>NW_022990295.1:8724884-9074884 GCF_902827175.1 Gymnodraco acuticeps | reverse complement strand
GGGGGGGCTTAGGTATAAAGTGAAGGAATCGTCTCTGATCGCCAAGTTCAGCATGCTGGCTGGTGGCTGGCTGCCAGCAGGGTTGTTTTTGCTCTGTAGACATCAATCTATTTTCCAGCCCAGATGGCTGTGATCGCCGTCAGAAGGGGAGATATGAGTTCCACCTGACAAGAATTATAATCAAATCTGTCCTCATGTGCTATTTCTTTTCAAGATCGCTTCCTTTACAGGACACTTTACTGAAGAACACATTCATCCTCATCAGCTCATGTCCAACTGGTGACCCTGCAGGACAACCTGATGATGACAATAATACACAATATCACAGTCTGCATGTGACAGCTGCACCTGTAAAATAAACTACTGCAAACATTGAACGTTTATTTCAAGGGTCCCTAAATTCCTTCCTTGGAGATTTCCTACATGTATGTAACTTGTGATTAATTATGAGTTAACTATAAGAAAGGGATCAGCTGTGTTTAAATATAGCACCACTTTCCTTTGGAAATCAAAATGATCTTTCAAGTGTGTCTCCATATGTTCTCTGTATTTACTCCCATATTTACTCATTTGAAGAAATGATTAGGGTAATAATTTAAGATAGGATAAGATGGACCTTTAGCAATCCCCATAGGGAAATTCACATGTCAAGGCAGCAACAGAATAGGAATAATAATAATTAAAATAATTAAAGTCCAATAAAAAATATTAAATAAGAATTTACATGTATTAACAGTATTTATTGAAATAACAAATAACGTGAGATAAACCATGATCCGGTGAATGGACATAATATACAGATATGTGACCAGACAATTGTTTTTATAAATTTAAACACATTTTTTTTGCATTTTGAGAAGTTAATTCTAGTATGGTGACTATAAAGCGTGCATGATGTTCACACACTGCTCACAAAATTTGAAGAATAAAAATACACAGGTATGATTTCCTGCAAGCAGTGGCCGTGGTGTACCACATATTTTACTGAGCTGGTTTAAATGTATTTGACTTGCACAATATTTCACAGCATGCAGTATCACAGCAGTTGAATGTCATTGGGAGCTGAAATATCATCTGTCACTTGTGTTCATCTTCGACCCCAGCCCTTTATTAAGAAGGTCTTGGCATATGTGACATTGCCATCATGCCGGTGAAACTTTGGTCATCCTGCTGTGGCTTTGCTGTATTGCCAGGAAGACATGTGCTTAAATAATACTATTTGATAAAAGCAGTAATTGAGTGCATGTTTCATCTAAATGTATCTGTTTGCCTGACACTCTTTTGTTCCTTAAAGTGGGAAGACATTAATAGAAAGTTGAAAGGAGAAAGACAAATATTAAACGGCCAAAAGAAAAATTATATCCGCATCAGATGGAGCCTTTCTGCCTTTCATGAGTCAATTTTGGTTTTGTTCTGTTAACGATAATGAGTTCACACGCAACCCACATCTGACCAACAGTCAACGCTAATGCTTCATGTGCTATTGGTGGTAAAACACTTCAAGAAAGACCATCTTGGCTGCTCATCACAAGTACTAGACTGAAAGACATTCATATACTTTATGGTACTATTAGACTTCTTCAATACGCCAGCTAATGCTCGCACCACACCACAGTGAAAGCCTAGAGCAAGACTTTAAAAATATACTGAATTAACTTATGTTATAACTCTCTGCATTGACCATGAAACACAAGAGAGGACATTTCAAAAGCAATTTCAAACTCTTTGTTCTATAATGTCAGCTCGTTTGTGGTGGAGCCTCTTCATCTCGTGATAATGCTAAAAGCTGATACACAAAGTATCCGTGATGAAAAAACTTCCCCTGGGATGTGAGAGCAGTCTGAAATTGTTTTTCTGCATGCATTTGCCAGTAATGGGTGAATAAAGCTGATGGAGTGAGCAGAATGAGAATAGATAGACGTATGTGTGGTGGTTATGAAATGTTGTTTTATGGACGTGCAAGATGGGAATCAGGCTCAAACTGTGAAATATGAATATAATGCAAAATATGAGCGTAGCTAGCCTGAACTGCACTTTAAGTAAGTCTATATTGCATATCTTTCCCATTGCCATGTATCTGTAATTTATTTATTCTGTTTGTTTTATTAATGCTATAGTGTAATGTTTAGTAATAAATAGTTCCTCATCAAGTATTTTGGGTACTGCATCAATGATCTCCTTTCCATTTCTGTATTTATCTGTATAGTTGCATTTAATATTTAGTAGTAAGGATTTAAAGCAGTAATTATATCAATATTTTACTTTAGATTACGTGTTTTAGCATATTAAAGCTCATAGTTTTGGTTTTAGAAACCTTATTGTTTTCTTACACTTATTTCACTCTCAAAGTGTACTTTTTTTACACAGCAAGCAGCTATTTTCAGGCTCAAAACTCTAATACTTGCCCGGCAACAACAGTGTTAGAGATGGTCCAACATTTAGTAGACAGACCCACACGTTTCCCTTAGGAGGAGGTGGGGACCAAATCAGAGCAAAAAGAAGAGCAAATATTTGACTTAAAATGAAGTGGCCATAAAGAAGAAGAAGAAGAAGATGGACCTTTATTAATCCCCTGAGGGGGAAATTCAGTTTCCACTCTGTCGTACACACATGCATTTTTATACAGGTAACACACAGTACACACTTTTTACAACATGCACATATACAAATACACACACATGCACATGAGAGTTCAGAGCGGAGGCAGCCAGTCTCGCCGGCACCAGTGAGCAGTTAGGGTTAGGTGCCTTGCTCAAGGGCACTTCGGAAGTGGCCCAGGAGGTGAACTGGCTCCTCTCCACCAGTCCACACTCCGTATTTATTTTTTTTGGTCCGTGAACCGGCGACCCTTCGGTCCAAAGTCCAATCCCCTACAGACTGAACCACTGACTTCAAATTAAAGCTTATGTTTCTCTCTACCAACTGGGTGTCAGACCAACACGTTCACGGGGTGGACCCATTCAAATCCAGTTTTGGACAGTCTGCCGTGGTTCCATCCCATTTCAAAGTGTTGTTCGACGCTCGGCGTAACCCTCGGCGCACACTCAAACATCCAATCACAGAGCTTGAGGACTATCACGGGGTTTGTCAAGCGAAGCGGAGAGAATACTTACTTCCGGGTGTAAAATTCTCTAAAGCAACTACTATGAGCTGCTCCGACCCTCAGTCCTGACGGACTCCAACTTGTGTTTATTAATCAAACAAATAAATAAACACAAGGATAATTATGTGTTATTGTTGAGTAAATAACAGTGTGTGGTTTAGAAAATAATACAAAATTAGAAGGAAAAAACAATGAAACAATACAGATTTCAGTATTCTGAGGGCCATGTGATTACAGATGACGGTTGGTCTCATGGCAGTCAGGTCAACTCGGGGACCTCGTCTGTCTCTGCAGCTCTGCAGCTGGGTGTAGAGCAAATTAATTATTCCCTGGCTCTGAATCAGCCAATGGCTCAGCGCGGCGATTTAAGATCATGCGCTCTCTTTTCTGCGTCGCGGTTTCCTCTGGTCTACTAGGTACCCAATCACTGTTCCTCCTGAAAATCACGGAACAAATAACACTGAGAAAAACAGTTCTTCTGAGCTGTGATATCAAGCCCTGCTGCCTGAGTAATTCATCTGTGCCTGCAGCGTTCATTTGCATAGTGTTTACGCAAGTGAGCACTCACTGAACCACCTGCTAAATCTTTGTGATTACCACTGTGTTCTGCTGAGATAAAACAAAAGGTCTTTACATGACTTAATGGTGCATGAAGGGGATTGTACCCACTGACCATAAGGCTGTTAGTCTGTCTATATTGCAGAAGGACATTTCCCCGCTACTTCAACAGACATGAATACATTGGAGATAATAAACATGATTAGATTGTTTATCAAATATTAAACAAGTGCATTGAAATGCATTACTACTTGTAATAATTTTGTCTGTGTTTTTCATAGAGGCAGTTTCTAACACATTAAGTATCAACCACTACATCCTCTCTGCTGTGCTGCCATTCCCTGCAAAGGAGGATAATGTCCTGAAAATATGATGAGAAAGAAACATGATGCCACTCTTCTACACTCTGCCTACTAACTGTTTATCCCTCTGATGTTGTTTCATTGCTGACGGAGTCTTTGTTCAATTTAAAGTCTTTTGAAAATGCATTCACGAACACCTTTGATTTGCCTAATGAAACCAGGATGAAATGTTTATTAAGGAAAGCTGATGATAGGTAACGATGCATTAATTTTCTGTGCACAACATGGAGAAAAAAAACATATATTTGTGTCATTTTCTAAATGAAACAATGATTTGATCTCTTTTATACTGCTGTCTATAGTGTTTCAGTTGGGGAGGAACAGAATATAGAGGTGGCAGATTAGAAAATTGTTGAGAGCTGTCAGTGTTCATCATCAACCTCCTCCTCCCCTTCACTGTTTATGCATCTTTTTCTCCTCACCCGCCCTCCCTCCCTCCCTCCCTCCCTCCCTCCCATGTTCCAAGCCCTCAACATAAAACACATCAGAGACATCCTGCTCTAGAGTCTGGTCTGGTAACATGCTGGGTGTGTAAAATGCTTTTTGCTCTGATATCACAACATGTCGCTCAGGATGTTTGTGTGGAGTAGCCAAAGGAAAGATGTTTTAAAAATGACTTTAATTCAATGTTTTTGCATATATTTTGAGCCTGTGTGGCTGAAATAATGTAGACAGCCACTCAAATATGAACTGACTGTAAATGGAGAAAAATCAATATTAAATGAGATGCATTATGGTGCTTTTTCAGTGGAATCCTGCTAAAAATCAATCACAGTAAAGCACTTGCGATATTAAGATGGACGTGAAACAATGGCAGCAGCTTCCCATAACTGCACGGCCCACATGTTGGAAGAGCATTTAGGAAAATTGAACTTCTATAAATCGCTAGTACAATCTCGTTGACGCCGTTCATCGTCGCAGACAGCTTTGTCTTTGAAATCACTCCCTCGCTCACTGAGGCTTTGGTGAGAATGACACTGAAATATTGATCATAATTATTATGATGGACATGGATTGCAATATCTCCCCCCCTGCTCAGAGAGATAACGATGCTGCTTGAAGCCAAACATAAAATCGTATCTCAATCAAATGAGCTTTCGGTCCTCAAGTCACCTTAAATATATCTGAATATAAAATACACAATCAACAGTCATTAACAAGATGTTCCACTTACTCTGCGTGTGTCTGTGTATTATCTTTATGTTGGATATACTGCTTTGCCACAAGTGATCAATTGCTGCCTGAATCTGCTTCAAACGCTGCATAACAAGTGTTCAGTAATTAGTTGGATGACTCCTCAGCCTCTTATGTTCTGCCAAAACTGGAAGCACTGGCATCATGTGCACAGTCTTTCATTGTTTTCCCATGATGTTGCAACGCCAAATGTCATGTATTTTCCACAACAAGATACATGTAATTTGGGAGATAGCTCTGCTGGAAGTGCATAGTGGAAATAATTGTGCAGCTGCGCAGGACAGGAAAAGGACTGTTAATAGCGTGTGCACGTGACCCACAACTGCAGTAATGAATACATAAATACTTTACTAGCACTGTGGCTGGGACATTTCAGAGGAATTGCACTAGGTGACTATCAGCATGATATTGCTGTACACTTCACATTACATAAGCAGTATTGGAAGAACTACTTACATGGATATAGCTACAGTTTAAAAATACTGTGTTATTAGTAAAAGTCCCAAGTTGTTACGGTGTGTGTAGGAAGCAGGACCCAAATGCAGATTTAAGTGACAAAAATAGTTCCTTTATTTCAAGGCTATATATACGTACAGACAGAACAGGACACTCACCGAAGACCACGTCAATACACAAGACAACCCGACAAAGAGAGACAGAAAACCCAGAACTTAAATACACCCAGGACTAATCACATAAACACGAGACAGGTGAAGAGGGAGGAGAAAACACAGAGGTACCAGGTGAACACAATCGGGTAATCGGGGAGGGAAACAGACAGAAAGCAAACAGGCAGGAAACGGGGGTGAACACTTTACAAAATAAAACAGGAAACCCAAAGATAGAAAAAGACAAGAAAAACACCAACACAGACAGATCCTAACAGTACCCCCCCCTCAAGGGACGGATTCCAGACGTCCCAAAACAAAAAGTCCAAAACCCCAAGCAGGGTGGGTGGAGGGGGTCCGGAGGAGGGACGCATCACTAAGCCACCAGGGTGGGTGGAGGGGGTCAGGAGGACGGGACTGAACTGACCGCCCAGGGGCACGGCCGAGGACCAGGAAGGGGTCTCGGGCGGACGGCCCGGGGGCAAGGCAGAGTCCAAAAAGGGGAAGTCGGGCGGACGGCCCGGGGGTAAGGCAGAGGACCAGGAAGGGGTCTCGGGCGGACGGCCCGGGGGCAAGGCAGAGTCCAAGAAGGGGGACTCGGGCGGACGGCCCGGGGGCAAGACAGAGTCCAAGGTGGGGACCATGGAGGGGCGAAGGCAGCGGCAGGAAGAGTCAGGGGTCCGGGCCCGAGGGCGAAGGCAACGGCAGGAAAAGTCAGGGGACCGGGCCCGAGGGCGAGGACCGCGGCACTTAGGGGGCCGGGCTCGAGGGTGAAGACCGCGGCTCTCAGGCGGCCGGGCTTGAGGGCGAAGACCGTGGCTCTCAGGGGGCCGGGCTCGAGGGTGAAGACCGTGGCTCTCAGGGGGCCAGGCTCGAGGGCGAAGACCAGACAGCTCCGGAGGCCGGGCAGGAAGGCGCTGACGGGACAGTGCCGGAGGCCGGGCAGGACCCGGTGTCGGAGCTGGTGGGACAGGCCTCGGCAGGATCCCCCACGGAAGAGGACCATGACACGGGATTTGCAGGATCCCCGGCAGGAGAGCAGTCGGCGGGGCCTCCAACGGCACAGGACAAAGGATTGGCAGGACCCCCGGCAGGAGAGTAGACGGCGGGACCTCCAACGAGACAGGACAAAGGGTTGGCAGGACCCCCGGCAGGAGAGTAGTCGGCGGGGCCTCCAACAGCACAGGACAAAGGGTTGGCAGGACCCCCGGCAGGAGAGTAGACGGCGGGACCTCCAACGGGACAGGACAAAGGGTTGGCAGGACCCCCGGCAGGAGAGTAGTCGGCGGGGCCTCCAACAGCACAGGACAAAGGGTTGGCAGGACCCCCGGCAGGAGAGTAGACGGCGGGACCTCCAAGGGGACAGGACAAAGGGTTGGCAGGACCCCCGGCAGGAGAGTAGTCGGCGGGGCCTCCAACGGCACAGGACAAAGGGTTGGCAGGACCCCCGGCAGGAGAGTAGACGGCGGGACCTCCAACGAGACACGACAAAGGGTTGGCAGGACCCCCGGCAGGAGAGTAGACGGCGGGCCCTCCAACGGGACAGGACAATGGGTTGGCAGGACCCCCGGCAGGAGAGTAGTCGGTGGGGCCTCCAAGGGGACAGGACAAAGGGTTGGCAGGACCCCCGGCAGGAGAGTAGTCGGCGGGGCCTCCAACGGCACAGGACAAAGGGTTGGCAGGACCCCCGGCAGGAGAGTAGACGGCGGGACCTCCAACGAGACAGGACAAAGGGTTGGCAGGACCCCCGGCAGGAGAGTAGACGGCGGGGCCCTCCAACGGGACAGGACAATGGGTTGGCAGGACCCCCGGCAGGAGAGTAGACGGCGGGCCCTCCAACGGGACAGGACAATGGGTTGGCAGGACCCCCGGCAGGAGAGTAGTCGGCGGGACCTCCAACGTGACAGGACAAGGAGCTGGCAGGACCCCCGGCAGGAGAGTAGACGGCGGGACCTCCAACGGGACAGACATACGATTGGTAGGACCCCCGGCAGAGGAGTAGTCGACGGGACCTCCAACGGGACAGGACATAGAGTTGGCAGGACCCCCAGCGGAACCTCCAACGGACCAGGACATTGGGTAGGGACTTGAGACGTGACTCGAGAGGAGACTCGAGAGGGGAACTAGAGAGGGGACTAGAGGAGAGAGGAGGGACTAGAGGAGGAACTAGAGAAGGGAACTCGAGAGGGAACTCGCGAGGGGAACTAGAGAGGGGACTCGAAGAGGGACTAGAGAGAGGACTAGAGGAGGGACTAGAGGAGGGACTAGAGGAGGGACTAGAGAGGGGACTCGAGAGGGAACTGGAGATGGGACTAGAGAAGTGACTAGGGAAAGGACTAGAGAAGGGAACTCAAGAGGGGAACTAGAGAGGGGACTCGAAGAGGGACTAGAGGAGGGACCTCGAGAGGGGACTGGAGAGGGGACTAGAGGAGGGACTAGAGAATTGACTAGAGGAGGGACTTGAGTAGGGACTAGAGATGAGACTAGAGGAGGGACTCGGGAAGGGACCAGAGAGGGGACTAGAGAAGTGACTAGAGGAGGGACTTGAGAAGGGACTAGAGATGGAACTCGAGAGGTGACTCGAGAGGGGACTCGAGAAGGAACTTGAGAGGAAACTGGAGAGGGGACTTGAGAGGAAACTGGTGAGGGGACTCGGGAGGGAACTGGAGAGGGGACTTGAGAAGAAACTGGAGAGGGGACTCGAGAGGTGACTCGAGAGGGAACTCGAGAGGGGACTCGAGAGGTGACTTGAGATGGGACTCGAGAGGAAACTTGAGTTGACTGGAGAGGTGACTTGAGAGGAATCTCGAGAGGGAACGAGAGGAGACTCGAGAGGTAACTCGAGCGGGGACTCGAGCGGGGACTCGAGCGGGGACTTGAGAGGGAACTCGAAAGGGGACTCGAGAGATGACTTGAGAGGGAACTCGAGAAGAGACCTGAGAGGGAACTCGAGAGGAGACTCGAGAGGTAACTCGAGCGGGGACTCGAGCGGGGACTCGAGCGGGGACTTGAGAGGGGACTCGAAAGGGGACTCGAGAGATGACTTGAGAGGGAACTCGAGAAGAGACCTGAGAGGGAACTCGAGAGGGAACTTGAGAGGGGACTCGAGAGAGGACTCGAGATGGGACCTGAGAGGGGACTTGAGAAGAGACTCGAGATGGGACCTGAGAGGGGACTTGAGAGGGGACTTGAGAGGGAACTTGAGAAGAGAATCGAGAGGGGACCTGAGAGGGAACTCGAGAGAAGACTTGAAGGGTGACTTGAGAGGTGACTCGAGAGGTAGCTCGAGAGGCAACTCGAGAGGGTACTGAGAGGAGACTTGAGAGGGGACTTGAAAAGGAATTTGAGAGGGAAGTCGAGAGGGGACTTGAGAGGGGACTTGAGAAGGGTCTTGAGAAGGAACTTGTGTCGGTCGGTACGCCGACAGGACACGGGGAGCTGGCGTCGGCTGGAGAGCCAGCAGGAGACGAGGTGCTGGAGTCGGCCGGTACGCCGACAAGACTCGGGGAGCTGGCGTCGGCTGGGGAGCCAGCAGGAGACGAGATGCTGGAGTCGGCCGGTACGCCGACAGGCCTCGGGGAGCTGGCGTTGGCCGGTACGCCGGTCCTGGAGCCGAAACTGGAGTCGGGACCATGGCTACTAGGGCCGGTACTGAAGCCAGAATCATGGCTGTAAGGTCCGGTTCAGGAGCCGGAAACATGGCTGTAAGGTCCGGTTCTGGAGCCGGAAACATGGCTGTAAGGTCCGTTTCTGGAGCCGGAAATATGGCTGTAAGGTCCAGTTCTGGAGCCGGAAACATGGCTGAATGGGCCGGCTCTGGAGCCGGAATTGAAGCCAGAATCTTGGCTGTAAAGTCCGGTTTTGAAGCCGAATCCATGGCTGCCGGGACCGGTTCTGGAGCAAGGACCATGGCTGCTGGGGCCAGAACTGGGTCTGGAACCATGGCCCTTTGGGCTCGTGCTGCCAACCTGGCCTTGCGACTCCTTCCTTTAGGAGCCGTTTGGAGGCTCCGTGGACCTCCAAAGGCCAGACGAGTACCAGCGAATGGCTCCTGGACTGTAGCAAACACTGGGTGAGAAGCAGGGGCTGACGCCAGACGGACCACACCGATGCGTGTGGTATCAAAACGGGAGTTGGGAGGCCTGGGGCTGTCAGGCAAGGGATAACACACCGTGAGAAAATCCAAAATCCTGCCCGATAAGAATTTAACCAAGCCTGGCTTCTCCATAGTAATCCGGCGTGCCTCTGCCAGAACAGCCTCTCGCTGCTGAACCCTGGACGCTCCCAACCATCGATACGAGCAGTCATCCAAAGCAAAGGAAAACTCCAATAGCTCCTGCTCAAAAGGATCTGCTGGGCCCATATCTTGGTCGGGTTGTAATGTTACGGTGTGTGTAGGAAGCAGGACCCAAATGCAGATTTAAGTGACAAAAATAGTTCCTTTATTTCAAGGCTATATATACGTACAGAGTAGACAGAACAGGACACTCACCGAAGACCACGTCAATACACAAGACAACCCGACAAAGAGAGACAGAAAACCCAGAACTTAAATACACCCAGGACTAATCACATAAACACGAGACAGGTGAGGAGGGAGGAGAAAACACAGAGGTACCAGGTGAACACAATCGGGTAATCGGGGAGGGAAACAGACAGAAAGCAAACAGGCAGGAAACGGGGGTGAACACTTTACAAAATAAAACAGGAAACCCAAAGATAGAAAAAGACAAGAAAAACACCAACACAGACAGATCCTAACACAAGTAAAGTAAAATAAATTACTTAGTTACTTTCTTACCTTCCACCTAGGGCTGCTCAATTAATCGTATTTTAATCGCAATTACGATGATGGCTTGCAACGATTACGAAAACAACGTAATCGAAATAAAACGATTATTTTATTATTATTATTATTATTACTTTTTTTATTGTTTTTGTAATACATTTTGTTTTTTATTATTGGTTTTTCAGTTGAATTATACGTAAAGTTCAGGGTAATCAATTGTTAAAAACGATTATGATTTTTTCCATAATCGAGCAGCCCTACTTCCACCACAGTCCAAAATGGGATGTGCTGATATCAGAATCAATCATCAGATTCAGAATACTTTAATTGGTTTTTTTTAGGGCTGTCAGTCGATTAAAATATTTAATCACGATTAATCGCAAATTAATCGCACATTTTTTACCTGTTCTAAATGTTCCTTAGAGGGATATTTTTCAAGTTTTTAATACTCTTATCAACATATGAGTGGACAAATATGCTTTATGCAAATGTTTGTTTATTATCATTTGATCAATGACAAATATTCTCATGAATATTAAACATAACAACCTCTGAACATTACAAATATCTGCCTCAATTCAACCTGGAACCTCTCTCATACAATACAATACAAAGTGTGTGCGTGTGTGTGTGTGTGTGTGTGTGTGTGTGTGTGTGTGTGTGTGTGTGTGTGTGTGTGTGTGCGTGCAGGGCCGCCCCTGGCCAACTTGGGGCCCCAAGCGACATTGTGAGATGAGGCCCTCCCCCAACCGACAGGAGTGAAACATTTTTTTTTGGAAACAAAGTAGGCTACTTTGCAAATATAATTCCTGTTTATTATTATTATCAACAGTTACTTTTTTATACAGTGAGGTAAATGGTAAATGTGCATGTATGTCGTTCAGTTTACAGGTACGTCTGCATTTCCTGCCAAATACTAGCCTCAAAAAGATTAAAATATAATTAATGCAAATAAACTACTTCTACTAATAATAATAATCAATTCAATAATATAAATACTATGTTATTTTATTATAATATTGTAATATAGTCAAGACAAAACATGCTTATGACAAAACTGATATTTCTTAAATCTGTATTCAAACGTAGTTCCCTCTGTCAGCAATGTATCAACAACTACACACACATTTCTATCAGTGTTTCTCTGTGTTGTGGTTGACATGATGATGATGACTGTTAGGAGTTAAGGGGAGAGGCTGAGCATCACCATGAAATGTGCAAATTGACATAAAAATGAATAAAAGGGGAAAAATGCTCCATGTTTTTTAGGCTGTAAACTTTAACTGTTATGTAAGCCAACTAGACAGACAGTGTATCACTCTTCCTCCTGTACATTAGCAGATAAAAGGCACCACATACTTGAATGAATGTTAAATAAAGAATGCTGGAAATAACTTCATCTCCATTAGCCCATATGCTGCAGAGACTGCCTTCTTCATGTCGTGAATTGCAGCTGATGTTTTAATATGGCAATTGGCAATTTGACTTATACAACATTCACAAGTTGTAAATTTCACTCATACAATAACTCACCTTCGAGTGATGCTCTAGTTTCTTCATGTTTTGTTTTTTTCCCCTCTTGCTTGCTCCATACTGAAACTGTCTTTTCACCGACATCTCTTCACCTGCACTAGTGGCCGTATCAAAGCCGTGATTGGTCAGATGTCGATTCATTGCAACGGTGTCGGGTTACAGACGTGCTCCCCTTTGTCACCTCTCACTCTCGCGGGGGGTGCGCAGAGAACTGCGCACAGCAGCTGAGGACCTCTGGGCGAGGCCCCCTGCGCAAGGCGGGGCCCCATGCAGCCTGCGTGATTGGCCTGGGAGGGGCGTCCCTGTGTGTGTGTGTGTGTGTGTGTGTGTGCGTGCGTGCGTGCGTGTGTGTGTGTGTGGAGACGCTGTGATGGATCGTTGGAGCTATGTGCAACTCAAGGCATATGCTCGAACGGGAGCTGCCTGGACGCTGCAATCATGTTGCGCGCACTATCCGTGCTGAGTGTGCTGACTTTTCGTACAATGTCCCACTGGCTACCTGCATAAAGTCAAGTGCTCGGCGCAGTTGTCGGCGAAATGTTGCTCCTCTGTTTTCATTGAAACAGCTCCTTATATCCGTTAGCGCAGCTAGCTAGCACCAGATGCTAACAACAGCAATACACGTAAGGTATGCCTCGCTCGCTCGCGCCACACATACACACACCCTCCCGGTCCTCCCGATGGCCAGTCGGTGCCTGCCGGCAGGGCCGCCCCTCCCTACAGGCCAATCACGCAGGCTGCATGGGGCCCCGCCTTGCGCAGGGGGCCCCGCCCAGAGGGCCTCAGCTGCTGTGCGCAGTTCTCCGCTCAGTTCTCCGCGCACCCCCCGCGAGAGTGAGAGGTGACAAGGGGAGCACGTCTGTAACCCGACACCGTTGCAATGAATCGAGATCTGACCAATCACGACTTTGATACGGCCACTAGTGCAGGTGAAGAGATGACGGTGAAAAGACAGTTTCAGTCCGGAGCATGTAAGAGGGAAAGAAAAAAAACATGAAGAAACTAGAGCATCACTCGAAGGTGGGTTATTGTATGAGTCAAATGTACAACTTGCGAATGTTGTATAAGTCAAATTTGCCATATTAAAACATCAGCTGCAATTCACGACATGAAGAAGGCAGTCTCTGCAGAGCATATAGGCTAATGGAGATGCAGTTATTTCCAGCATTCTTTATTTAGGCTACCATTCATTCAAGTATGTGATGCCTTTTATCTGCTGATGTACAGGAGGAAGAGAGACACACTGTCTGTCTAGTTGGCTTACATAACAGTTCAAGTTTACAGCCTAAAAAACATGGAGCATTTTTTCCCCTTTTATTCATTTTTATGTCAATTTGCACATTTCATGGTGACGCTCAGCCTCTCCCCTTAACTCCTAACAGTCATCATCATGTCAACCACAACACAGATAAATACTGATAGGAATGTGTGTGTAGTTGTTGATGCATTGCTGACAGAGGGAACTACATTTGAATACAGATTTAAGAAACATCAGTTTTTGAGCATGTCATAAGCATGTTTTGTCTTGACTATATTACAACTATATTACAATACAATAATATAGTATTTATATTATTGAATTGATTATGATTATTAGTAGAAGTAGTTTATTTGCATTCATTATATTCTAATCTTTTTGAGGCTAGTATTTGGCAGGAAATGCAGACGTATTCACCTGTAAACGCATGCTGAACGACATACATGCACATTTACCATTTACCTCACTGTATACAAAAGTAACTGTGTTGATAATAATAATAATAAACAGGAATTATATTTGCAAAGTACTTTGTTTCCAAAAAAATGTGTTTCACTCCTGTCGGTTGGGGGGGGGGGGCCTCATCTCACAATGTCGCTTGGGGCCCCAAGTTGGCCAGGGGCGGCCCTGCCTGCCGGTGAGCGTGGAAGTGTGGTCTGCCACAAGCGGGCGGCAGGAGCGGGGCTGTCAGCATCAGCTTTAGATGGTATTTTAAACTCGATGCTCTCTGAAACTACGGGGCGGCCGAGGACAAAAAATACACATGCGTTAATCGCGTTAAAATAATTAGTGGCGTTACATTTTTTGCGTTAACGCGTTATTTTTTTTTTTTTTTTTTTTTTTTTTTTTTTTTATTTTTTTTTTTTTTTTAAATATTTTTATTCACATGTAAAAAAAGAAAAGAAAGTGTAACAGTGAATTGTATTACAGCAATTAAGGCATTTTCATTTTTTCCCTCCCAAAAGAACCCTTACTCACTTTCCCTTAACCCCGCCCCATCCCAACCACCCCTCTCCCGGAGCACTGAGGCAACAGTACATCAATACAATACAAAATGATAGATACAATAATATACATATACATACATACATACATACTAACACATATCCAGGGATGTCACATGGGCTGCCTATGTGGTGGACAGGGGAGTAATCATATCAGAATTATAGACGGATAAATAAAGGGAGAATCCCTACAGCGACACCATATCAGGGGGAAGACGGTCTACATAGCTGATCAGTGGCCTCCAATGAGTGTAAAACTTATCTGAGGAACCCCGGAGAGTAAACTTAATTTTTTCCAACTTTAGAAGAGACATAGTATCACTCAGCCACATTTGAAAAGAGGGAGGTAAAGGAGATTTCCACAAAAGAAGGATTTTCCTACGAGCAATCAAGGAGGTAAAGGCCATGACATTGGTTTGAGTGTTTGTAATGTTGATTCCATCTGGGGGCCTACCGAAAATAGCTACATGAGGGGATGGAGAGATTTTTAGACCTACAATTTCAGAAATACATTCGAAGAAAGATTGCCAGAAGCTAGATAATTTAGGGCACGACCAGAACATGTGAGTCAGGTCGCAGGGGGCCTGGGAGCATCTATCACACCGGTCATCCAATCTATCTGGATAAATCCTGGAGAGCTTAGCCTTGCTATAATGTAGTCTATGGAGAACTTTAAACTGTATTAGGCTGAGTCTAGCGCAACTGGAGGATGAGTTAACGGCTCTCAGGGCCTTCTTCCAAAAGTCATCAGAGAAGGTGAACTGTAGTTCCTTTTCCCAATTAGTTCTAATCTTGTTAATGGCAGATTCATCAACCGGAGAAAAAAGATCATAAAAGTAAGAGACATGGCGCCTAGACAAAGTTCTTGCTCTAAGTACAAGATCCACTCCACTGGGAGGCAGGGATTGAGGGAATTGTGGAGAGTGGGTCTTAGCAAAATCCCTTAGTTGAAAGTATCTAAAGAAATCAGATCCTCTTAGATTAAAGGCAACCCGTAGTTGGTCAAAACTGGCAAACAGGCTATCAATGTATAACTCCCCTATGCAGCGGAGGCCTTCCCTCTTCAAGTGAGAAAATCGGGGGTCAATTGTGGCTGGTAAAAATAGATGGTTGTTACAGACAGGAGTTGCTTGAGGAAGAGTAAGCCAACCAAAGTGACGTCTAACTTGTGCCCAGATCTTTAAAGTGCCAATTACAACGGGGTTAGATGTGAATTGTGAGGGGGAAAGGGGCAGAGTGCTACACGCGAGGGCTTGAAGTGACGTGGATCGACATGAGTTGGCCTCCACAAGACACCAGTCACTCTGGGGTGAAGTGAACCAGAGCATGATCTTGTGTGTGTTTGTGGCCCAGTAGTAACCCATAAGGTTAGGTAAACCAAGCCCACCCAGGAACCTGTCCCTCTGCAGTAATGGTCTACTAGCTCTTGCATGTTTACCAGCCCAAATAAATGAGGAAATAATATTATCAATAGCAGTGAAAAAAGATTTAGGCAAAAAAATAGGTAGGCATTGGAACATGTATAGATATCTGGGCAGTACATTCATTTTTATTGTCTGAACTCTTCCTGCTAAAGAGAGTGCCAGATGGCCCCACCTCTGCAGGTCAGATTTGACTGTTGCCGTCAGGACAGTAAGATTTTGTTCCCGTAGCGCACTAAAAGACTGCGTGATTGCAATGCCCAGATATTTAAACCCTGAGTTGGATATTCTAAAAGGCAACGACAACGGAGGTAATTCTGCAGCCAATTGGTTGATAGGGAAACATTCACTCTTTTGGATGTTTAATTTGTATCCTGAAAATGAACCAAAAGTGGTCAAAAGTGAGAGAATGTGTGGAGTACTAGCTATAGGATCGCGCACATACAGAAGGAGGTCGTCAGCATATAACGAGACCCTGTGTTCGATATCCCCTCTCTGAATCCCCTTAATTCCTCTCTCTGCTTTTAGAGCAATCGACAATGGCTCGATAGCAATTGCAAATAGTAGTGGGGAGAGCGGACACCCCTGACGCGTCCCGCGAAAAAGAGGAAAGAATTTGGAGCGCTGGGTGTTCGTACATACAGAGGAGTGAGGAGAAGAGTACAGAAGTCTAACCCAGGAGACGAGGCCTGGACCAAAGCCCAGCTGTTGAAGGACAGAAAACAGATAGGCCCACTCAACCCTGTCGAAGGCCTTCTCAGCATCAAGAGATATGACAACCTCTGGTTCAGCAGGAGAAGGCGGGCTGTGGATGACGCTGAGAAGTCTTCGGACATTTGTGAAGGAGTGCCTCCCCCCTATGAATCCTGTCTGATCTTCCGAAATGATGGAGGGTATAATAGATTCCAACCGGCGAGCAAAAATCTTCGCAAGTATTTTCACATCTACAGACAGGAGCGAGATTGGGCGATATGATGCACAGCTCAACGGGTCCTTACCCTTCTTAAAGATCAGAGAGATAGAGGCTTGCATAAGGGTAGGCGGCAGTGAGCCTTGGACGTACGACGAATTAAACATATCTAATAATAATGGGGAAAGTTGATTTGAGAATTTTTTGTAGAATTCTACCGGGTATCCGTCAGGTCCCGGTGATTTGCCACTATTCATGGACTGTATTGCCTCTTTAATCTCAGCAAGCTGCAGGTTGGCATCTAGTGTCTGTTGGTCGTTAGTCGAAATCTTGGGCATATCCAATTTATCCAAAAATGTATGTAGCTGATCTTCGTTATCAGGGGATTCAGACGTGTAGAGACGAGAGTAGTAGGTTTTAAAGATGTTATTAATCTCTCCCGGGTCAGAAGTGAGAGAGCCCAACCCGTCCCGTATCTGGGTGATTTGGTTCGAGGCCACCCTAGCCTTTAGTTGGTGGGCCAGGAGACGGCCAGCTTTATCGCCATGTTCATATATAGATCCTCGTGAGTGTAGAAGGAGTCGTTCAGCCTCTCTTGTTAGGAGAAGGTCAAGTTCTGTTTGGAGCCCCATCCGTTCTTTAGATAGATCAGGTGATTGAGTGGAAAATAGTTGGTTGTCTAGATTAATGATAGATTCTTCCAGTTCTCTTTGGCGTGCTCTACGAAGTTTATTAACATGAGACGTATGCGAGATGATCTTACCCCTAAGAAAAGCTTTAAGGGTTTCCCAGAGTAGGGACGCAGAGGTCTCTTCATTTTGGTTGGTCTCACAGAAGAATGCAATTGATTCCGAAATACACTCACAAAAGGCTGCATCAGAAAGTAAAAGAGGGTCAAGACGCCAGAATCTAAATTCCTTAGGCTTATGATCAAAGTGAAGGTCCAGGATCACAGTTGAATGATCTGATACAGTTATCGGTGAGTATTGAACAGAGACAATCGACGAAATAAATGTTTTATCAACAATAAAATAATCTATGCGAGAGTATGAACGATGTGCATGGGAAAAGAAAGAGTATTGCCTAGCCGAGGGGTGTAAAAATCTCCACGGGTCGACGTAGCCATAGTGGTCCATAAAAGCAGAGAGAGTCTGTGCCGTTTTAGAGGGCGCCACAGTTCTGGAACTAGATCTGTCTAGTGTTGGGTCTATAACACAATTCATATCTCCTCCCAGTATCAATAGATGGGAATTCAAATTGGGGATGGTGGAGAATAGCGATTTCACAAAATTATGATCATCCCAATTGGGAGCATACACAGAAACTAAGATGACCGGCTTCTGATAGAGAGTACCAGAAATGATGACATAACGTCCATTTGGATCTAAAATTGTATTAGTAGGGGTGAAATTTACTTTTTTCCGAATTAAAATGGCTGTGCCCCTTGTCTTTAGGTTAAATTGTGAATGAAACATTTGTCCAATCCACGGCCTATTCAGCTTTCGCTGATCAGATTTACAGAGATGTGTCTCTTGTATAAACATTATATCCGCCTTCAGGTTTTTAAGATGTGTCATAATCTTTGTGCGTTTCACCGAAGCATTCAACCCACCAGTGTTCAAAGAGAGTATCCTGACCGCCTGTCCACCACCAGTCCCTGTACCAGTTATATTAGCCATGACACTGCATACAGCATCGAAGGTGTAAGATCAGCCTTAGAACATCCACAACTAAAAATGGAGAGAACAGTGTACATAAAGATGACAAAACAGAATGTAAATGAAACAGCTGCCTCAAACAAATGGAAACCTGTAGCCCCATCAAGATAAATGCCCCACCCTCTCCCTCCCATCCTCTACTCCTTCCCACCTCCTCCCATGCCCTCGACCCCCTCCCTCCCCACCCCTGAGCTCCATCTGCCAATGAAATTGGCAATAACTTCCCTACCTGAATCATCTCTCCTTCTTCAAGGTGTCTCAGTACCCACATCATGCAGATACAACCTCCTTAGTAAGTGTAACAATTGTGAACAGCAAATGTTAACAAGAACATTGCAAAAGTGCAAGAACATCCCGGGTATAGTGTAAATACAAAAATGAAAACAATTAAATTAAATTAAAATAGATGTAAACATGTCACATCGTCTGCTGACTTGGCCGAGCAACGTTAGTTATAAAAGAAATGACGTCCCAACAGAACGACGGCTGTAAAGTGCCCAGAAACAATTGTGAACAGCATGAGTTAACAAGGACATTCGAAAAAGTGCAAAAAACACCCCGGGTATATAGTGTAAATATACAAATGTAATCATACAAAAAATAAATGTAGACAACATGTCGCATTGTGCGCTGTCATGGCTAGGTAACGTTAGATTATACAATCAATTGTGTCCCAACATAACGGTTGTAACGTACCCAGTCCACCATCAATGCAGCGCCAGCGCGGTTTAGCCTAGCCTAGCTTAGCTCAGCCACCACTAGCCTAGCACAACATCAGTGGTTAGTTAGCCGGCTCGCGTTCATAGCCAGCTGCAAAGGCTACAGCCTCCAGGGGCGAGGGGAACCTTTTCTTAGCCCCACTTCCAAGTGTGATCTGCAGGCGAGCAGGGAACAGAAGAGCCGGTCTGAGGCCTAGGTTGTACAGCTTTGACATGATGTCTCGGTATTTCGCCCGCTGTTCGAGAACCTCCTGTGTGAAGTCCTCGTAGATCTGCACTGGTGTCCCACGGTAGCGGAGATCCCCTCGTCTCTTGCGGGCCTCCCGGACAATCAGGTCCTTTACTTGGTAGCGATGCAGCCGCAATATCACAGGTCGCGGTCTCGTCCCTGGCTGCGGCCTAGCAGCCGGCGCTCTGTGTGCACGGTCCAGCTCGGGAGGGGATGAGAGAGTTTCATTGCCTAGCAGCTCCACCAAAAATTCAGAAAAGAAGGTTGTAGGCCGGGGTCCCTCAATAGACTCAGGAAGTCCAATGATTCTAATGTTATTTCTGCGGCTCCGACCTTCCAGATCTGCGGTCTTCGCAGCTAGCTTAGCATTGCTATCTGCTAATACCGCACACTTCTCCTCGAGTATACGGAGTCGCTGATCTTGCAGATTGGCATTGGTCTCAAGAGAGTCTATTTGTTCCCCATGTTCTGCTACTGTGGTCTGCGTTTGGTTCAGCTTCGCCTCCAGTACCGCAAAGGCAGCTTTGAAATCAGCTGAAATGCTAGCTCTGTGCTCTTCAAGCAGGCTAATTATGCTAGCCATGTCCGCGCCAGCAACTTCACTTGCACTTGAGACAGCAGTTTCGGTCTTTTTTGCCTGTTTCGTCTCCGTTTTCAACGCAGGTTTCGGCATCACATCGGCTTGTTCTGATTTATAGTCCAAATTATGTTCACACAATACGGGTTTAACTCAACTTCGGTGGTTTTAAATTAAATGTAGAAAGTAAAATCGTGGGAGAACGAGACAACGCAGCCCTCACATGTTCGTCCAACCGGAAGTCCCGTTAACGCGTTATTAACGCGTTAACTTGACAGCCCTAGTTTTTTTATAATAGCAATAATAAAAATGTATTGAAAGATTTATTTTAATTTGATTTACAGTTAAAAAAACAAAGGTTTTTTTAATCATATTTTATTATATATAATTCTATCATATATTTATATTTGTTTGTGTTGAACAGACCCTTACATATTCTAATTTAATTGATATTACTAGATATTTGAATGATGAAAAGGTTTATTTTTTTCACAGCTCTGTCTCTCTTAAATCCACAATAAATTTGTTTGTAATTCTGTTAATTGCTAACACAGGATCTAACAGAGAAATGTACTTTCTTGGTCTGTTTCAAAAAACATCTCACCAAAGGACAGAACGAACCAGCTGGCTAACACTGGCACATTTACAGAAATGTTGATTCATGTGTGATGTCCTTATAAATAAAGACATGAGATGAAACTGACGTCTAATTGACCCAACACATTAATCATGTTTCTGTGTGGGATAACATGCTGTTCAGTTCTTGGATTATGAAATAACAAATTACAAGTCTCCATCTCAATACTTTTCTATATCTAATCAGGTCAGAAACGAGACAAAATCCACTGATAAATGCAAAATGTTCTTTATTACTGGGACACTGAACAATAATACACTGCTGTTTTTTCATGTGTTGCCTTCAGCAGCTGTTTTGCTCTTATATAAATAGGTGTGGATGATGCTCAATGCTGCGCTCCCTACTGCGCTCGAACACCTCAGACCACGTGACCAGCAGGCGCACAAAACCTTAACACCGCGCGCTCCCACAGCACTCTGCACCGGCTGTCTGTCCGCAGCTCACTGAAGTTCAGACTGACAGTATATCCGGGGAGTAAACCTACGATATTCCCCCCGGCATATCCTCAAAACAACAACAAATGTAATTTTCAACTGGCTTCCAGTCCTGTGTGGAGTTGCTGCAACTGTTGGGGAAGAGAGTGACAACCGACTGGTTTACTCCCAGTTTTGTTTTTGTTTTCTTTCCTTTTTTTGCGTTATGAACCGAGGCAAAATGTTTGTGCTGAAAAAATCAAGGTAGGCTTCTTTTTATTTGCTGTTTTAATCGTGTTTTTAATTATCTTTGTTTAATTTATTTTGAGTGTAATCGCTCAATTAATGAAGGGACAGCTTTAAATCAAACTGGTGTAGACTCTATATATTTTTCTTTTAACGTATTTTTTTCGAATCTCAAGTTTAAATGTGAGCTAAATCTGTTCCTGCTTTTCAAATATGTGTTATTCCAAACCCTCAATGCAAACTTCACCGTTAATTGTTAATATCATAATTACTGGTATCAAAATGTTGACGGATCATTGGACAGATTTGTGCAATCTTTATCTGGTTTCTCCCTAGATACCCAATTAATCCAATGGTTATTGAGAAGATTCAAAAGCGTAATGCCTAATGACCTGCTTTGATGAATAAGTAAGCTTGACTGTTCTACATACTTAATGCAATGATTTCCCCTGAGGCTGCATAGGTTTGTCATCAACTGTTCAGTTTCCCACTATTGTCTGGGATGCATCTGGTCTGGAGTCAGCTGGCTGATGCACAATATCTCCCAGCAACAAATGTATTTTTCCGCTATATTAACCATTGATGATTTTTCGTGTACTCAATTAATATAATAATTGAATTTAATGTGATGTATTTAGTATTTTTCAATTAAATTATTGCATTATTCATGAGATAAAATCTCCTTTTATTTCCTTCATAGAAGTCCTTTTGCATGGATGTAAAGCTGTTACACCACACTCCTCTCCACTGAGCATCTCTACAGCCACAAGGCAGCCATGAAGTTGGCTTTGCAAAGGATTGCAGGCAGCACAATGAGTACACTAACGACAGGTGTCCAGTATCTCGGCTCCAACGACGCCAGCTACGACGACACCTCCATTGACTCGACTTTAGTCAAGAACCGTTTCCATTTTGAGAAGCCTCACGCCGCCTCGATAAGTAACGCCTTCCCTGGAAATAAGGAAGTAATTATCAGCGGCCTCGCTCCCATTTTCCCCACAAATGTATCAGACTTTCTGCTGAGTAATGGCACGTCTGTGGAGAGTGGAGGGGCGGCACAGTGTGGGGAGGACTTTGTGGACAACATGGAGTGTTTCATGATTCTGACTCCCGAACAGCAGCTCGCAGTCGCCATCCTGGCTCTCACGCTAGGTACATTTACAGTGTTGGAGAACCTCATGGTGCTGGTTGTGATCCTACACTCCCAGACACTTCGGTCTAGGCCTTCCTACCACTTCATAGGCAGTCTTGCTGTGGCTGATCTGATCGGCAGTATCATATTTGTCTACAGTTTCCTGGATTTCCACGTCCTCCACAGGAAGGACAGCCCCAATATTTTCCTCTTTAAGCTGGCGGGGGTCATCGCCTCCTTCACCGCCTCTGTGGGCAGTCTGTTTCTCACTGCGATCGACCGCTACATCTCCATCCACAGGCCCATGGCGTACAAACGCATCGTCACAAAGAATAAAGCAGTCATTGCCTTCAGTGTGATGTGGACCATCTCCATCGTTTTCTCACTGCTGCCTCTGCTGGGGTGGAACTGCAAGCGTCTCAACTCTGTCTGCTCGGACATTTTCCCTCTAATCGACCAGAAGTACCTGATGTTCTGGATCGGGATGACAATGATCTTGGTCCTGTTCATCATCTATGCCTACATTTACATCCTCTGGAAGTCCCACAACCATGCTGTCCGGATGCTGAGTCGCAGCTCCCAGAGGAGTGTGATTATCTACACTGCAGAAGGGACTAAAGTACAGACGGTAAGGCCAGAGCAGGCCCGGATGGACCTCCGCCTGGCTAAAACCCTGGTTCTAATCCTAGTGGCCCTCATCATCTGCTGGGGCCCACTTCTAGCCATCATGGTGTACGACCTCTTCGGGAAGGTGAACGACTCCATCAAGACTGTGTTTGCCTTTTGCAGCATGCTCACCTTGCTCAACTCCACCGTGAACCCTGTTATCTATGCCATGAGGAGCAAGGACCTGCGCAGGGCCTTCGTCAACATCTGCCATATGTGCCGGAGAGCGACGCAGACTCTGGACAACAGCGCTGAGAGTGACTGGAACAGCAGGAGTGTGAGAAGCACAGCAGCAGGCGGGGCGGGGAAAGATGGAGCCCGCTGTGGAAAAACTCGAAAAAAAGTAGCCCAGGTTTCTGTTTCTGGAGGGACTGAGACTTCTTCAGCAGAGCCGGTCTAAAAGACAAGCTGCACTACTCTGGTACAACTGTGAAGTTATTGTAGAATATAAGAAGCGTGTGGTTCAAACCCCACTGCAGTCAGCATGTCGTTGTGTCCCTGGGCAAGACACTTCACCTCAAATTGCTCCTGTGGGGATTGCCCACTGTATTGAGTATGTAAGTCGCTTTGGATAAAAGCGTCTAACAAGTGACATGTAATGTAATGTAATGTAGTCCTGACACTACTACTGTTCTGTTACTGTGAAATGTGCCAAAAAAAGACTTATATACAGAACTGAAGATCAAGTTTCTGATGACACTAATAATCTGTAAATTTCATCCAACTGTATGGTAGAGTGTGATGATACTCTGTTCATGATCTGTTATTGAGAAGTTGTTTGTTAAGTTGCACAATTCTGATTGACAATACCAATTGTATCTCATTATATTCAATAAACCCTATAGTTATATCTACCAGAAGCATATTTTCTGCAACAACGGTTACAAGCTAAACACTCCGCTCTGTTGCTGCGGTTTGGTTGTGCATTAAGTTACAGATTTATGCTTAAAAGGTAGACACATATGTTGTTCCTTTTGGTCCTTTCTTTTTTTACACTACATCATAGCAATATTGTGACAGTAATGCAAGGTGAAACTGTGTATACTTTCATGCTACATGGACGTTTTAAATGAGAGCACACTGCTTGTAAATAGAATTAGCATCCCATTAGTGATTTGAAATCAGCTTTTGATGATTCTGTAAGACCATGATATTGTGAAATGTAGCTTTTTAATGTATTTATTGTTTATTTTTTGTATTTACATTTTGCAAGGCAAAATGGTGAGTCATACCTGGAAATACAAACAGGTTTTTGATCAAATCAAAACTTAAGTCTGTAGTGATTTGGGAATGTTAGTTGCTTAACACGTGTGTTTATGAAACAGTGAAATCGTTTAGTGAGAAGCTACATTTTTGTATTTTTGTGAAGCATTCATTGTGCAATTTCTCTGTGCAATTGTGTCTTATAACTGTGTTCAATAAATATATGACAGTTGACTATTTTTAACATAATTTTGTCCATATACCTGGTGTGTTTTTCTAATATATACTTGTACTTTACTTGAGTATTTCCATGTTTTGCTACTTACTTTTACTGCAATACATTTATTTATTACCTTTAGTTACTTTACAGATTTGGATTAATGATTTCAAATATACTCAACACTTAAATAAGACTTCAGTTACACCTGGAGTAAACTCACAAGCTATCCTGCTGTATACAAAGTAATTCAAACTAGCTGCAACTTTACCAGCTGTGAAAACACTTTAATGCTTCAATAATTATAATCAAAACATACAGTATAATATATTATTCTGAATAATACGTAATTGTGCTTTTGGTACTTTAAGTATATTTTGATACTAATTATTTTGTACTTTTACTTAAGTAACATTTGGAAATGCAGGACTTTTACTTTTTATTCCTCTTACACTCTGGTAGGCCTACTTCTACTTTTACTCAAGTACAAGATCTGAGTACTTCTACCAGCTCTGAATTTATGTATAGTGGTATTGTTATATTTAGAAAAAACTGTACAGCAGTTTCAGAAGGCAACATATATAATGCAGGTATAAGTACAAGTAAAGACCATTACTTGTGAGCCCTTTTCTACAGCTTTGGTCTTAAAGTAGACGCTTAATAACGAGCCTCTCAACCCTGTGTTATGTGTTCACCCATACAGGATTTTAAAATAGTTTACATTGAGGTACTTTAGGGCCTTAAGAGATACACATATTTCTCACAACGGAAACTTGAAGAAAGCGACAAAGAAATAGGCCTAATTTTGTGTGATAGTATTATGGATTTCAAAGTTAAAGCCTACTTTTTCACTTCATGTTGACCTGCTGTGTGTTTTTTTGTATAACACTGCCCTCCTGTGGAGATACAAGATATAACATAAATCCATTGTCTAGTATTTCCCCTGGAATGATTGTAGTGATGAATTAAGTAGTAGTTCACAACATGGTATGCGATGCACCTCTAATGTAGTCAAATTGTGAAACGTGAATTTCGCATTTCGTATGCTATAATTAGGATGACATTAACCTTTAATTCATCATATTTTAACGTTTCACTACATGACCCAGAATGCACTGTAGCTCAGTTCGCACGTGACGTCACGGGCAGAGAAGCCGACAGCCCCGCATGAAAAAACCAGCAGCTAGTTAGCTAGCTCCCTGTCTAACAGCAGCAGACAGTTGGCCCGCAGCCGGCTGATCGTCTCCTCAACTTTTGGGAAGCAACTTTTAGAGTAACACGAATTGTTGATCGCAGTTGGACAGACCTACTTTCCCCCTTAAGGTAAGAAAAGTTTGTATTCAAATGTACACATCAGCGCAGGGTTCAACGTATGGTAGCCAAAGCTAACGTTAGCTTTGTTTTCTTTTTGATTATTGGCTAGCAAGCACAGCTATCGTTAGCTTGCTAGCAAATATTTAAAGCCTCAGCTGCGCAGTATGTTTAGCGTGTATTCCAAAGCGAAGGACACGGCTTTTAGTGTAACAATTCACACTCTACTATGCAAGTCTTGTTAAACATTGGTCGTGGTTGGTAGTTATTTGAAACATATGATGTTAACACTTCAATATTGTCCTGTTTCGGTATTTCGTACCTTTAACAAACTGAAGTCATGGCGTGTGGAGCCACCCTGAAGAGGACCATGGATTTCGATCCCCTGATGAGCCCTACGTCCCCTAAAAGACGAAGATGTATCCCCGTGGCCCCATCGTCCTCATCCCCTAGGAAGTACCTTAGCATGGAGCCCTCGCCATTCGGGGAATCGTCGTCAAGGCTTAGTGCAGGTAATGTTACTAATGATGGCCTGTCTGCTGACCAGCTATCGGTTTGAGAGGCTTTAGCATCACGTTGAACCATACTTTAATGAACAAGACACATATGTATCAATGTGAAATGGAGTTTGGAATCCTAGCATGACAGTGGTTTTGTCTTCCCTAACAAATACCTCACTGTCTTTTTCACTTTCTTTTGTCCCATTAGAACAAATCCTCAACAGCATCAAGCAGGAGTACAAACGCATTCAAAAGAGGAAGCATCTAGATGGAGGCTACCAACAGTCAGAGTGCTGCTATTCTCCAGAGTCCCCATCCCAGTCGTCTAATATGAATGTTTCCAGCATGCCAGGTTGGTTGAGTAACACATTGCCTACACCAGAGACCGCTCCAGAATGACTGACATGTACTCAGGCAACCAGAAATATCACATACATCATGATTCTCAGGGTTTTTGTTTGATTTGTGCAGGAACGTCCTCTGGAGGCATTTCACCCACTAGAAAAGAACAGCCATTATTCACCCTCAGACAAGTTGGAATGATCTGTGAACGTCTGCTCAAAGAAAAGGAAGAGAAGGTGCGAGAGGAGTATGAGGAGACCATGACTTCAAAACTGGCAGGTTTGTACACTGAGCAATTTGTTATGCCGCCGAATAACACAAATCAATCAGCAGTCCAAAACCTAATGGAGTCCAGTTTCAAATAATGACAATTCCAAGCTAGAACTAGCAACAGTTTGGCATTCATGCTGATAAGCAACATTGTTTTTGTTCAATTGATAAGTGGACTTGAAGCACCTCTATAATTGTCTCACAAGTTATCATATGAAATGTATATTAATATCATAATTAACTGACTTTTCCAAAACTTTTTTTATTTGATTTACTGTGTGTAAAGTGAACCAAGCAAAACATCCTCAAATGTGAATTTGCAGAGACATTTTTGATATTTTTTTACTTCAGAATGCCAGATTTGAATATGGGAATATTTAAATTCCTAATGACATAAATACTTTGTGATCTGTACCATAGATACAGGACAAGTCTCTAAGAAATTGATCATCTCAAAGACTAATTAAGCATTACATTTATTTGTACAATACTGATTCTTATTTCCTGTCCTGTACATTTCAGAACAATATGACACCTTTGTGAAGTTCACACATGATCAGCTAATGCGACGATTCGGGGAGCAACCTGCAAGCTGTGAGTTGTTTTTTTTCATCTGAAATTATTTTCACATTCCTGTCTCGGATCTTTGTTTGAGCTCTGCCTTCTGAAGTTTAAGTCACATGTCTGGTTTCTGTATTTTATTTCATCCCCCTCTTCTCCAGATGTTTCCTGAGTGTGGCCCAGAAATCTTTGCAAGACAGCCTTCTCTTGCTGCAAGCTATCACGTGATATCTCAAGAAAGAACAAGAAAAAAAAGCTCATCATTGTAAGAGATTCAGTTTAGCTAGTTTAAATGAAACTTTTCTTACTGTGCCATATTTCTGTCTTTGGGCAAAGGTTTATATGGAGCTGTTGTCAGTTGTTACCACTCTGTTAGCAACTAGGTGCTTCCTTATGTAAATGAAAAGGACCCTATCTCTACCAGTGGCCTATGTTCCTCCTGCTGTACGTGTATCTACAGTTATCTCACTTTTGTAATGATTCCCAGCATTCCAGGCTTTGTCACTTGTTTTTCTGTTTGTTACATGTAAATATGATAAAGCAGTGCAAGAGTTTTACTTAAGGTTTGCTGGTCAATCTGAGAGGAAGGGGAGGAAACGCAGCAGAACAGAGCGAATATGTTTGCAGATTGTCCTCTGTTCATTACTTTTTAATTTGAGCATTAAGTGGGCTAATTTGATTTTTTCTTTTCTTCTCCCTACCAGTGTTTTATTTATTTTGACTTGTTTTTTGCTGGTATCACTTTGAAACCAATGTACTCAATGGAAAAAACAATAAAAATCTTTTAAAGAGTTCAGAATTGGTTTGAATTATTTAAGTCGTTGTTGTACCGCTTTGATTCAAACTAATATTCAATAAAATACTTAAAGTGATGTCTTTTATATGAAGCAGTTTTTTGAATTGGTGAATGGTTGCTCAAAATCTCTAGTCAACTATGACTCCTGCAAATGTACTTCATACTCTTGAAATGTTTATTCATTGCATTTAATCAACCTGATAATTGATAAAATATCACCTAACTATACTATGCCTGCAGTATAGCAACATATTGGCTCAACCCTATCAAGTTACGTTTCTAAGACACTTATCACTAATACTTCTCCAGTACCTGACATGATTTTACCAGAAACATAAAAAGTGTGGGTTTTCAGTCACTACTCGCAAATATTTTATTAGAGAAAAAAATACAGTACAAAATCAAGTTTGATAAGAGCGTGAATGGAGACTAGCTAAAGATTTGTGAAGTGTGTATGCGTTTAGTTATGGGAGTTGTGTCAGCAGCCTCCCCAGGTGATTCGAGCCACATGGTCGGTCTTCTGTTTAGTGGACTTTATGAAGCCCAGAAATTCAAGCTCGGACACAGCTCGGATGAAACGAGCGCTAGAAGAGAACAAGCTAAGGAACAACACTTATCGATTGTGGATGGAAGTCAAATCTGAGTTTGTTAGCATTACGTTAGTAACAGTGGCATAGTATGATGGCGGGTTAACATGTTTGTAGATTCGGTTATGGAAGGATACTGTTTGACATCATCCACTTTCCCAAAACTGTCAGAATCGGGATCGTTGCCCTCGGCAGCAGACACCACAGTCGCAAAGGCCTGAAAACAAGATAAACAGGTTTTCACCCAGGTCCGTATCTAGTCCATTCTGGGCCAATATTGGATTTTCAGATCAATAACGTGACATATCGATCCTCTGAATCAATAAAACCTCCTCTAGAATGAGGAACTTCCAACAAAGTTTGTCGGGCAAAGGTGCTGTTACTTAAAGGTCCCCTATTATACTGTTTTTCATCCATATATAATAGGTCTCAGATATATAGAAAACATGTCTCTGAAGTGTTTGGCTCCAAACACCAAACAGATCATGCATTGCAGCATCCCATAATCCCCTCTGCTTCAGCCCTGTTTCAAAAGTGCTGATTCTCTGTCTGTTACTTTAGATCAGTGGTGGTCACCAACCAGTCGATCGCGAGTGTGGTGCGGGTAGATCAAGGACCGCGTTAAAAAAAAAAAAGTAACAAAAGAAAGAAAAATTAAAATAATAATGTTTGAAAAATACGTTTTTAGATGTAAACCTATCAATATCATCCACCACCCCTTTAGCAGGTGCCACTTGATTGACGTATATTTGAGACACCTCAATAATATAATACATTAACCGTGCTTTACGGTTTAGTTTAATTGAACTATTCATATCTTAGACTGCACTGTAACTTTTATCCATGTATTGTTTATTTTATTAGCTTTTCTTTTTAATGACTGATTTTAAATGCCATTTTCTTAATGTCTTTCATTTTTTGTAAAGCACTTTGAATTGCCTTGTGTTGAAAAGTGCTATATAAATAAACTTGCCTTGCCTTTACGTGAACCTCATCATGACACAAGAGAGGACGGCAGGACTGCAATTTCCCGTGTTCAGTGAATGCAACAGAGGCAAGTCACCAGACCAATCAGAGAGTTGCATGGAAATACACATGCGCTTGTGGCAGTAAAACAAGAATACAGTTTAAAAGGAGAGTGATTTGTAAAATATCCATAAAGAAAAAGAAAATCTGTTTACAGTTCTGTTTCATCTGGGTGCTGAGAGAGGTATCCATAGATCTCTTCATGTTGCTCTCAAAGTGCACCAGATTGATGCTTTCAACTTCAATACTTCCCGGGGGAGCATCCCCCCGGACCCCCCTAGAGGAGGTGAGGTCCGCCCCCCACTCATAAAAAAAATAGCACTTTACCCCTGCCTATATGCCGTGAGCTGATTATGGAGCCTTCATTGTAACAGTAATTCAGATGCAATTAGCCTATATAAAAGGCCTCAAATTGGAAGCACTATCTGGGCCGTCTTTTTCACTCAATTCTGCAATAGGTAGATTACATTACATTACATTGCATTTAGCTGACGCTTTTATCCAAAGCGACTTACAATAAGTGCGTTCGACCAACAAAATACAACTTGAAGAAAACAGAATCATATAAGTACATCAGGCTTCATAGAGCAAAAACATTTCAAGTGCTACTCAACTGGCTTTAGATAAGCCAGTCCTTTATTAGTATAAAAGTGCTTCGTTAATAGTTATATCGCTCGAAGTGGAGTCGAAAGAGATGAGTTTTCAGTTTGCGCCGGAAGATGTGCAAGCTATCTGCCGTCCTGATGTCAATGGGGAGCTCATTCCACCATCCTGGAGCCAGGACAGCAAACCCACGTGTTTTTGCCGATGGGAACTTGGGTCCCCCTCGCAGCGAGGGCGCAGCGAGTTGTTTGACTGATGCAGAGCGTAGTGCACGCGCTGGGGTGTACGGTTTAACCATGTCCTGGATGTACGAAGGGCCAGATCCATTCGCAGCACGGTAAGCAAGTACCAGTGTCTTGAAGTGGATTCTAGCAGTTACCGGAAGCCAGTGAAGGGAGCGGAGGAGCGGAGTGGTGTGGGGAAATTTAGGAAGGTTGAAGACCAGACGAGCCGCTGCATTCTGGATGAGCTGCAGAGGTCGGATGGCACATGCAGGTAGACCAGCCAGGAGGGAGTTGCAGTAGTCTAGGCGTGAGATGACGAGAGCCTGGACCAGAACCTGAGTCGCTTTCTGTGTCAGCTGGGGACGTATCTTCCTGATGTTGTAAAGCGTGTATCTGCAGCAGCGGGTTGTAGCAGCGATGTTTGCAGTGAAGGACAGGTTGTTATCTAGGGTCACACCCAGATTCCTTGCAGTCTGAGTCGGGGAAACAACTGAGGTGCCGATGTTGATTGTTAGGTCAAGAGTGGGACAATCTCGCAAGATCTCGCCTTTCACCTAGGCCGAGGTCTTGGCCTTAAAAAGGTTGGTGACCACTGCTTTAGATGAAAATAAGGAGCCACTCCGCACGCCCCTCTGAAAGATATTTGGTTAAAAATAACACAATAGCCGCTTTCACTGCCATATATACTGTCACGTATACTGCCACCCGAAGTCCCGGGTAAATCGCCAGACGCGCCGACACCTCCTCATCACTCCACCGCTCCCACGTTTCATTTTGTGTTGCCATAAGTTAGTCTCTCTCCGTTGGTGCGCTGGGCTAATGCTAATAATGCTAATGCGAGCAAATAAAATGGCGGCTTCACAAAACCTTTGGGAGTTTTACGGGGCGTGGTTTGCAATTCGCCCAGCCAATCAGAAATCGGAACCTTTTCCTCCCCAGGAAAGTACCACCTCTCTAGCAGGGACTGAAAAGGGGTGAAAAGGTTCCCGAAAAGAAAAAAAAAAGTTCTAGTTCCAGATCTTTTTGGTGTGAACGCAAAATCCCAAGAACAATCGGAACTATTCCTGGGAAAAGTACTCCGGTGTGAAAGCACCTAATGGTGCTCTAGGAGGAGATTCAGGTGTTAAGGTGGCGGGTGTTACCTTGGTTGGTTATTGGCTAATGGTTACACAACCCAAAAACCTTATGACATCATAAAGTGGCCAAAATCTGATCAGTTCATTTTCAGACAGGTTTTTATATAAATGGATCAGGACAAAAAGTGAGAGAATCTTTTTTCCTAAAACTTTCAGAATCTCTTTACACAGAGGGGACACATGTTTATGTATAACAGACATGAAAAAGTGGATTTTGCATAATACAAATTAAACTCAATTATAAGCCAAATACCAAACATATAAACTCACTTCCAGCCAGTCGAAGAGGTTTATCAGCCTGCCACACTCCAGGTGGAGTTTGTACACGATGCAGATATCAGGAGCTGCGTTGGAGACGGACCCATCCTCAGACTTTAGGCGGTCATTCTGAAGGAAAAGCAAAGAGACCCCCAATCACCGCTTTCAGTTTCTCCTTATCTTAAGATAGTTACACACTTTGATGGAATTAAGAAGTACCTGGAGATAATAGAAGGGGCTGTTGAGCGCAGCCTGAATGGAGGTGCGCGGTGCTGCATTCAGGTGGCGTCTCACAGTGGCTGAAGAAGAGTAGTAGCAAACTTCATACAGTGTCTGAGACTCTGGGGGAGACAGGTGGCTCCTGGGAGGGAGAGAGATGTTAGTCAAATAATCATTTATACCAAATGTATTACAATTTGAATTCAAGCAGAGCAGAAGGTAATACTTCTTACTGCACTAAGCTGTCGATAAATTGGAGAGCTTCATTTCGCAGAACCTCGAATGGACTCAGTTTTTTGGATCTCCGAGACTCATTCATCTCCAGCAGGGCCTAGAAATATGTGAGAATAATTTATGGATCAAACTCATCAGAGGAAGAGAATTCCTTCACAGAAATGCGGTAAAGATAACATTCTTCAGAAAACCATAAAAACCTTCTGCAGCTGGAACAGATCCATTTTCTTTTGAAGGTTTTTCACCGGGGAGGTGATACTCTCTTCAGCAGGAGGGGGGGGTTCGGCAACTACTGCTGTGAAGAACAAGACAAAATCATTTGTTGCGTATTCACTAACTATGGTAATAAGATATAAAGATATGCAAGTCTCTCCATTTGTACTACTTACTGTCCAACTGCTTGAATTTGGCGAGCATGGCTTCCAGCAGGAGAAGAGCGCTTTTCATTTTCTTAGACTTGGAATGCTGCAATATCTCTGCACACTTCTTGAGCAAAGAGATCAGCTCATCTTTAGCCAGCATCCTAGAGGGTAAGGATTGGGGTGAGGAGGTTAACAACTTCTGCTTTGTTCACAATAAAAAAGCCAGTCTCAAACAAAGGAAATTGGTCCAATGCTGTTTGACTGTATACAAATGGCTATTTGGCCACCAGGAGGAGCAATAAACATCCAAATACCATTGCATATGCTGCCATCTAGAGAATAAAATGTGTAAATAATATTTTTTTATTAAAAATGAGACTTTTTTACAAGGTTTTGACAACACATGGAATTTGGGATTCTTTTTAAACAGTGGGCATGGCTCGAAAAGCCTCCTGCCTACAATGAGGATTCATGATCGTCCATGTCGGTTCTTCTGGTTGAAACACAAGTTAAATATAAAGATTTACTTCAGAAGCTTCATGGCTGATTGGTATTCCTCATTCTCCCAGACGTTCTTCTCCAGACAGATTAAATGGAGCTCTCTGATCTGTAACACAATTCCAGTTTTAGAAAACATGATAGAATTACCTCAACACTACAACACTTTTTTTTTATATAGAGCAGTCATTTCTTGCCTGTTTCCCAAGCGGGTATCGAGGTAATGATGAGGTCAGAGTGTGGAGACACCTCAGGGTGGGATAATAGTGTTTGTGGTATTTGTGAAGGTCTTTTATCAGCCTCCGGCACACCTCCTAAAAGACAGAAAAGCCTTAGATTATGACGTGCTTCTATTACCTGCCAATGCCTCAGGTGTAGAGATAAAACAAAAATGTACCTTCAAATGAGTGTCATCTGTGAGCAGGGGCTCCTGTTGCTGAGGTTCCTGCTTTTCTACATACCTAGAAACACACAGGTTAGACTCTATTTAAATGATTAGTTGTACATTTGAAAAAGCTCAATCAAATCGTACAACAAGGTACTAACACAAAAATGTAGTTAGCCGGTGAATAAAACTAAATGATATATGTGTGTGTGTGTGTGTGTGGACCTCTTGAAGGACGGCAGCTGTCTGATCTTCTCTAGGTCCCGGTGACCAAGCTGCATCACATTAAGCAGAGCCTCCTTCTTCCTACAGCACAGCACACTGAGAGGCTGAGAGTGAAAGTGCTCCAGCAGGGCCAGCTGCACCAACACAGAGCAGATAGCTTGCAAATCACTTATCTAAATTACACTTACATACAAAGAGAAAACTGGTAAAAAAAAAACATAGGATACCTACACTCAACATCCACAAATATTAAAACAAAATACTTATTTGGGATGTTGAGTGTAGCAGTCACAAAGAAATGGCTCAAACCAGACAGCCCATCTATAAATGATTGGTACGATATCATTTATGAAATCTTTGTAATGGAAAGAATAACCTTCTCTATCGAACTTAAATTTGAGGAAATTTTGGAGAAGTGTATATTACCCTGATACGACCTTCTTTTGTTTAACTGTTTGAATCTTTTATTTAATGATCTATACTGTCAATGTTTTATATTGAAAATAAAACACCCCATGTTCTTATGTGCTTATTGTTGTTGTTGTTTTGTCAAGAAAAAGAAAAAACAACACGGACCACTCTGTAAAACTATTTAACTACATACAGTTGAGGCCTAAATTATTAGCCCCCCAGGAGTTATGGAACATTTTCCTAAAATGGAAAATAGTCAGAGATGTCAGCAAGAATCCCCGGACATCTGCCAAGATGATTGTTGCTGACCTGGCCTCTTCTGGAGTTGATGTTTCAAGGAACACAGTGGCGAGGGCTCTTCATCGTCCCAGAAGAACCCCTTTACTCAAAGAGTGGCATCAGAGCCAGACTGAGGTTTGCCCGTGAACATTTGAAAGGTAAAGATGCGTTTTGGAAGTCTGTGCTTTGGTCTGATGAGACTAAACTGGAACTGTTTGGGCACATGGATGTTGCTTATGTTTGGAAGAAGAAAGGGAGAGGCCTTCAACCCTAAGAACACATCATGCTGTGGGGCTGTTTTGCAGCCTCAGGCACAGGGAGCCTTGTTCGGGTGCAAGGCATCATGACAAATTTAAATGATGTTGACATTTTGAGGGATAATATGAAAAAATCTGCTCTAAGTCTTCGCTTAGGTCGTCGCTGGGTCTTCCAACAAGACAATGACCCAAAGCACACATCAAACTTGGTCCAACAGTTCCTAAAGGGAACCAAAACCAAGGTGCTGGAGTGGCCCACACATAGCCCAGATCTGAATCCTATTGAGAATCTGGCGGGTGCTCAAAGTGAATGTCCATGCTCGGAAACCACGCAATTTGGACCAGCTGGAACAATTTGCAATGGAAGAATGGGCCAAAATCCCTCAAGAGACCTGTGCCAACATAGTAAAGAACTACTCTAATGGCACATTTCCACTGCAGCGGGGTAGCCCCGTTTAAGCGTCCCTAAGCATCCTCGCTATATGCGACGCTAGGGCTGCCTCGCTGGCCGTCCGAGGCCGTGGCGCATTCCATTACAGTTTAGGACCTGGGGTAGCAACGCAGTGTAGGCGGGGCAATTTTTTTTTCACATTTCGAGTTGTTCCGTCGAGCTCCCGCTGGATTTTATCATCCCCAATGAGATGTAGGAACGTCGTCACCTCCTCGGTCGACCACGGTGTGCTTTTCTTCGACGTTGCCATTTTTGTAGCTCCTCCGTTTACAAAAATGCTGTGTATAAAAATGCTGCAAGCTTGCTTCTAAATATATATGCGACGCTAGGGATGATCTCGCGCGCGATCTTGTGACGATTCTCTCCGACCAATCAGCAGTGTTGACGTCACTAGTTCAGCCCTGGACCTGGCCTGATAGAACCACGATTTTATGGGGCCGGAAAAAGAGGGAAATAGTACCCGCTAGCCTGTGCTGCGCTATATGGAAAGGCCACCAAAAACTGGCCTGGCCGCTTGAGGACGGTTAAGGACGCTTAAACGGGGCTACCCGCTGCAGTGGAAATGCGCCATAAGAGGTTGTTGTCAGTTGTGGCTCAGAAAGGGACACTATTGACTATTAATGGCCTGGGGGCTAATAATTTTGACCAACCCATTTTTCACTATATTTGATATAAAGCAAGCCTAAAAACTTATTTTAAGTTCCACAATGTACCAAAAGCTACTAAATAGCACTGGTGAATGTTTGATTATATCACGTTTTATCAATGCTGGAAACATTGGGAAGAATTTTAGGAAAATGTTCCATAACTCCTGGGGGGCTAATAATTTAGGCCTCAACTGTATGTATATATACACTGAAGTTGAAATGTGATCCAAATAAATCATTTAAAAAATGTAAAAAAAACATAAGATCTTAGCTCTTAGAAGCTACTCTGTACCTGAACACCCTTGATGAAGTTTCTCACTGAGAAATCGTGGTAGAGGAAAATGCTGATCAACACCTGCATCACTTTGCCGTTGAGCTTGAAAGGGAAATGCGTTGTCAGGATCAACTGGAAACATAAACGAGACAAAATATACAATTGACTTCCTGGTCATTAATTTCAAGACAACACAGCAGCCAAATACACAATTTGATTGAAAAAAATCTGCAACATGTTTCATGTCTTCATGTTGTATATCTGTATACTTAAAGAGATCAAATTGAAATAACGTTGTACTAACAGAACATTTCCATGTCAAAAAAGGTTGCTTGTGAACCTGCTAATGGATGAGATACGGCAAAAACCAAGCTTCCATTATTATTTGGCACATTTCATAAAAGGCAGTTTTTTCTTGTTATTTTGTTTTAATGAAAACTGTTTATACATCTCAAAAATGAAAAGTATTTTCTGCTTCATGAACTTTAAAAACAAAACAAAAAAATCAAAACACCTGGACAAGAGTTCATTTCTTAAATGTAGACGTAAGAAAAAAATAATTTGATACAGTTTTACTTGTTAAATCTCCATTTTTAGAAGTTGTGCAATACCCACTATTTCACCATGCTATGTCTGCATAACTATATATATTTTACAGTTTGACACAAAATTGGATGGAAGATTGGCAAATTTAATTTAGAATAAAACAGGATAGAGAAATAACAAAGTCTTTCAGTTGTGGAAGCTCATTACATCACTCATATTTTTTGAATGCATACTTCCTATAGTGAATGTGAGAGTAACCATTACCTTGTCTATGACTGTGGCCAGGTGCTGAGTACAGGAGAGTGACTGGAAGAGCTCTATGCACAGCAGGGAGGACACAGAGTGGGGCAGCATGTGTTGGATGGTGCTGGGTGACGTGGCGATACCAAAGATGAACATCAGCGGAAGACGTTCAATGTACCGGCTGGGGAATGGATAACATGTTTTAACAGATGTTTGAATAATAGACGAGATATTTAAAACACTGATGGATGCATTTTTCCTTCAGTGAATCATTTAGTTTAACACTAGTGTCTAGAATAACTCCCTTAGCTTCCAAGTGTATGTGAAGGTGGCTACAAAACCAGACTGGTATACGACTTTCCAAATAATAATCGTTATCTTTTAATACCATAACCAGGAGGCGGATGACAACAATAAAATGATAAGGAAACAGTTCAAGTGTACGGCTAAAGCAGGGGTGTCCAAACTTTTTTCACCGAGGACCACATACAGAAAAATATACGAAGGGCTGGGCCACTTATGTTGCCTCGTTAGTTAAGTTATAAGTTAGCAAAATCAATAAATGTAGGTAAATGATGCTTGATACTTGAAAATGCTTTAAGAAACACAATAGCCTACATCTCAGCTCTCCATAGGGTTTCATTTATTTTGTTGGCAGCTCATTCCTAAAAACAGAAGCCTCAGATTGCTTTTAAAAAGAGGAAATATAAAGGGTAGATTTCAAGCTTGTAATGAAATGAAGTTATTGGGCACTTTTTATCAACTAAGATTTGTTTGAAAATGTTTCCCTAACTTAAATTGACTGAATTTATTTGAAAAGTGGGTTTATTAATGAATACTACTGTGTAATATATTTGTACATGTATATTTAAAAAGTACAATATAACCCCCTAATCCCACCAGGAGCGTCTGCGCTGCGTTGCGCTGCGGCGTTTTTAGCGATCGCGGCCACTCTAGTCAATGGGTGCTATTCCACCAGACCCGCTGCGCCGCGGGCTCGAAGCGTCCCAAAAGCTCCTCGCCGCAAGGAATTTCTAAAATATAGGATGAATCCTATTTTTTACGCGGCGCAGCGCGGCGCAGGCAGGAAGTGGAACGTTCATCCAACAACTGCGAGGCTGCACACACGACGCTCCACTTCCGCAACGTTTTGAAACGCGCCTGGTGGGTTATGACGCAGGAGGAGGTCGCAGCGCGGCGCAGACGCTTCCGGTGGGATCAGGGGGTAAGACAAGCACAAGTTTAATTTGTGGGCCATATTCCATTATACTTTTTGAATTAGCTGAGGGCCGATTCAAAATGTCCCGGGGGCCAAGCCTTAGTTTGGACCCCCCTGGGCTAAAGCATTGAAGTTACCTGCAGATGAGTATGAAGTCCTGAAGAACTCTTGCATTGAAAGCCTCCAAATCTTTGAAAATAATGACAATGGGAGGCTGCTGCAGATCATCTTTGACCGGAGAGCTACGCTTCTTTCCAGGCGTAAGAGAGTAGGATTTCTAAAACACAGGGAAAAGTGCTTTCAGCTTTTCAAAGTCTTTCCATGCACCAAATTGCAAATCTAAAATCATGTACACTGGTTATGCTTTACGATCCTACCTTTGTATTCATAGTGTACCAATCACAGAGTGTACTGAGGGAGCAGTGCACGCTCTTGTGGAGCGGAGCACTGGGCTGCTCCGTCTCCTCTTCCTCATCATCATCCACAGTCACATCAGTGCCCAATAACCTCTCCAGGACCCTCTTTATTAAATGCTTCAAGGCTGAAATGAAAAAGAAAACAATATAAGAAAAGAAAGTATTAAGTCACTACCACTATTCTAGGACACAAAGAGATAAGCTCCTTCAAAATGCAATTAAATTATCGCTCTCGTCTTTTACCTCCGCACTCTTTGGCCTGTACTGAGGCCACATGAGGAGTCACCGACTGCCGGAGCAGTTCAGACAAACTCTGGAAGGTCATGTCATGGTCCGGGACATTTACACCTATGTGAAAGATATCAGAGGAAAACAAAAACAAATGTATGACAATGTTAGCTTTGAAACCCCATATTGGAACACCACAAGACTGGGGAAAAAATAGAAATTAAATTATAATTTTATACTAAACTGGCTGTGGATAATCAATCAGCAAATGACAATTTACCGAGAACAAGAGCCGCTGTGGGGATCTCGCTGGCCCTCATATGTGATGCCCAGTCACTGTGCTGGCGAGTGGAAGAACACTTCCTCGTGAAGTCCAGCAAGCTGTCCAGGATTTTCGTGTTGAGTTCATCCTGTAAAAGCTTACAGATAGCAAAAAAAACATAGTTAAACCCATTGTTTATGACAATTCAAACCCACAAACTGTTTATGATACTCTGTTTGGATGGAATATTATTAAGGCTATTGTTTACCATCTCTTTAGTGTGGGAGTTTTGTTTAAAATAATGCACTGTTGTACAATTGGGATGGCATCAGCTGTTTTTAGTCTGCTTTGGTTTTGTATATTTTGAACAAACAATTATTTCCCAGTTGAATAGTTTACCTAAATAAATAGGTACAAAAATAGTAAGAAATGTTTCTCCTAGTCAAGGGTGATGTCTTTAGATCCATTGTTTCGGCAGTCCATTCATCGCTTTATCCAAAAGATTTAGAGTGTTATCGATCTAATGCTTATAATAAATAAGGCTGCCAACAATTACAATATTGTATTCATTCATTCACCTCTACTATCCCTGACTTCTATTTGTTCTGTTCTGTTGGTTAGGAAACACATTGAATGCTCTTACCTCTGTGTCCGTTTTAATTTGATCCCAAAGATCCTGACACAGGTTGAATCGTGTTTTACTCTCGTCAGCACCTTCGCAGCCATGGATGAAGTGATCCTCTGTGGAGAAATGGCATCAAGGTGAGTGTAACACCAGACAGCTAAAATGAGGACAGTCTTCTATTAACATTAACATAGCTCACCCAAACTGAGTGTCTTTTTCTTCTTAGCACTGGGCTTGAAAACAAAGCATCCCTGTAATATATACGGCGATAAGTTTCAAACAGTGGAAGTTTACAATGAACATAAACAAAGAAAGTACACTTTAATATGGCAATATTATGTCACAGACTGCAAGCTAGTTTCACGAGGAAGCCCTGCAAAATAATAACGTCAGAATATTACGTTACCTTGGACACAGATGAAGTTGACATCTTAGTTGTAGCTACATGTAACCGTTTTTTAACTTTAGTTTAGTTCACACAGTGACTTGAGCTGCAGTCAGATATTTGTTTAAAATACTGCTTGTGCTGTATTTAACAAACCCCTACTACTTCCCGCCAATATGACGTTTACGGAAAGGGCTGTGTTCACGACACATAAGGGGACAACGCCTGTGTGTTTAAATTGTAGGTTATCGCACATGATTAAAGTGTATATGCTAACACATGCTAACATGACATATACAACTTCAAAGTATTTAACATCAGTTTAGTTTCATTATGTTAATCCTCTCCGATGTTTTAATGCGGTGAATTCGTTTAACACTGCTGTTCTTGAACACCCCCGCCTCTTCACAGCATCTCTGGTTTCCCTGTTGTGGCCTCTCACTCAGCCATGGATGTTTAAACTCTTTGCAGGTCCCATGTTGCAGTCCCTAAACTTTATATTCATATGATACCAATAACTTCATAATAAATATACATACAAATACAATATTCGAATTAATTATTTTCTTTCTATACATGATTTTTTTAAATGTACTTAGATTAGTTTTATATTAGTTTATTAGTTATCAAATGTGTTTGCTTAGATCTAACGCTGTAACTTATTGCAGTCTTTAATTTTCCTATTCATAAATGATATAATGATGATGTAGAACTTATTGTGAAAAATATACAATAGTGGTAGCATGAGTAACAGTAAAAGCTAGTAATAGTATTAGTTAGTACTTAGTGTAAAGTTAAGATTATTGAGTTTTTAAAATTAATTTGTATGACATGTTGAATATTTAATTTGTCTTTCAAATGTTAATTATTATTATAAGACTGGTCTCATAGAAACTAGGAACTGGCCAGGACTTTTCCACTTTTTTATAGTATTTATATATATTTTTATATTTACCTAATTTATTTACAATTTTGACATTGTATAGATTTCTGGTCGTTCCCAATAAAATAAACTTACACAAAGAATGTCAGGTTTTCACGCAAGTTAAGTTCATTTAATGTGTAACTTATATCTTAGTAAAATATTATTTTTAGCGCAATTGTTTAAACGTTTTTCCAAAACTAAACCATTTTTTATTAGAGATATGACATTCTGGCCATGGTTTATGTTTTCCATACAAAAAACGGTATAAATCTAGGAAAACTAATGAACACACATACTCGACTGTGTAAACAACTTAGATATAAGACAAAAAAAACTCAAAACAAGATCTGGAGTCAATATTTATAAAAAAGTAACAGTTACATTTCATTGAACACTTTGTGGAAGACATGTAAATATTACAGATAGGTCTACTAGTGTTGAAAAAGGATGAAATAAATACAAACGGAATTTAAAATCCCATAGGGATATATAAAAACATGGTTTTTCTTTAAAAGTCTCCATTTAGCAAAAGAAAAAAAAACTTCTTCAGTACTAAGCATAAATACAAACATGTTTCTAAAATCTATGCCCTAAAGATTACCTGGTTATTATGACTAACATACATACTTAAAATCATCCAAGACATTTTTTCATTAAGTACAAAATAGGCCATATAATTGATAGCTGTGACCATTAGTGTTAACAGTTGGAAATCGGATGCCTAAACAAACCATTCTGCAGCATAACTTCTCAAATCCTGAGTGAGATTGGGTTGAAAACAACGTTTGGGTCTATGATCCGCTATAAAGCCATTTTTTTATTTTGACTATCGGCCTCATGTCTTGTAGCTGCATTAGCAACAGATCAGCACCATCTGAAAAAGTTGTATCCATGACAATCTTGACATTGCTCACTGCTTTGAGATTAAGAGGATTTCTGAAGTCTACTAACTTTTCACAGCCTCTGAACTCAATTTTACCTTTCATTGCAGATTTCTGTCTGTGAGTTAGTTGTCTTTTGGACGGCAGTTCAGCATTAGATTTGTCATTTAATTTGCGTTTGGAAGAGTGGGTTGACTCTGAGGTTTCCAAAAACTTAAGGAAAGAGTCTTCAAGTCCTAAAGGCTTGAAAGACCCAGGCATAACCCCATCGTCACGTTGTTCTTGGGCTGTAGGGGTACCAGGATTTGAGTTCTCTCTTGAACTGTTAACAGTCAAACGATTCCTAAGGGTCTGCATCCTCTCCGGACAAGCTGGTGTTGGATGTGCAGGCTTTTTGGGACGACCTCTTTTCATTCCTCCATCTGTCGCAGTGGAAGCTTGAGATTCTGCACTATCATCGTTGGACAGCTTGCTGTCTTCTTGGCCTAGCCGATCCACAAGCTCATCTGCTTTCTGGTCACTGGGCTTTTCACCATCATCTGGCTCCACCTCCTCAGAAGATGAGGTTGACGCGCCCTCTGATTTGCTTGAATCTTTGAATCTGGAGCGTGAGTATTTTTTGCAGAAAATGAACTGGCTCCTGTGGTCTTCAATATATCTTTCTGTGAGGCCATGAGTGGTGTAATGCTTGAATATACTTCTTTCAGCCCGCTCCACTCCATCGCAGCCTATTATCATGCATGGGTACTGCAGAGCAGACTTCTTGGTGCACATGGCTGATGCCTCATCGTGTGATTTTAGTGTTGGCTTTCCAAAACTAGTCCAGTGTTCAATGGACTTTCCATCTTTCTTTTTTGTGTTTTTCTTCTTCACTTTGAATTTGTTTTCAACATTCTCTTTCCCGCTGAGCCCCGGGAAGAGCCCCATTGCTTTAGTACGTCGTCCGTCACTTGTTTTAGGATCATAAACATAAGCATGCTTTTTTATCAGGTGACGGAGGAGATTTGATTTTGTACTGTAAACGCGGTCACACTCCACAAACTCACACTTGAAAGTTTGATCAACTGAGCCGCTTTCGGAGATGGCGATTTCCTTGTGGTAATTCTTAATGTGCTCGATGTACTTTTCCACAGAGTTGAACGGGAGAGCACAATCAGACCGGTCACAGTTAAAAGTCCCTATGTTCATGCTGGCCATCATGGTTGTGGCTTTGTCACGAGTAAACTTGTGAAGTAAGAGGTAATGCTGCACTAACCTTGTGATTCCTAAGAACACCCTTGAACAGTTTTTCACCTGACACCTAACTTCATCGTCTTTGTCTATGCTATGATGGCTCTCTTGGCCATTTTCGACATTCTCCATTTCTATGTCAGGTTCAGGTTTACTCGGGGGTAGGGATGCCTGATGCATGGCCCTGTAATGGAGAATCAAATTCTGCTGGATGGTAAATGCCGCAGTGCATCCTTCATGAACACAGCGATATGGTCTATATGGACTAAAGGGGTTGTCTGCATCACACATTTTGAGGCTCAACCTTTTCTGATGTTTCTCTTTCCTCTGGTGTTCATCCTTTGTTGGTGTGCTTTTAGAGCTTCCTGGTTTCTCTGGGGAGGATGAAGCAGACGCAATAGAAGGGCTAGACAGTGGCTCTTTTAGTTTGCTGGATGATGCATCTGATCGTCCGTGCTGCTTTTTTCCTTTGCTAACAGGACTGAGTTTCTCCTGTAAATGGCATTTCTGTTTCACATCTGGACTCTTGTTTAAAACAGCCACTTCAGGTTGCTCTGGAGCTTTTTCATGAACTGATGGTGCCACCTGACAGAGCGACATATCAGTCATGTAGTTTTGAGGTGGGGGAAGTTGTGCAACAATAGATACATCGGGAATGAAGTCCTGTTTACCGGCATCTCCTGGTAAAGTGTTCTGAGGAGCTTGTGGATTGTTCTCATTGTCTGTTTGAGGTGTAATTGCAATGTCAAGTGGTTCCTGTTTTATATTAGGTAACACATCTGCAGATGGTCCCGAACGACTGGAATTGGCATCAGTAGTCGCACAGCCAATTAACACCTCATCTTTGTTCAGTCTAAATGCACGCCTGTTTCGAGCACTGATCCTTAGCTTCTGCATTTCTGCCTTTGACAATCGATGAACTTTTTCGTAGTGAATTCTCAAACCTGTCGTTCTCGTGAATGTTTTGGGGCATATCTGACAAGGATATGGAGACAGTTTGGATGGGCTCTTTTTAAGTTCTTCTATCATCTCATTAGAGTAATCATGCATTTTACTTAAGTGTTTGAATAATGCCTCCTTGGTCATAAATGAGTAGTCACACTCATCCTGGTCACATTTAAAAGGCTTGGGGATCTTTTCAGTGGGCTTGTCATCACTTTTAGTTGGTATTTTACTTTTTTCAATGTCACGGGGTTTAACACGATGACTGACATTTTGCTCTAATGACAAAGCATTCCGCCTCCTTTCCTGAGCAGCCTCAATCAAATCTAACCTTTGAAAGGCATGGGAAATTTCCATCAAGTGATCCTCTTGACGAGGTGGATTTGCCAACTCTCCGGCCTTCTGTTGCTGGTTTTCGGAGGAGTCTGAATAGTCCATTATATTTGTATGTTGGGGCTCCTGTTTCATCAGCAAGGGTGAAGTCAAGCTAGAAGATTCTTGTGAGAAATCACCATTTGACATGTTGAATGCTGCTCCATTTGTATCAAGGACATTGGGGTCATTGAGAAAATCAAGAAAAGATGTTGGCAGATCAGCTGTTAGGTCAATTTCATCTACAGGCCTGCACTGGGAGCGTTTAGATAAGTGACCTCCGAGAGACTTGGTGCTTGTGAACTCTCTGAAGCATCTCCTGCAGATGACTTTGCCATCCTTAATGATGGCTGGCCATTTGGTTCGCTTGCTCAACCTGCCTCGTTTTCCTTTCTGCACGTCAGGGTCACCTGCCTTTTCATCTGAGAGAAGAGCCTCACAGTCAGCACCAGGCGAGTCTGCTTCATAGGTGAAATCTGTATGAATTACATTGTTTGAACTGAGCATGCCATCCACAGAGTCTTCCATGTGTTGATGACAAGGAGTGGAGACCTTCTCTGTTTTAATTATTTCATTTGTTGCTTTTGATGCAAGCGGGGCCTCTGGAGTTAAACATTTCACAGGAATATCAACTGAGGAGCCTTGAGTAGGACAGGAGTTTTCACTCTGAGCATATGGAGTTTGGTAAATTCCTTCAGCTAGGCTATCAATTGTTGAGATACTGTTTCCGCTATCCAACTGGCTTGTCATACTTGCATTGCTTTTTCCCCCATCTACACTGTCTCCACGGCCCTCTGGATGCATAAGTCCATACTGATGCCCACTGTTATGGATTTGCCCTCCATTGTCAAGCATCAGAGAACTGGACACATACTGAGACATCAAACTTGAAACTGAAGGAGCATGTGACATAGAGGGACCATGTGTAACTGCCATAGGAGGATCTCTGTCCGAGGGGAGAGGCGCTGTTGCTTGATAAGGGTCAGGCTGCCATTGATGATAGCTACGAGGGGGGTATTCATTCATGTTGAAGGGTTCTGGATAGCAATTATTCGCTGGGGGTGAAGACCATGTCTCGGGCATGTCTGACTGCATCATTCCGCTGGGATTATTTGGGCTTCCCCATGACGGATAAACTGTGGGGTTTACCATTGGAGTGATAGGCACGGGCTCCATTGATCCAGAATAGCATTGGGCAGGTGAGGTTGAAGATCCCATTGGGTAATCCATTTGCTGCATCCCAGGTTTGTTGCATAGTATTCCTGGCTGACTTGACGGCCTGTTCCCATTGTTCTGAAAGGGATTAGGTGAAGCTGGCCCATTTGACACCTTTTTTGCTGTGATTTTGGCCACTTTGTTATATTTCTTTGCCAATTTCCAATCTTCAAATATGTCAGGGTGTTGCTTCTTCACATGCCTAGACAGACTTTTGTTGGTGCTGTAGGCCCTTGTGCACTCACTATGTGGGCAGCTATGCAGGTTCTCCTCATTGCCAGCAGATACAGAAGGCGTATTGGAAGGATATCCTTGCAGTGAACAAGGAATTTCTGTCTTGATTTGACTGGGAGAAATTATTTGTGGAATCACTTTTGGAAGTTCATTGCTTTGTATATTATCCTCTCCTTGTTGACTTGCCAAAGGGTTGTTTGCACTTGGTTCATGATTTCCTAGTGGGATCTCACTTCTTCCAGCTCCCATATCACGGTGCACATGAGGAAGCTCTGGGGCTGGTTCAACATCAACTGTTGCTGGAGTGGGGTTTGTTAGAGGAGTGTAACATGTATCTGCTTCTTGCATTTCAGGATATCCTGCAGAATTCAGCATGCTTTCAACGGAGTGTTTAACTCTCACAGGAACAGGTTCTTTACCGAGGTCTGGTGAGCTGCAAGGAGATGCATTTGCATTTGAGTCTTCCTTCATATATATATCTGTATTAACCCTTTCAATATTGACAACTGCAGAACCGGTATCTTCTTTGCTCAGGGTGCTCTCTGGTGTTGGTTCTACTTTTGGAGTATCAGGAGGGTTTTCATGTGTGACATGTAGAGTGTTTACTGCATCATTTGTACAATGACTCTGTTGGTGTGACAAGAATTGAGACTGGGAGTAAAATATTTTGCCACAGTTGTCTGTTTGGCAGGTGTAGGTAAGGTAATGCTGAGCCTCGTGATCGTACAACAGGTAGGCCTCGCTGAAAACTTCGCCACAGTTAGGAAACATGCACTGGGCCTTAAACTCGGGATGTGTTTTTCTATGCATGAGAAGCTCAGAATTTGAGTTAAAGTTGGCCTTGCAATCCAACTGTATGCATATGTATGGTTTGCTGCCACAATGCATCTGCAAATGATCATTTAGATGTCTGACATTGACAAACTGCCGTCTGCAGTACTGGCATACCACTTTCTGTTTTTGTATCTCTAAAAATCTCATGGCCTCGTCGTCGTCCTTGTGAGATCTGACATGAGCCATGAGGTTGCGGAAAAACTTGAAAGCCTTGGAACAATTTTTGACAGGACAGAAACAGTCTTGACTTATGTTTGTGTCAGATGTAGTTTGTTCTATCTTAACAGGAGATGCTAATTGGTTGCCGATTTGAGATTCAACTTTAACAGGACTCATGCTCACCTTGGTGGCTACTTTTGAATGTTTTGATGGACTTTTAGGGGACTGAGGTACCTTCCTAGCAGCTTTCATTGCAGCTAGTCTCTCTTTGCAAGATTGCTTTACATGTGATGCTACATGTGGCTCTAGAATCTCCCTTGTTTCAAAACTGTCGGCACAAATTGGACAAAGATAAACTCCATCTTTGAAGTGCTTCTGTGCATGGCGAACAATTCTGTGACCCAAGAACTCCTTATCACATAAAACACAATACTGCATGTAGGCTCGCCAATTTCTGAACCGGGCTGACACAAAACCCTGCTCCCGAAGCTTTTTAGCCTCTCGGTTTTTTTCTCGTTCATCCGTGATCTCGTTAAGTTCATTTGTAGTGGTAAGCAGAAAATCCTCCAGGTCTCTGTATTCAGGGAGTTTACCAAGTGCATTGTCCACCTCCTGTTCGTCTGTGTCATTGAGTGTGTCTATAGATGACACAATAGCTGCCTCATCTCCCATTAATGCCAAGCAGTTGCGTTTTAGCGTTTTCCAGTCCCAGAACTCTGGATCAAAAGGCCACTGCGTCTTGAAGGCCAGCAGTAACTCGCAGCGTAAAGAATTGGGCACTGGCAGACTCCCATCCTCCTCAGGCTTTTGGTCAGGTTCGTTGTAAAGTGACTCCACAGCATAATATGAGTCAACAGTAGGCTGGAGGAGGAACTCGGTCAGCTGACATGCACGCTTAACCTCCAAATCAGTTGGCAAGAGGCAGGATATCATTTTGCAGATGGTGGACTTGCTATCTTTATGGTCACTGGATGTCATTTTGAGAGCTTGAATGCACATTTCCACACACACTGGAAGCCCCACCTCACCAACCTATAGAAATAATAAAGCAACAAAAATGCAAAGATTATCATTTTAAGTCCTCTTTGAGGTGCAGTATCATATGAGTAGTTTTTGCTATGAATAGTCATGTGTTATGGTTCTGCTATCATCTACAAATGCGTAAGCTATTTATCTTACCTCGTTTTGAATTACTTTGATTAGAAACAGAATATGACAGACACTTCTGCAGAGGAGAGCCATCTCTTTGCTGTGACCAAGAAATGCATCAGCTGACGACTCTAAACGCATGAGTAGCTTACTCCAGAACAGTGTGAGTTCCCTGCAAAACATCAGAAACACAACTGTTAAAAACAGATACTTACTATTTGGATTGCTGAATCGTCTTTTCGTTCTGTATTATGATTATTCTATTTAAAAATAATAAGTACATATATTGAGTATTTGGATGACAATAAATCTAAGTCTACTGCATCGTTTTTACTTTAAAATGAGCTGAGCATAAGTCCTTTATTAACAGCATGCCTCTCTTCCCTCAAGTACAACATGTATTAAGATACAGGGACCTACAAACACACACAATCAGCCTCTGAAATATGCTCTAAAAAGGTCAGTGAGTATCTTTGTGCACATGATTTGTACAGAGAGTGCTTCAGTTTTGATGAACCAATTACGTAATGTATTGGTTCAATGACCACTGTATTTTGTAAGGGTATTTATCTGGAATAAACAGCAACACTCACCAAGCACAATAAACATCTCCTTGAAGTAGCTGTCGTTTGAGAAAGGCCGAACATAAGCAGAGAGCTCCTTTCTCATCTCCTTCTGACTCCAAGTTGCAGATCATTTCAAGAGCATCTTTACAGTCTATTGACGCAATCTATTTTAAAGGAAAAAGAGAAATAAGATAGTGGATCACAGGAAAATAGTCAATTTATATTAACTAAATAAATCAGCAAATCTTTCATATTTGATAACACTGCTGGGACAAGTGATAAGTGATTACTGGGTTTTGGTCATTAGACTACATTTCAGTTCAGTTTTGATAAATTAAAGTCTATCTTCAGTCCAATTGTCCATTTGCTACAATGTGTTTAAATGTAGTGAGTGTAATGTGTGTAATTCTTTACCTCCTCCATTAGCTGCTCCTGACTTTTTTTCATGCAGATGCAAAGCAAGTAGGTTTGCTTGAAGTTTCCTTTTCCTTCATATCCCGGATACTCTGAGCACATCTTAGCCAGTACAGCAGCTTTATCAACACTCTCCACTTTAATTAGGTGCTTTATTCTCATGTTCAGAAGTGCGGCACCTTCAAACTCAAGATATTCATGTACTAAGAAAGAAAAGTTTTTAAAAAAGACGAAAGTTCAGAGAGAGATGCAGAATATTACAATACAATTATAAATATGTGTAATTAAAGCTGCACAAGTCAGAAAGGTGCATTTTTAAACTAAGTAAGATCTAACCTTGCTCAGTTTGAGGGGTTTTATTGGACATGATGCTGCTTAGTGTGGTGTTGGACCAGACGCCATCCTGCTGTGCCAGAACTGAGAGCAGGCAAAGCTGTGTGCTCCCAGTTTCTAACAAAAGGCTGTGTGCCAACTGTAACATAAGATATATTAAGACATAATTACCAACATTTCAGTGAGTGTATGTAATGATAGACAGTAAAGAGTCTAACATAATTGTTTGGACAAGGTTACCATATTACTATTACTATTAAACATTGTACAACTCTTTTAAACATTTGATGTTGTTTTTATAAAGAGAACCAACAGATTAAAACATTCAGGGAATGTGTTTTTTGATTGCTTTCAATGATTGGCTCAACCTAATGCATTCAAATTACTAAACAACTTTTCATTGCTTATCACTGCAAAGATAAATGCCTGGGAAAGCTGACCTTCATGGAGGACTGAAACTCCTCCCATAAGGCACCAGGGACATGCTGGGGCAGTAAAAGCAGCAGCTCCGCACAGCTCCTGTAAACCCAACACAGTTATTTGTTAAAGGCACATTTAGGTCAAGGCTGTACACACATTTACAAAAATTAAGGGTGGCCATACAAGAATAACTATGCACCAAGTGTGAAGCATTAAAGTCAGTGTAAAATAAAGGACAAAGAGGTGTAAATCCACAGCATCGAGACACTTTAATTACATGGATCAATATTGGTGTACGTGTATGTGTTATTAAATAAAGATCAGTACTTAATAATCAATAACAAAAAAGGTTACATCATTGCATTGTATAATTGTTGCCTCGGTTTCTTTTCATTTTTTAGTGTTCACCTAACCACCTTGTGCAAAGCATATTCTGTTGCCCATCCCAAATATGTCGAAGCTCCCCAAGAGGTAGCCTACATTTCTATTCCGATTACCGCCTCAAGGACTTTGCCTTGATCACAAGAGCACACTTTGTGAACAGAGGAGTAGTTTCTCCCTGGATATTGATGCAGAGTGTTTTAATATTTTTATATCCACATTTCTGATCTTTTAAAATATGGATTTGGATGCGTTTTCTTTCATGGTTATTGTCAAATATTGTGCAACTTCTGTGCAGGAGTGCTGTCTTCAAAATGATGAAGCCGGACAAAGAGTAAACTATATAATTGGAACTGCAAAGCAAACTAATATTAAGTATGATATCATTTGCACATCCAAAACCTGTAACCCATACATTGCGACATGAACTTTAGAATACCACAGGAAATACTTAAGGAGAATGCTTTCTCCAACATGCAATTTGAGCATTATGTTTCATCAATATTTAACACATATTACAGGTCAATGACATGCTGAGAGGTGTAATAAAACAAAATACAATTTCCAGAAAGAGTTTCTACTCACAGTGCTAATTTTTCAAGTAGGAGTGGCACGTTTTCACATTCGGAGGAGAGACAGGAGGATGCCTGAGCGAAGCTGAGGATGGCCACAGTGTAGACCTCCAGCAAAGGCAGAGGATCTTCATCAGTTTTCCAACGGCCGACATGTTCCACAAGGACCTGCCAAACATAGGAATACTTACAATTAGATCCAAACTATTGATTAATTGATTGTTTGTTTTTGCCACACCTGTGTATAGCAATACGGGTTAAGAAATGTAAAGACGAACACAATGTGTATAAATTATAAAATCCCAAAACCCAATAAAAATGGGACCAATAAAAAAGTACATCTAATTAGTAATTTAATCATTTTTCATTATTTGTTCATGGTTATTCTTAGGGTTTTTGCAACTACCTAGCAAAGAAAAAACATTTAGAGATATTACCTTTCATACTGGGACATTATGACATACATTTTCAAAATGTTCTGCATTTTCCAAACTCATTAACTAATACCAATAGATCTTACAACGGTATATATATCAATAATGAAATCCATAGTTAGGGTTGTAGCTCTATAAGCTTACTTGTTAGCCCAACTATTTGTGTCCCTTTGTATACTTTCTATAGTTCGGCAGTTGTATAAGTGTAATAACATATAAAGTAGTGAGTCCAGTTGGATAACAATATAAGTTAAGGAAACCATGGTAGTAAAAGACAGACTAAAGGCTTGATAATCATGACAACATCAAAATAAAACATGTTTAGTGAGGAAAAAATATCCCATTCCTCAAAAAAGTAGCAATTTTATATTTAATGTAAACATTGAAAGTCCCTATAAACTTTAAAGTTTGCTTTGATTAATAAAAAAAAAACATCATCTAACTTTCGAGAAAAAAAAAAAAGTAATTCCAAACTATTAACTTTAAGGAAGCAAAAAATGCATTTGTATACTCTTATTATCTACTTGATTACACAATCCAGCAGAGATGTAGACACCTAAAATAACAACGCACCAGTTATGTGTGGCTCAGCAAAAAACAACTTCTTTATCCTCCCTCTTTTCTTTTTTTTTCAAACCCCAGCTCAAATAACGCTTAACCTTCATCAATGAAAACTCCCTCCATTTCTTCCACACAGAAAAACTCTACAGATCCATTTCATCCTGAATGACTCCATTATTCCTGCAGTTTTACTCTTACGAGATAAATCTCCATCATGGCACAAAACTACAGCAGCATGCAGCCCGAGGCTCGTCCCCTTTTACTCAAATAACTTTAAAGTTGCATTCTTTACCGGCGTTGAATGTTGGATAGAAACACACTAATAATCCAAACTATTTTGGTACAATGGCAGTAATTCACAAGGTTATATAAATTAAATGGAGACATCGCATCATATGTTCGTGGTCAGGGCAAATTAATGAGAAGGATGTGTAATGGAGTCAGTGACCACTGCCACACTTTCCCTTTTTAATCACTGTCTCAGCCAGCTGCAGGCAGATCGGTTGCTGTAACATTGACATCCATCTAACATATTTCACTGGTGCTGGCTATACGACTGTAATAAACATCTCCGCTGATGTGGTTAGCTGGATTAATTAGGGCAAAAGGCCTGGGCTAGCACCTTGGAAAAAAATCATTGATCTTTCCGTACAATCAAACAGCTTCAAAAAAGTAACCCATTTTCACACCAAGCTAAAACTTAAGACAACATGCAGCGTTATAACGTTTTAATTGTCTTTTCATAGGGGGACACAACCGTTTAATTCAGTGCATTTCAATGCAATGGCCCTGTAAAATTTCGCTAATGTAGCTACCCGTTTTTTGCACAGCATGACCACTGCACAGGACAGGGGGACCCTGCATACCAGCTAGCAACATTCATCTGCTATTAGCTATCTGGCCTGGAAAATACCAGTAATAGATGCACGGCGCGCACACGTTGGTGTGACTTATCGTCGCATGGATAGTCAGACTTTGCAAAAAGGTTCATGCCATAAACGATCATCATTGAGAGAATGGCTGAAAACCATGGAGGAGTTTTTTTCCCCATCTTGAAATGCCAGGCATAGGCAGCTAGCTCCTTAGCTACATTGTTGTAGCAAACGTAGACGCGCATCCTCGGCCAGGAAGCCAGAGGGGCTGCAGGCTGCCCGGGATGAGCAGCAGGAGGACGGGCTAACCTGGCAAAACTCCTGGCAGAAATGCAGGGAGGCTTCCAGCGGGGACTGCAAACTCTCTTTCAAAGCTGTGGTCAAACCCTGGAACCGCTCTCGGAGCTCCTCGATAGCTTTCCGTGTGTCATATTCCTTCTCTGTCTCCCCCTCCGCCATCTTCACAACAATCACGACCGCGTACGCACAGATGTTACGCTGCCAGACTCGCACACGCACTCGCACGCAGAGGGGGAAGGGTGAGTACAGAGTGTGCTCCACACACACACCCCTGATGTCAACAAAGCATCCATACTGTGGCACAAAATCACACTGCAAACAGAGTGAACGTGAAGTGTTTGCTCATCACCTAATCAGTATGATTGGACTCCTGGATTACCCTGATGCTGTTACCATCCGTGCAAAGACAGGCTACTCGGCCATGACCTCCAAGCACTGAGCAGCATAAGACAAACATAACCTTTTATATTTTCATGAACATTTTAAACAAGCTCCAATACCCCAGGGGCACGGTATTCTCGTGTTTCTTGTCCCTCCTGATCATTCAGATTGCAGGGTCAGCTCGATGCTTCAGTGTGACTGCAGCAGTTAGGGGTCAGTCAGCTGAAAGACTCCCAGTTGAACATCTAGCCTCAAAGGCAACATGTTACTTAGCATGTTATAAGTGACGTAAAAGCATTATGATTATGTTTTTATATTATAAGGGGCATACAATGTTAAAAGGAGTAATGCCACCAAAGCTCTGATTATTGTATAGTAGCCTACTTACTATGATATCTTGAATATTATCCTCAAAATGTAGCTAAATACAATCTTCAAACAAATGGCTGGTTTTACCCATTTCCCAATCTCCATCTACACACTAAAAATTGCTACATTTGATTACTCAACCATTTATAATCTGAAGGTCTAGGGAAGTTTTGATCATATTACCCACTCTTCGTTTGCGCAGGTGTTGTGACATTTTTAAGTTTCAAATTACCATTAATGTACCACTTTTTTCCAGCACATTTTCACAGCTTTCATTTTCTATTTATTAGCTTCTTGACCAATTTTCAGATTTCTCATGTCACAAACCTGTTATCAACCTCAAAGTCATTTTCGTACTTTAACACTGCTACTTGTGTTACTATTCCATTATATTTATTTTGCAGTGTATTGGACCGAAGCAACTCAGCATTTCGTAAAGTACTAAATAGCCCTCAAAACACACAACACAATACCATGCATTTAGAGTAAGACGCATTCATTATAATGCATCATTTTAATTGCTTTTCAATCTACAATGAATCATATACATCTACCAACTAAAATACAGGCATTAGACAGTATTGCTACAAAAACATTATCTGGCAACATATCAACATACATTGTAAAAGTGATACAATTTGTTGCCAAGTTAAGCGCTGCAGAAGGGTCTCCAGGTCCGTCTTCATATCTTGTTATGGTGGCAGGTGCTGCAGTGACACTCTGTATGGTTGAATAGTTTTATATTAACCATGTCTGACTGAAAGAGGCAAAGATGAATAAAAGACACATATGTTATTCTTAACCAATTCCTATCTGTCTACAGCAGTAACTGTGTAGATCAAATTCTCTATTAACAGTGTGAGCAGTTTAAATGTTTGGAAATATTTACAACAGAAAGTTCAAATAAACTGCAACCTAATATAAACCAAACATTAGTAAAAGCAAAATATACACATAATTTAAGTAAGATAACAATATCACAGTTTAAAAATGACTTTATTACAAATGAAATAACAGCTTTCCAATCGATGTGGAACCACTGTTTGTCTGTTATATTATAGCCTACAATATTATCCACAGAATTGCAATTGGGTAGAAGTATAAAGTACATCATTTCATTTATAATTATTTACGATAACACGTACCTAAACCTTTAGGTAAGCCTATATTTAAAGTAGTTCCTTTCCATTACTGATTACATGACCAAATCCTCAGAAATATCCTTAAACCAATCTGAACCTAAAATAAGAAAACAGATCGACCAAAAGAGATTAAACTTGAACTATAACAAAAATATTTAAAGTGGAGATTTTTTTGTTTTATCTGCTTATTCTTTAACAGTTAGTCAGTGCAAGTCTGTTATTTGCTATCACTCATGTCAATCTCACTGTAACCTCTATGCAAAGTGAATATTTAAAGTAAAGTTTGCCTGACAAAGGTTTTGTCTGTTACTGTGCCTTTACCTCTACCTCGTAGCTGCGACTCGCAACACAGCATGTTGACTCGGAGGTGATGTTCTTTGGGATCCTCATGGTCTTCAAGGACCAGAGAGGTGTCGGGTAAGCTCTGGAGAAGCAGCAGCCCACGCACTGGTAGATCGGGCGGTCGCCAGGAAAATAGTTGTTCCTTTTCAGTGCGCACTCTGGACAGGCCACTGGAGAAAGACAATACTATTGATTATGGACAGCTTGTGCTACAGTGTCAGAGACAAGTTGTGCCATTTAAAAATGAACCGTTGGTGTTTGGAGAGGAGGGTACCTAATGCATTTGTACTTAATTATAAAGAAACCTTACTGTTTGGTGAGTCCATGCTGGGGTAAGAATCAGCTACGTAAAGAAGAAAAGACATCAGAAGCAGAGACAATCCAGCTGATTTCACTGACTGCATCGTGGTGGCACAAGTCATCTAAGAGAGACAAAATAAAATCGTGAATCCAAAATCTGTTGATCAAAGCATTAGTAAGTCAGACATAAAGATAGAGCATTACCATGTTGTGAGAAAGTTCCCTCTTCATTGTGTCTCTGTAGAGGATGGCTTTTTACTCAGGACTTTTGCTTCCTTCTTTGTCGTTTTATATCCGTGTCTCTGGCCCCTTCCTGGATTAGGTGGAACCTACCAACCTTATCAATGATCTCACCGACTCACTGGCCACCTTTGGTACCTTGCACATAATCCCTTGAAAGGACAAAATGATCGTGGAAAGTCAAAACATACTTCCATCATCGTTCCATCCTGACTATTGATGCTGCATTTAATCCATGGGGTTTTGTTACTTGGTAACTGCTGATTGTTTTTATTTGTCATAGAAGGGTCAATAGTTTTATGTTTTTTTCTGCTTTAAATCACAAGTTTTCTATTCTTAATATTATTCAGCAGTTGCACCTGACTTTTGATATTTCCCTTGACAATGACAAGATCTGTATTCTACCTTCCATTTTCAAGTAGGCATTCGTACATCCAAAAAGGACTAAAAACTCTGTAAAATGTCACTGAATAGGTGATGCCATATTTTTCTTCAATTAAAGCTTCATTCATTGAACTGCTGCATCCTGGCCAAACATATGAAATAAACGATTTATGAGTTCACTTTGATCTTCATTTCACACAAAAACATATGACATCTAAATATTTTCGTCAGTTCAGTTTTTATCAGTTTATAAATGTGACTAAACTCTTTTAAAACACAGTCATTTATTTTGGATGTATTCTTTTTGTTTCCTTTACATTATGCTCATTTACTTGCATAATCTATTAGTGCCATTGCTTCTTCAAAATTGGAGGAATTGATGGATGGAAAAAGTTATGAACAAATGGAAAGATATCTAATAGTTGCTAAGGAGTATCCATCTGTTCACCCCCAGCATCTGAAATGTCAAGGATGAATATGAATTAGCTTTGTATTTCGTCAGTGTGTTTACTTAAGTACTCGTGTCCTGCGTCCTTGGTTGTGCCGGTGATAAATCCTCGGCCTCTACTCGTAATTCAATAAGTGTCGAAGATGTTTCAAGTCACAGAGATGTTTTAAGGCTGTTTAGTTTGCTTCAATCACAACAATTTAACCTTGTTTTGTACACCCAATAAAATGTGGTACTTATGTCATTCCTGTTGATAAGATTGATAGCAATGGCTGTTACATTGTGTGATCTTGACTTTGTCATATGGGGCAATTTTTACTGACATCAAACTTAATGTCCTGTAAAATTAATGTAGCTGTAACACGTTATTTTAGTACAATGGCCTATTGAACAACACGTGTAAGAATAAAAAGCACGAGTAATATCACATTAATCAAGAGCTGACAACATTTTAATCATACCATATAGTCTTATGTAACATCATACTTGGCTCTTTGCAGCACTGTATAAAATAACTGCTTGAAATCAACTTGGACTCATGAGGAATGAGTTGAGCTGTGTTAGTGTGCTTGAGATACAAGATATTAGATGTTAGGAGATATTGAGAAAAAAAGAGAACCAGCTGAGAAAGAAGGCACAGAAGATTAGTTTGATGTGCAGTTTTCCTCACCCTATATTTGAATAATCACATTGACAGGCTTCACGGCCTCCAGATTTATGAAACAAGAAATGGTGCAAAGTCTTTGTATAGTCAATGATCTGGGTGGCTGAGGACGAGAACCAGAGATGTTGAACTGTGTTATATAAATTGTGTAGCCATATGCTTGAGATAATCTCAAGGGCTCCAGTGTCTACACTCTCACTGTTGCTGTGTTGAGATAGCCCTGGTGACAGAGAGGTTAGCTGGTCATGTCTGTATTCAGCAGGCTCAGTTCAAAGCCAAAGGTTTCTGGATGGCATCAGTGTGTTACTGACACCACACAACAAATTAGGTAATTAGCTGAGACCTGTAGTTTTCTTGGCTATGAAGCTAATGAGAAAATGCATTGTAGCAGTAAATAGAATGATGATTGTAACCCATTCAGCTTGAGCATACTGTAGTTACAATCCTTGCTTATTCCCAAGAATGAAGGCGGCCTAAAAATATTAATTAAATGAATTGCAGGTAAACACACCTTTGCTATAGGTGCAATAAAGGGAGGTATGCAAAATACCGAAATGGATGAACAGATGTTTTGTTAAGTTGTTCAGGAGTCAGACCATTTTTGCTTGGAACTCTCTCTCCACACGGTGGCATGAGAGATCTGTAATATAAGAACACGAATGACCCTTTATCTCATTAAATAGCCATGACATAGTGGATATACTGGTCATCAGAGGCTCTTTTTTACTGTTTATCTCTAACAAAGAAGACATTGTCAGGGATAGACAAACAAAAAGCCATAATGTTTTCCTGTATGGGTTCAAAGGTACATTTCTTAATTTCTTAAACTCAGAAGATTTTAATTGCATGTGCCAAAAGTGAGCAACTAAAACGAATTGAATTAAGTCCAAGAAGCCTTCTTTTCTGATGATCAATTAATATTATGTCAGATTAATATTAATATGAATTCAGAAGCTGGATCTTCTGTTGACTTTTTTTCTTTCAAATATTGTATAGTTCTTGCAGTTAAATTACATTATTATTACATTACATTACATTGCATTTAGCTGACGCTTTTATCCAAAGCGACTTGCAATAAGTGCATTCGACCAGGAAGATACAAACTTGAAGAAAACAGAATCATATAAGTACATCAGGTTTCATAGAGCCAAAACATTTCAAGTGCTACTCAACTGGCTAGCCAGTCCTTTATAAGTGCTTTGTTAGTATATAAGTGCTTAGTTAGTGCTTTTTTTCCCTTTTTTTCTTCATTGTATTGCTCGAAGCGGAGTCGAAAGAGATGAGTTTTCAGTCTGCGCCGCAAGATGTGTAAGCTTTCTGCTGTCCTGATGTCAATGGGGAGCTCATTCCACCATTTTGGAGCCAGGATTTCAAACTGACGTGTTTGCACGTGCTGGGGGTTTCATTTAATTTCATCTCAATCTTTATTTCGAACAGACTAAAAAAATAACAAATACAAAATAACAAATGTGAAAAACAGAATACCGTATTGTTAAAATACAGTATTTATCCACATTCATGATAATATTCATACATTTAAAAAATATTAATATTAATAATAATAATAATAATAAATCATATGTGTCCAAAAGGGAGCAGGAGGAAGCAAATGCTTATTAATTCCCACCCCTTACTTGATCAATGATTGTCCTTTAAATCATTATGAAAGTTATTCCTACTTACATTTACATTCACACATACATATACAATAATTTCTCATCTTCAATCACCTCTCTTCATTCTCATAGTTTTCCAAAAAAGTGTTTCTGTACATCCTTTTAAACTGAATTATGCTTGTGCTTTGTTTTAACTCCTGCTCCAAACAATTCCATGAAGTCACCCCACAGATTGTTATACACTCAAAGAAATAACTCATTGGATTAACTCAATTTTATTGTTGGCAGGTTTTCCATCCAATAAATATATGTGGCACAAACTCAAACTAATGGCATCCATGCAGTATAATGTAAATGAGTTAGTCCAACTCAAATTTTTCAAATAGAGTTTAAGTAAAATGATAACATTACCTTTATGAATTTAAATAACGCTAGTCCACCTAAATCCTATTTAATTAATTGAAAATGAAATAATGAGGTTAAATATAATTTAATAAAAATGTGTTACACATGATAGAAAACATGGTTTAGTTTTTTTTATTTTTAAATTCACATTATTCAAAACAATCCTCCATTCCATTCAATACAGTGTTTTAAAATGAATGAATTCACACTGAAAGATGAAAAACATTTCTGAAAGATAATACCATTTTTAAAATGGCAGAGAAATGGAACTCCTATAATTAACTTACAAATCTCCCTTTGCCAAATACAATGAATACAATATAACAGGGGTATGCACTGCTCTTCTAACAGGACAATAACACATAACATGAAGAGTGCACTGCACCAACATATGGAAATAGTGTTACAGTGTGTTGAAACAAATACAGAAAAGCACAGAACAAATGATTGATATAACGGCTCAATCTGCTCTGATTAGGAAACTCGTGAATAAAATGACAACAATGAACTCATGAGTCACTTCTTTTTCACATTTCAATCGAACAACTTGATCTTCAGACTTTCGATTTTACCATTCAGCTTGTGCCCATCCAGATTCATCACTACCTTCATGAACTCGAAGGTGTGTTTGAGGTTGTCCGGAAAGCTCAAATCTAGGGCATAAATAAGTCCCAATAGCATGACAAACCCCACAATCACGCTGCCCAAGTTGTCCATGACTATATTGCCTTCGATGACAATTCCCACGTCCTCTGGCTGCCCATCCACATCTCTTTGAAGTGTGTATATGCCCATGACTGTGTTTGCCATGTCCCTCTTGGCATCTTCAGAGGCAGTGGCCTGAACAAAGACACAAACATACAACACATGTGTTAACTAAAACCTGAATTACTACATTTTATAGAAGCAGATTTACTTATGTGGCTCTCCTCATTGATCAAAACAGTTTTAGACTAACCCTCTGGTATCACTCAAATGTACTACCCAATCTGGCCACTCAGGATAAAAATGTCCACTTTCAAAAACTTGAATGATAAAATGATATGATAACAATATTATATTTAAATATTTTTCCCCCACACTTTTTGGGAAGTGTGGGGACATTTTTTAAATGGACAATTAGGGTAATTTGTACACAGTGTATTCGAGACCGATTAGAAAAATTGAAATTCCAAAAAGTATCTAGAAAAAACACAAAATCATTATAGCCAAATCTGATGTGAAAAATTACCAATTTGGACAAAAATGTCCTGAGTGATACCAGAGAAGGTTAGGACCTCCAACACAGAACTAAATTAAGCTTGTAAGAAAATGTTTACATAAATAAATTATAAAGATATATTCCTGTATGTTCTGTTTGATTATCAACTTTATCTTATTTATTAATTCAGGTATTAAGTTATTTGTTTACATCCCTACTTAATCATGTAATTTGTTGTTATTCCTGTAGTTAATTATGCATTTACCTACTTATTTTGATATGTATTTGATTATTTATTATTTAATAATTTATTTCCTTGATTTATGTGATTATGTAATTATTCCTTTAACAATTTAGTAATTGCTGCATTCACGTACCTTTTTAAACATGAATCTATTGATTAATATATTTCTGTATTTCAGCATTTATTTATTATTTTATTTATGTATTTATTCAATTATTTATAAGTTCTTACATCAGGGTTTCCCACACATAGACTATACTTGGGCGGGCCGCCCAGGTATATTAACGGCCGCCCAAGTATATTTCGCGACCCATTTAGTTTTTTTTTTTTTTTTTTTAATAATTTTTTTTTTTTATAGTTTTTTTTTTTATTCGTCCGTGACCACGACGCCATCTGCGATCGATTAACTTGTAGACAATGTTCCCTCGCTCCCTTGCTCTGATCTCGCCTCCTTCTGGCCTGTTAAGTGGCCTGCCTCACACAGGGTGACTGGCTGTCCACATGATGTGGCCTGCCGACATGGCCACTGTCATACAGATCATAAATCAAAGCCCTTGATTGGTCTGTGTGTCATTCAAGCTCGGGAGAACCTCAGCTCAGGTGAGGTAAAGGACTCTCTGAGTGTTTAGATAGTTAACTTAGTCTAAGTTCTCAGTGGGTCTCAAACGGTGTGGTCACCATTTATGTAAACACATATTTCCATTTGAGAGGGTAGTGATTGGTCTAATGGATAGTGAGGTGGACTGAAGATCGGAAGGCTGTGAGTTCAAATCCCGCCAGGAACACCACCACTAGTGTGCCCTTGAGTAAGGCACTTAGCCCTTAGTTACTCCAGGGAGAATGTCCCTGTAATCCAGTGGTTCTCAAAGTGGGGGGGCGCGCCCCCCCCAGGGGGGCGCAGAGGCATGACAGGGGGGGCGCGAGAGACCAGGAGGAAAAATGGTTATTAAAAAAAAAAAAAAGATTATAAAATATTCATATTTTGAAAAATTATTGATTCGAAAATAATATGATACAGTACTATTACGTCTGGGTCTCTGTGTTTCATTAAAGCTCGGCTCTGTGTGTGTGTGTGTGTGTGTGTGTGTGTGTGTGTGTGTGTGTGTGTGTGTGTGTGTGTGTGTGTGTGGAACGAGCCATTTTGTGTGCGTGCGTGAGCGAGAGAGAGAGATAGCGCACCGGTACCGGAGATCGTTGATATTAGCTTCTGGTGCTAGCGAGCTACGCTAACGGATATAAGGAGTTTTTTTAACAACAAAGTGGAGGAGAGTCCTCTCCTGTCAGACTGAGAGACTCAGTGAGCTAAAGGACTCTCTCAGTGTTATCTCAGTGGGTCTCAAACGTTTTGGTCACCATTAATGTAAACAATTATTTCCGAGGCACACGTTTATATGATCATTATAGTTATACAAAAATAAGAGAATACATGAAAAACAGCTATGAAATAATATATGACAGTAAAACAAGAATAAAGTTTAAAAGAGTGATTTATAAAATATCCATAAAGAAATAGTAAATCTGTTTACAATTCTGTTTCATCTGGGTGTTGAGAGATGTATCCATAGATCTCTTCATTTTGCTCTCAAAGTGCACCAGATTGATGCTTTCAACTTCAATATTTAAAAATCTTCCCGGGGGAGCATGCCCCCGGACCCCCCTATGTGAGGTCCACACACCACCTATAAAAATAGCACTTTACCCTTGCTTACACCTATATGCCGAGACTTGATATCGAGCCTTCATTGTAACAGTCGCGGGTACATAGTGTATGTGCGTGGGGAGTGTTGCAGTAGAAAATGCCACTGTAGCGACCGGTACATTAATGGGAAACCCTAAATGTTTGAGCACGCTCTATGAAAGGTCAAGCTACCCCACAGCACCCCCAAAAGAAATCTCTGGCGCCGCCACTGAGCCTGACTATTTGTGTTGGGGGGGCCCGACTTTTTTTTTTCTCCAAAGGGGGGGCCTGACCGAAAAAGTTTGAGAACCACTGCTGTAATCGGTCATTATAAGTCGCTTTGGATAAAAGCGTCAGCTAAATGAAATGTAATGTGATTAGTAAAATATGCATGAATAAATAAATAAAAAGTTAACTAGGTGAAAAAAGGTAAGATACACTTTTAAAACTTGTTGAGAGAAAACTAGTCTTTGCTGCTGCCTCAAAGAGGAGCAGGGGGAGAGGATGGAGAGGGGGGAGAGGAGGGAGACAGGAGAGGCTGATTCAGGAGCACAGACACACTCACAACTATAAATGAACCAAAACTAAATTAATAAACAAGTTTCAGTGTTTTTTTCATATTGGAAAAGGTATGTTATTGGTTATGGCCTTGATTTTATGATTATTGAAATGTATACAGTTCTGTTAAATATAGGTGTTTCCATAGATCTAGTCTCTTTATTTTCCCCTCAAAATGCACCAGATTGATGCATTTAACTCCAAAATAAAAAATAAAATCTTACCGGGGGGGGCATGCCCCTGGACCCCCCTAGAGGATTTGAGGTCGACCCCCACTAAAAATCACATGGATAGGTTCCTAAATACATTAATAAATACATTAATTTTTTTAAATAGTAACCCATTTCCATATGTTCATGTGTGGGTAGTAGATTTAAACTATAGGGCTATCATTATGGACCCTGCCTGTACCTGTACCTGTTCGCTCTGCCATTGCGTGAAGGGTCTGCTAACAAGCGACCAACAGAAAGGTTAATGTTGTTGCACGTCACCTCAACCCCCCCCGCTACCACCACCCCCCAAAGTATATTTCAGATCTGTGGGAAACACTGGCAGTTAATGGACCAGCACCAGAGGCATTCCCATACACACAGGCGTTGGAGCTGTTCTGTTGGAGCTGTTCTGTTGGAGCTGTTCTTCATGAAATCCCAGAAGGATTAAGTGCTCTGACAAACAGTGCCATCTTTGCGCAAAAATGATTATACCGGAATGAAAAGTCAATAAATAATGTTGTTAAAACTTTTTTTTTTTTCGCGCACCGAAATTATTTGTATAAATGTATTAATTCACTTTTTTCTATATTTATTTTAACACTTGCCCGATGAAATTACTTCTGTATCTATTTATTATTATTTTTTTATTTCTGTATTTATTCATTCTTACATATATTCATTCCTATATTAATGTATACATTTATTTATTTCTGCATGTATTTATGATATGTGATAAGATATTTAGATGTAAGCAGGGATAGGGTTGTGTGCCATAGAATTTTCTTATTATAAATGTAAGTAATGGTGGTTATAATTGTGGGTAACACTGTTAACCACTACATTGAAAACATATTGTGATAAACATACCTGATACTCCTTAAAAAAAGAGTCTGGATCCTCGTTGAGGTAGATCGCGATGCTTCGCAGGATGCACCCCCTCTTGATGTGGATGTTTTCAAACTAAAGCAGGGGCGATAAATCAAAGACAATTAAGCACAATGCATGTGCAACAGAGCAGGTCTACAAAGTAGAGGGCTGTATCTGTCGTGTGTGTCCCTAAGCAGGACTCCTTACCCCTACATTTCCACAATAAGCTATTGCCTTAAAAACACTATAAAAGCAGACAATTTCTTAAATGTGTTCATATGAGCATGGACAAAAACAATACAGTGAAAAACGAGGTTCTCTGCATTTATACTAACCAAATCTGATATTGCAAGGGCTTCCTTGATTTTGTGGCCCTTTAGTCCTCCTTTGATCTTGAAGATCTTCAAGAGCTTGTCTGAGAAGTGGTCCAGCTGCCACATGAACTTTGATTGAAGTGGTGATGTTGTGATCCTCAAAAACTCCGCATTCACCTTAAAAATATTATTAACAAGCACAATACAACCAATTGTTACTTGTTTATTAGAATCACAACCATGCAAGGATGTAGACATGAATCACAAAGGACAATAATAAAAGACTGTCAACAAATACAAATATTTACTTACTTCACTCTGCTGAAACAGAGCAGGCCATCTGCATTTGAAGTCCCCTATCAAAGGCCTTTGCTCCACAATCTCAAGGCGTCTGTGGGAGAAGGTTTTTTCCATTTTTGCTTTTATCACCACTTCATTGTCACGCTTTTTCAGTTCTGACAATAAGGCAATTCTCTCGTTCTCCAAGCTTTCTGTGGTTTCGCCTTTTGGGTGCAGAGGAATGTAGTTTATTTCAGCTTTTCTTGGTTTTTTTTATGTTTGCTGCAGCTTTGCCTTGGCCTGTTTTCTTGTGCTTTAAGGAGTTCACAAGGATTTCAGGATGTCCAAGACGGCCAAGCTTTGTACGATAGTTTTGCATTTTGTACTTAAGAGACTGTTTCCACCCCAATCTTGGATCCTAGCTGCCCCAAACAAGAGTGGGCCCTCGTCAACGCTGCAGCTACCTCTTCACACTGATAGTCTTTTGGATATTTTGTGAATTTGATCATTTCTTCGGCTAGGCCATCAAGAATGACTCCTTTCAGCTTTAGGCCAGGCTGGAAGTATGTACCAGTTGTCTCAAACTCTGCATTCTGTAGATGAAGCTCAAATTCAGCCTCGTAGGTGAGCTTAGGAACCACAAAAACTGTGGGCCAGGATAACAATTGTGAGGCCTGAGCTTCAGGGGATGGATGCGGGGTTGACGTATACACCATATCATCACTGCAGCATGAGGCTATTGATGATGCAGGGATTAGAGGCTCTGAGCTTCCAGTAATTGAGGTCTTATCAAATGAGTCAACTGTGTACTAAGTGATGGAGGGCTCAATATTTGACAATATAGGAGAGTAAATTACTTTCAGTGTGCTTTTATCCTGAATTTCAGACACTGATGTAAGATTCATGAACTCGTTAAAGTCAACATCCATGTATTGCAGACGGAAGTCCTCTTTCAATTGAAGAGATGTCTTGACAAATGTGTGCAGTTCTTCAACTGTTGCTGGGATTCCCGAATCCAGGGTCAGTTGTCTAGAGTCAGACTGGTCGGCAAAGATGATGCGCAGAAGCGCCCGACCTGCCGTTATGGAACACCTTTTAATCTAGAGCGGAAACAAGGTGAAAGAATAACAAGAAAGAAACACATTAGGATTATATCAAAGATGAACATAAAAATATTTTTACAGTTTAACTGCCCCTTAAATGTGCATGTGTCTGCTGGAAATGTTTTAACAACAAATACCTGCTAGCTAGTTCCAAACTGCAGTGTTTGCACTGCCACATGCATAACCTGAAAAAGAGAAAAAATAGAATTAGCAATTGACACTGAACAACTGACAATGTCACAGATCAGCTTGTGCAAGTATTGTGAAAGTAGCCGTGTACTTACCATAAATAAGAGGTTTCCCCAAGGTGCTTGTTAATGCTGATCAAACTGCAAAAGACAACAAATATATTTTAGAGGTGTGATTAAAATGCTTATATATTTGAATTTTCACAGAAAACACATAATTGCCTAAGATTGCACAACCCAAAAAACGTTTCTGCACAACTCTGGGTGCCTGCTTGTGAGTGAAGTAACCCATACAAGATTCACATATATATTATCTCATTATTTATATTAAATATTTGGCAGTAAAAAACTCAACTCAACTGAACTCCTACAGAAACGAGTGGCTCCGCCTGTCCTCCTCTGCCTGCCTGCACTAAAGCCAGGAGAGAGATGGACAGACCTGCTGAGCTTTATGATAGAAAATGGCAGCCCTTGCGTGCAGGCTCTGCCTCCTATACTGTTACCTCATTCACTTGAATTACTCTTTGCATTTTTTGGTTGAATTTAAACTGAATTTCGGTGTACTGTGTTCAATGACAATAACATTAAATCGAATGTAATATAATCTAATGATCTCCATTATCCATTATCCAATGCTAACCGTATCTAGCAAGCTAGCTAACAAACCAGTTATCTGGCTAGCTAGCTTGCCGCTTTACCTCATGCACTTTAATTACTCTTTGCATTTTTTGGTTGAACTTAAACTGAATTTCGGTGTACTGTGTTCAATGACAATAACGTTAAATCTAATGTAATATAATCTAATGATCTCTACTATCCAGTATTCAATGCTAACCATATCTAGCAAGCTAGCTAGCTTGCTGTTTAGACCCAACTAAAAACGGAGCAAAATATAACACTGTGGTTTCAAATATTCTTGTCGATATTATGAAAAGGCATTACTTGGAAACAGGGAACATTCTAAACTACTAGAAAAAACAAATACTTACCAAATAATAGACTTTCCACCGTCAGTTTCCCCAGTCAGTTTCCACAGTCAGTGTTAGACAAAAGGCGGCAAATGACAGAACGGATGTTGCGCATACGCAAAGGGGGTGTGCAAAGGGGCGGTCCCCAATGAAAACAATTCATTTTGAGTTGCTCTGTCTTAAATACATTTAATAAGTGAATTGATTAATGTAATTTGTGTTACACTAATGAACTATACTTAGGTTTATTTCTTAAATAAAAATATTTAAGTAAAGTGAAACAATTTTTAATGTGTCAAGTCTAAGAAGGGCTTGAGTTGTTTAAAATGTAGATTTCCTCTCAAATTATACCCACCCTCTCTGTCTATGAACAGTGTTTTTAATTTCCTAGGAAGTAGATTATGTCTTGCTCTGTACATGATTTTAACCATGTCCTGGATGTAGGAAGGGCCAGAACCATTCACAGCATGGTATGCAAGTACCAGTGAAGTGGATTCTAGCAGTTACTGGAAGCCAGTGAAGGGAGCGGAAGAGCGGTGTGGTGTGGGAAAATGTAGGAAGGTTGAAGACCAGACAAGCTGCTGCATTCTGGATAAACTGCAGAGGTCGGATGGCACATGCAGGTAGACCAGCCAGGAGGGAGTTGCAGTAATCTAGGCAGGCGTGAGATGACGAGAGCCTGGACCAGAACCTGCGTCGCTTTCTGGGTCAGGAGGGGACGTATCTTCCTGATGTTGTAAAGCGTGTATCTGCAGCAACGGGTTGTAGCAGCGATGTTTGCAGTGAAGGACAGCAACCGCCATCTCACCAGTCATAGCTCACATAATTAACCTCTCCATAAAACAGGGAAAAGTACCCAAAGACTTCAAAATTGCGAGAGTAACCCCCCTGCACAAAAAGGGCAGCAAATTGGACCCAGGCAACTACCGCCCTGTTTCTATACTTACCTCCATCTCGAAAGTCATGGAAAAAATAGTATATGAACAGGTCGAAAAGTACCTCGCGGAAAATAAACTAATCTATGAATTTCAATCTGGCTTTAGAACATCCCACTCCACTGACACATGCCTTCTTTATTTGAGCGACCACATCAAACAAGAGGTGGACGAGGGCAAGTACTGCGGCATGGTGATGCTGGACCTACAAAAGGCTTTCGACACTGTCAATCACCCCATTCTGATTGACAAGCTAAAATCAATTGGTTTTGATAAACTATCGGTGAGCTGGATGCAATCCTACCTGGAGGGGAGAGAACAGATGGTGGAGGTAAATGGTACTCTGTCCCCCCCCCCCTCCCAGTGAGCTGTGGTGGTTACTGTTCCTAATTTATGTAAATGACATGTCATCAGCATGTGACTGCAACTTGTTCCTGTTCGCGGACGACTCAGCCCTGCTGGTCTCTGACAGGAACAGGTTGCAGGTTGAAAAAACCCTCAGCTCCGAGCTCGGCAGAATCTGCACCTGGCTCGCCGATAATAAATTATCATTACACCTGGGTAAAACAGAGTCCATTCTCTTCGGTTCGAAACATAATCTCAGCAAATCCGACGACTTCTCAGTTGCAGTGGGTGACATTATTGTCACAAGTAAGAAGGAAATTACATACCTAGGATCTATTCTTGAGGCAAACCTCTCCTGTGATAAAATGGCATCCAATGTAATAAAAAAAGTCAATCAAAGAACTAGATTCCTATACCGGATCTCCTCTCTGGTAAACAAAAACACCCTGAAAACTCTGGCAGGAGCACTCATTCAAGGGTACTATGACTATGCTTGCACGTCATGGTACCATAGCAACTCCAAGGCGCTAAAAATAAAACTTCAAACATCGCAAAATAAACTGATCAGACTACTGCTTGACCTTTCATCTAGAACCCACCTCACCTCTGCCCACTTTGACAACCTAGGATGGCTTAGAGTAGACGACAGAGTACAGCTACTTGCAATGGGCCTGGTCTACAAGATCCACTACACCTCTATGGTACCCATGTACATGTCAAAATTATTCCCAAAGGTCAAGGAATACCATGATCATAACACCAGAGGGAGCTCCACAAATCATGTGAAACCCAGATTTGGCACAAAAAAGGGGGAATACACGTTTCGCAATTATGCCACATCAAGGTGGAACGCTCTTCCCACAACTGTAAAGGAAAGTAAAACTATACTTACCTTCAAAACCTCTCTTAAAGAGCACCTTCGGGGAAGAGCATTGCAAAACTGGCCCCGGTAATGGTACAAATCTCAACCTGTCGTTCAATGGACAGCTTCCCCCCCACCCCCCCCCCATCTATGTATATACTCGCATTTTAGACTCTGTTACTAACTGTATATCTGTAGACTTGGTATGTCTTAAATGTCCGGTTAGGATGTATTAGAACGAAATCTAAAATGAAAATTGTAAATAAGCAATCTGTATGTAAAAAACCACCTGTATGTAAATTGTAAATAAGCCATCTGTATGTCAAATATGTCTTAAATGATATGATGAATTGGAAATGGGGGACCCTGATGTAAACAAGACGAAAGTCTTTCTCTGGTCTGCATCCCCTTAACAATTGTATGTTTTGAGCTGTACTGTACTGTACCCAATATACAAGCTGTTAATAAACTTTTCAATCAATCAATCAATCAGTTTGTTATCTAGGGTCACACTCAGATTCCTTGCAGTCTGAGTCAGGGAAACAACAGAGGGGCCGATGTTCATTGTTAGGTCAAGAGTGGGACAATCTTTTCCCGGAAGAAAAAGCAGTTCAGTCTTGTCAAGGTTGAGCTTGAGGTGGTGAGCAGACATCCACTGAGAGATGTCTGCTATACCAGGGGTTCCCAAACTTTTGGGGGGGTTGGGGTGCTAGTGGAGCCTCGCAGCGGCGAAACCGTGCCGCGCCACACTATTAAACCGTGCTACGTGCTGCAGTGGAAATGCGCCATAATTGCGCCGCATAAACGCATAGGTGCGCTGCATTTGCGGCTCAGTTGAGGCTCCCTCCGCAAGGTGAGGCCCCACGCAGTCTGCGTGATCTTCCTGTATGGAGGGACCACCTGTATTTTAGTTTGTCTATTTGCGTCTGTAGATTTCTCTTAAATTCACCAAAAGTTAGCATAACGTAACATAAAGTACCGCGACCGCTGTTTGAGGTATCGTTCGAAAGCTCCGTCTCTCCTGCACAATCTCATTGGATCCAAATATGGTAATTTCCTTTGTATCAGCAACCAATCGTGAAAGTACAAAGGGGTCTTAAACCAAAAAACTCAATCTCATTGGCTGGTGTCAATTTCTGACAACGTGATTCGTTCAGATGCGTCACGTGGTGTGCTAAGACACTTCTTGGTTTAGCTTTCGCTGGAAATGTAAAACTCAAAATGGCAAAAGAACAGCGAAAAAAACGTTCAAAGAGAAGACGACAACAATTGTCACTTGCATGAAGCAATGTTAGACAAAACACAAATGATCCCGAACACGAAATACCTTCACGGAGTGCGTCGAGGCGCAAGATGTCATCCAAAGAACAGGAGGGTTTATAGCGCCTCACAGCAATCTTTAACCTGTTAAGCCTTGAGTCTGTTTTTCAGGTCTCAGGCTCGAAAATGACATTCCCAGAACAAATGAGCATATCTTCACTTCTAAAAGGGGTAAATTCATAATCCTTTTTCTCAAAGCAAGGTTACATCTGTGAGTTGGATGTAGAAGTGTCAGAATCAATATAGATGTTTTTATTTTCAAGTAAATTCAGATTGAACATAGGCTAGTAAAAAACCACCCTTGAATGATGGGATAGTAGACTAAAAGCTTTAGGAATCCAAACTATAACATAATAAGTACCCTGTATCAAGATTGATGCAAAACAAGTGAAGTTTGACCTTTTTAGAGAGATTTAGAAGAAAAAAAAACACTTCTGGGGTCATGTGGGGTACATTTTCTATATCTCTGGCCCCCCTCGTTCGATTTTGATGATTGACATCTCTTTTTAACCGTTAGAGCCAATAGAATCGAGGGGAAGTTCCTCAAATCCATCTAGACATTACCCATTGGTGAATGAGTGCTGTGCAGCCAGAATGCCTCGGAACCGGAAGCTGTGATACACTCTGGTGACTATTAGCAGCTAATATAAAATCTCCGATTTGTACATAAAAATGGAATTATGGATTATCAATAATTTGTGACAGAGACATTGGATTAACCTATGGATTAACCTTCAGCCGCGTTGCTATCGTTTTAATGCCATTGAACATGACTTTTGATCAGAATAACAGCTAAAGTGAGACGATCTCCCGTGTTTGCTCCGTAATGCTACGTGTTGTGATGTCTGTGTTTGCTTCCCCTGTTGCGAGTTCTGATCGCTCAGTGATTATACTAATACCTATATAATCTGTGGAATCTCAGCTTTAATCTGATATATTGTATGTGCAGTTACGATAAGTAATAAGGGGTTGAGTTCTGTGCTAAGTGCGTTAGAATTTTCTTCGCTCAGGGGTCATTTAGACGCTTCTTATGAGACTTGTCTTTTGTTTTGATAAAAATGGTTCATATTGTCAGTTAGCTGAGTTTCTTCCCGTTAATCTGGTATGACACATTAATAGGTTTTTAAATATTAAGAAGCCCTGAGACACAGTTTTGTGAGAGAAAAAACCCGCAGCCCCCTCTACCGGGGGCTCTCGGGCTTAACAGAGGTCCCATGCAGTGGCGGCGCTAGGGGGTGGCTACTTGGGCTCAAGCCCCGGATGTTTTCTGAAAAGCCCCGAATGTTTTGTTTTAAAACGTCTCGTGAGTAATGTGCAGTACCGGAGTCCAACAGAGAGACAGCAGCCGCGAGACAGTAGCCTGCGTACTGCGTAGCCTTCCCTGCCCTGAAGAAGAAGTGATCCTTCGTTAGCGTGAAGAGTCTGCTTTATGCGCTCCACAGTAGCCCCGCTGCGAGGCTCCGGCGAGTTCACAGTTCATGAGCATGCTCCACTAGCAAATAAATCGTCAGAAACGCCGACACCTCCTCATCTCCACCGCTCCCATGTTTTATTTTGTGTTGCCATAAATTAGTCTCTCTCCGTTTGTGCGCTAATAATGCTAATGCGAGGAAAATAAAATGACGGCTTCACAAAACTTTTTGGGAGTTTTGCGGGGCGTGGTTTGCAATCCGCCCATCAGAAATGGGAACCTTTTTCTCCCATGAAAGTACCTGCTCTCTAGCAGGGACTGAAAAGGGGGTGAAAAGGTTCTCATGAACTAAGTTCTAGTTCCGGATTTTTTTGGCCTACCTGTCTGTCAGCCTTCCATCTGTGCACAAACTTATCTCGTGCCCTCATTGGTCATGTGCGCGTTTGTGTGTGTTGGAGGAGGGGCTCTGTAAGGAAGTGGCAGATTTTTTCCGGCTGTGTATTTTCAAATTCTAGCGCACTCGAGCTGGTTTATCCAAAATTACCTACCCCACCTTTAAATGCAGGTATTAAGTTACATGTTCACGTTCTGCTGCCACAATAAGTCGGTTTCTCCAGTGTAATGATAATAAAATGCTTAGTAAGTATTGGTAATATTAATAAAAACAACAACGTTTGGGTTCGTTCGTTTAATATGATGAATGTTAACCAGTAAGCTTCAATAATCAACTCCAGCTCAACAAACCATATTGCAATAACTACGTTAATGTTATTTCTGGAACCAACTGGAAATGTGAGATTCATATTTTTCAGATACACAGATTTTATAGTGAGGTTAATCTCATACAGTACGCTGGTCTTCAACACTACTGTGACGCTAGCAGTCTGCATCAACAATATCAATGCATGCAGTTACCTAACTAGCAAACTAACTAATGTACGAGGATGACCTTATTATACCAACCTCACACAGAAGCCGTTTGTTCGACAGTATAATCCTTCTTAATGTTTTACACTTCTCTATAGGGCTGCTCGATTATGGCAAAAATCTCGATTATTTGGGTCAATAATTGATATCATGATTATTAAACGATTATCCATTTACTTTGAAAACATCCATATATTGAAAAACAAATGTGAACAGTATGTTTTAACAGTTGATTACCCTGAACCAGAGCCATATAATAGAAGAGTTACGACATCTCCGTTCACTCCAATGGACCACTTTTTTACAGCAATGGCGGATCGTGGAGCCTCTCAATCGTTCCCCGGAAGTTAGCGCCAAGGCTAGCAGAGCTGTAGAGTTGCAGCATAATAGACCGTTCGTGACGGACTTTTAAAGGTAAGAAGAAGTTTAAAGATTTATATTGCGGATATTATCAGTACATCTGATTCAATTAACATGTGTATTAAAGGATGTCAGTGGATTATCCCTAAATTAGTAGATTTAGGGAACGTTTACAGATAACAGATTAAGCTAGGATACCGAAGCAAGTTAGCAACAGACGTTGAACAGCCTTTTAATTGTAAATTCCGTTCTCTTAATGTCATTTCGTCCAACGTTGTTGAATTAGAGAAGAGGGGCTTCTAAACGGGATTGTATGCGGGGGTGGAGGGAGTTAAATATTAGATAAATATAACTTTGGTGCGTGTAAGAGTGAGTGTTTTTAGCAGAGCCATATTGTGTCCTTGTGATTATGTTGATTATTACCTGTCTGTATAATGTTGCAGCTCAGCTGATTTTGGATTGATGGCAAAGGGAGAGGGACTTAAGTGAGAGTGAAAACACAAAGTAAGTTTAATACTACTGTTTTATATAAGTAAGCATACTAAACATGTATTCTATCACTGTATTATATAAGTCATCTTGTTAGTAACCTACTGTATGGCAGGTGGAGGGGCAGTGATGTTACAGGTGGAGGAGCAAAACTGCAAACTCACAAGACAGAGAAATCAAAGTTTGTTCTCCAGAGAAGAGGTTGATTTCACTTCAATTTTTTATTTCATATTTTCTAAAGATGTGGAAATGGCAAAAAAAAAAACTTGAGAGCTGTAACCAAGACAACTGTTACAACATGAGTAGAGAGCCACCAAGGTTTTTCAAGTCCCTCTCTTACTCCATTTTGCCAACCCAAACTTCCAGGTACATGACGGGACACCTTGCTTGTTTTTGTTGTTTGCGCTCCTCTGGCTGGGTGCTGGCAGGTGGAGGGCAGTGATGTTGGCAGGTGGAGGGGCAGTGATGTTACGGGTGGAGGGGCAGTGATGTTAGCTGGGTGCTGGCAGGTGGAAGAGCAGTGTTTAGTCCAAATATTTCCATTGCAACGGCTAATGGAAATGATTGCAGCTGTGGATCTGTTTGGGGGTTGCTGGATGTGGTAGCTTGGCTGCTGTTGTTCCTTTTCACCTTTTTGGATTGGCTCTTGCTTCCAAAATGGCCATCTTTTAATTTTATTTTTTCCCCGTCATTTCTGATTTGTTTGGCCTCAATTCTCAGCCTCAGCCGTATGAATCTTTTTACGAGTTTTTGTTGTACTCCACAGCATGACGGAAGCCTGCTGGAGAGGGCCTGAGCTTCTTTCTCCAAGACACCCACTGCGTTGGGGAGCTGCATGAGGGAGGAACCAGTCTTGGTCCTAAATAGTTCCTCAATTTGGTGAATGAAGTCAAAGGCTTCTTGGGAGGGACGACAAAGAGCACCTGCCTTGAAGTCTTTCAAGTCCACTAACAAGCTGTTGTCACCAGAAGGACTCTCATCATGGTGCTCTGTTGCAATTTTGCATTTTTCACAGATGCTGGCAAACTTGATGATTTTGTGGACGATGTAGCCTGCAAGATGGAAGAGAATACATTTCTCAGTTTTTGTGAGGTCAGGTGCTGCTGCTCTGTTCACCGCCATCAGCTGTTCCACTCTGACTGATGGAGTGATTTTCGGCTCCCCTGTGTCCAGGAAGTCTGCCAAAAAGCTACTGTGGTCTTCCTGGTAGCTCCCAGAGCTGATGGTGGTGAGGAACTGCCCCACAGATATGATTCTCAGTGCATGAAGGAATTCCACTGGAGTTGGGACAGGATTTTTAGACCTCACACAGCTGAATGTATTTTCAAGGCAGTCTTGTGTGAACCTTGACGTTAACACAAACCTGTGTCCTTGTGTAAGCATCTCCTCTTGTATGGCCAAAATTGATGTTGTTGCCATTATCACCCCTGTTTGAACAGGCTTCCAACCTCCCTTTTGACCTATCTTTATCCCACGAAACAGATGGACGATGTTCTGGAGGAAGGTGATGGCCTTTTGGTACTCCTCCATCTTGAGCCTGCTCAGGGCTGTAATTGGATGACGAAATGACATCAGATCAAACCAACGATCAACCTGCTCCAGGAACCACGCTGTCGTCAGGTATGACAGAGGGCGGTTTTCTTGCTGCACCATGTATTTCAGCCCAGCACTTGTAGCCTTACTGAACACATTTAGAGCAAGACCAACCTTCATCTTATCAAAGTGACTTGGCTCGATGGCTGCAGCTGAAAGATGGGGAGCTATTTTTAAGGCCATCCCTTCCTGAAAGGTCAATAAGTCCTTAATGCGGACCACAGAAACCGTACAGTTTGCCTGTAATCATGTCTAACTCCACACTTGGTGTGATTGCCATTTCATCCAAGGTCAACACACACTCCCTTTCAAGGTCTGTCAATCTATCTGCCTTCAATTTTAGGAAATCAAAGACCTCTGTCAACACACCAGGCTCAAACTTAACACATTGCATCCTTCTTTGCAGTGTCCTTATTCCTGGAAGGGGAATCTTCAATTCCTGCAGTTTTGTAACCCGTTGGTCCGCTGGCAAAGCGAATTTTTAAAGCCTTCTTAATTGTCTCATTGCTCCATTTCATCCCCTTTGTGGTGAGTCTGCCTAATGCCTTCAGTTGGTCTTTTGAAAACGTTTTCTTATATTCTTGTCCCTAATTTTCATTGTTTTCTTGAGAGCTGCATTTTCCTTCCTGATTTTTCTTAGTGCAGCCTTTGCTTTTTTGGTGATTCCTTCTTGGCTCTTTAATTTTCTCTTTAATTGTTGTAATAGATCTGTTTGACTGGCTGCTGGTTCCCTCGTATGCTGACTGGCTGCTGGTTCCCTCGTATGCTGACTGGCTGCTGGCTGAGTGGGTGGTGTCAGCCCTCCCTGTCTCTCCTCACTAGCCATGTCCTCTCTTTCTTCACCCTCACTTTCCTTTCTCTCAGTCTCCTCATCCCTTCTTCCCTCAATCTTTGAGACTAATGTAAGTAGAAGACATGGCACTGTAAATGTTTGAACATTTTAAATATTATACCACTTAAAAATAACAAATATTACTTTTGTTACTAAGAGTTCATACTTATTATACCTGTGTCACCTTTCACACTATAGCTGTGATCATTAGCTATGGGCTTTGTAGATACAGGTCCCGGGGTGAATCGTGGTGCAGGGGCCCTTCTCTTTTTGACCACAGGGCGATGCACGAAGATGGTGGGTATAGCCTCTGCTCTCAGCCTAGTCTTGCCCTTTTTTGTCTTGACAAACTGGTCTGCATCAAAATGTGCCTGCGGAGTGACTTGAGGTTACTTCACACACAGAACAACTGTGTCTGAATCTTGTCTGCCCACATACATATTCCATAGTGGTTGAATACACAGTATTAGGAAACACTTTATACTTACTGGACATGTTATACTCATTACATACTGTATATAAAATATGACCAAGAATGTGAGACAACTTTATAGAAATTAATATCACATCTGTTACTGATGCCATTTGTCATACTTTGTTAAACTCACAAATAATAAAGTTCCATAACTTCAGTTGGGAACAAAGACCACACCTTATCTCCTCAAGGCAATTTCCCATCCAATAGGTGTGCTATATAGGTGTGTATAACCCTTTCTCCTGTCTGTTTATCCCTCTTTCAGCACAAGAACCAGAGGGGGATTAAATGGAGCCTGAATACCTGCACTGAGACCCTCACCCTGCACCCTGAGTCTCAACTCTGTGTTTTTCAAGCCTTTCCCTGTTTTTTTGTATTAAACAAAACATTAAGCTTTCCCAATGGTGTGGTTTTCGTTTTGTGAAAAAGTGCAAATGCAGTGTTTGTATATAATTACATCACATATTTTTTTGCTGTTGGTTTTGAAATTGCTCCTGCTGACTTGAGCCAGAAATGTTTTCCTCCGCTCTGTGTCAGTGGGGAAGCCGTACATTCGTACTCCTTTCTCGGAGCGATTTGAGCATCCCCAGGCAGCACAGCAAACCATGGTGGCGACTAGGAGGCAGCACAGCAAACCAGGACAACACGGAGGAAAAGGCACAGACAAAATGCATGATATGCTATTAAATGTTTATTGAATTCCATGTATTTGCAATGGATGTTCCTAAAACAACACATTTAACATCATCATCATCATGCTGCTGCTTTGATAGTCACCTGTCCGTCTCCTGTCCTTTCTGAAAGCCATAAAGATGACATTAGTCATTTAGATAACTTGTGTCCTCAATTACCATGGGATTACTGAAACTACCATGAATTTAAGAAAATGGTAGACATTAATCTAATCTGAATTTTAAAGCATTACTTTAGATCCCCTCCCTCTAAATATATCAATAAATATTAGAAAGTGATGCTCCTGACTACCATACAAGTTTAAGAAGATAATATTGGTTTTAAAGAATTCAAAGCTATAAATAAACAGCAACAGGCTCTTTAACCAAGGCACTGTTAGCCTAACATGTAAACTAGTTGTTCACACTAATCCTAATATTATCACTTAATATTAGCAAATTATATTTTATTTTTTAAAACATATTGATGTAAATACATAGGCCTACACATATCGATTTGTTGTATAAATATCGCAAATCAAAACCTTTATTCACTAATAATTACCAAAAATCGTAGTTCTATCTCCTGTTATCAATGCATTCACATTGCCCGCCATGAACTTCCGGGGAACGATCCTCTTCTACATGAACCACGTGACGATAACCGTTTTTGGACTTCCGTTGTCGTAACTCTTCTATTATATGGCTCTGCCCTGAACTAATAATAATGAATAATAATTCAACTGAAAAAACAAAAAAAAAATGTTTTAATTAAAACAAAATTAATTAAAATAAATAATCGTTTTATTTCGATTATGTTGTTTTCATAATCGTTGCAAGCCAAAATCGTAATTGCGATTAAAATACGATGAATTGAGCAGCCCTACTTCTCTAATATGTTTTAACTTGTATGCTACGGATAGCATCGTTAGCACAGATGTCGCTTCCCCTCGCTCGTTAGCTGAATAAAAAGACCAGTGAGAAATAAAGTGGACGGTCTGTTTGAACCGCAGAGCCATAGGTCCGATATTTAAATGAAGAATACTCCGCAGGCACCAACACAGCAAACACATCAACGAGTTCAAGTTGTGTTCCCCGCATCAGCCTCGCAGCCTCGCCCTTGTAGCATCCTGGAGCTTACTGAACTAGACAGAGGGTGTTTCTCAATCTCGAGTAAAGCTGCTCCAGAGCCACTATTTCAAGCATACTACGTAATCGAGTGCCACCGATGGACTGTTCCAATGTTCAGCATACTTGGAATTATACCGAGCCCGGCGTACTTCGAGCTGTAATAATGGATATATTGCACATGTTTGCTGTAATTCATCATTTGTAAAATATTATACTGGGCTGTATGATGTAAATCTTGTACCGTAAATGTTGTATTAAATAAAGTTAATATTACCGACGTAGATTAACGTTCCTGTAGCTTCTTATTGCACTTGCAATTGTTTTAGTTACTTGTGGGCTACTTAACATGAATAATCACAGTTACTATCCTTTTACTCCATCACATTTCAAAAATAAATAGGCTATTGTTATTTTAACTCCACCACAGTAATCCATCATCAGCTTTACTTTTTAGATAAAGTTTTAACTCACAATTGATCATAACAGGCTTCAACATATACATTTTTATATATTACCAAGTGGTTTCATGTACAACCCACACAAGTATCATGCTAAATGAAGCTCTGTTGCTTGGATATCACTAGATCCTGATGTCAGCGTAAGTACATAACGATTGATGTGTAATTTAGCATAATTTACTAGCTAGCCGCTAGCTGCTAACTGCCGCCTCGTTAATATAAATCCAGTACCAAGCTGTCATGAACGCGCGGTGCTGTTACGTGTACGCAAATTCACGTGCTTAATGTGAACGAGCCTTTTGGGCGGCGTGGTTAAAGTTGCGCATGCTCTATGAGTGCACATACGGGTACTTCTCAGGCATGCCGGGTAATCTGTGACGTTTCGCTCTCTCAAAAGTTGGGCCATTTTGTCATCATGCGCCATTGAGCAACTCTCATAGGAATGAATGAGGCCCCGCCTCCCACGCTGTATCCAGTTCTTATTATACATCCATGGGCTGCACATGTAGACTCCGCGGTCTTAAAATCCCCACAATGCTTTGCGCACGGACCAATCTCCCCAAATCTGTGGCGGAAAATGTAAGGCGGGGCCTCTCATATGGCGCACACCTGCACACTTGCTCGCCTGTTCCACTCTTCGTTTTCTGAGGCTAGGAAGTATTCTTGTCTCGCTTCTGAAAGCAAGACGCTCGGAAGACATGTGCTACCAAGCAAGCGTACTCGACATTGAGAAACACCCAGAAAGCTAGAAGCAGAGACCTGTCACTCAAGGTGACAGCGCGTTCAAGTGTTTTAGACAGTTCATGATCATATACCACAGACACTTTTGTCTAGAAGCTGTATATCGATGTGATATGCTGCACTTCAGGAATCGGCTGCCCATTATTTTACACCTGAATGTAAATCTTTTTACTAGAACAGTGTTTCTCAAACTTTTTCATACCAAGGACCACTTAACCAATAAAAAAACACTCGCGGACCACCTAACTCCACAAATATCCAAAACACATCGTTTTTTACAAATCGCCTGAAGATTGTACAAACAAGTGGCAACATGTGTGATGAAGGTGCTTATCTGAGCTATATCATGCAATTGAAAGTGAAACTTAAGCTCGTTCCATTGCGGAGATATTGCCGCGAGAGTGCGAACAACTTAAATAAATGTATTTATTTCAAATGTGAAATGTTACCAATATACTCACGGACCACTAGGGGGCGTTCACGGACCACCAGTGGTCCGCGGACCACACTTTGAGAAGCACTGTAAGGTCTCTCTGAGCTTTTCAAAAAGGTTTGTTCTCTTTGCAGACATGAACAATAAATGTAGGCTATTGTAGTCTCATACATTCAAAACAGATATTATTATCAACTCCACTTTATGACGCTGGAAGAAATTGTTTGCGTGACATAATATAATAAAATAAAACAATATTATTGTTTTATTATATTTTGAATAATTCATACTTATTTATTGTGTTACACATTGCCATTGTTCTTTTGTTTCTTGTCCTGTGTCATTCAAAAATTACTGATAAAATGTGCACGAAATCAGTCTGTTGTTTTATTCCTTAACAGCTGTGTTAGTCATTTCTCAAAATCTTTCAGCCATCATCATCATCCAGCTTTTATTATTTCAGCCATGAGCCAAACATGAAACGCATGATTCACTCTGTGATGAAAATAGCAAATAGCCCACTTCGTGTTCATACCATGCACTGTATTGTCAATGAAATTGCATTTAAACGTGTCAAGCATCAACAATGGCCCCTGTGAAGTGTTTTTCAGATAATTATTGATAGCAATATATGAACTTTAGACTGTAGAATGTGTGAATCCAGAAGTTGTAATTTATAAGACGACACCAAGTAGAACAAAGTTTTTAATTTGAAATGTTGCACTTGGCGTTGGCACTCACTTTCAGACCATAAATATTCAGAAAAAATGACACTGTTTAGAAACTATATTTGCAGCAAATATAGAAAAGTGGCAACTTTTTGATCTGAACCTAATGTCTAATGCATGCATGAGGACAAATACAACATATCTTTCCTATCATAATGTTGCAGAAAATCTTTTGCAAAATCAGTAATGAAAAAAGTTTGGCATCACATTTCATTTAATTTCAAACCTTTATTTATGCAGGTGAATCCCATTGAGATCATTGATCTCTTTTTCAAGGGTGACCTGCTGCAAGTAGGTTCCACATGAATACATAACAGAAAAAAAGGACATCATACAGCATATTTACAGCGACTACAGTTTACATAGCTAGTAATATAGAACATGTACTCTTCGGTAGTGCACATCATTGTTCCTTATGTTGTACTAAACACATAATCTTATCGTTTTCTTTACACATACTCTGACCTTTTCTTTTGTTCCTGGAGCAGATGAGGGTTAATCAATGAGAAGAGTGACACAGTGTGGTGGAAAGTGGGATCTACCTCCCTACTTCAAGCACTGCTCTAATACCCTATACTGTACCAAGACATAAAGTACACGTGAGCAGGCTACCACATACATTATCTAGTTTTAGATTTATATAGATTTTTGGACTGGCATTTTATAACATTTTGTCTAAGAGTATGAGATATGTAAATATTGTTATGATTACTCATTTGTGTTGGTAGATTATTAGTAGACTCAATTATTAATAATTTGTTGTTACACTTCCTTGTTTATTTTAGGTATTGTTTACCGTTGTATTTCAATTAAATGTTTTGTTTCTGCAACAAAGCGTTCAACAGTTTAGTGATTGGTCACATCAACGGTACTGTTTTAGTGAAATTACTCCTCGTCAGTAATTATGATGGATGCTTTGAATGACCTGCTGCTCTTCTGTAAAATGCATACAAGGCAAGCCCGTGCAGGGATGTCCAAGAAACCCCATCGACGAGACAAAACTCGAGGCGTGAACGTGGCAGCCATTTTACATCATCAAGAGTGAATGACTGAAGCCGGATCAGTGCCGGGAGTTTTACACTTTTTCTGTCTTTTAAATATCACATTTATCTTCCTAAACAATCAACACCACACACGTTGGTGATCCAGCGGCAGGTAGGACGAATGCTTCGATTTGGTCTATAAGTGTTGCTTAAATGAGTGATAAAAAGTCTGAATTGTGCAGTGCTGTTTCAAACAATGTGGAAACTGGTGGTGGTTGGGAACGAGTTCTCCAGACCGGCTTTTTGAAAATGGACTCTTCCTATATGGCGGCACGTTGACAAACCACACATCTAATGGGCTAATCCTCTAGCTTTAAAGGCCGCGTTGAATGTAATTCATTTTAAAAACCATACTTTGTGAATTGGTTAATTTCGTACCGACAAAGGACGTTGTAACAATGGCCTCACTCAAATTCCGTTCGAGTTAGCATGCTAGCCTAAGCTAGCCTATTTTGACAGATCATGGATTTGACATGCTCATTGTCGTAGTATGCTACAAGCAGCTAGCTGATAAAAGCCATTTATTTTAGCAATAATATGCAATTCTGCGTTACTCCTGTACCCGCTTATACGCTCCTTGCCTACACACGTGCAGTTCTAAATGCAGATGTATTTATTGCAAAGCCATAATAGCACATCATGTTATTGTCCCGATGAAGGTCCCTAGTTAGCATGCGTTAATATTAGCTCTGCAAACTAGCATGCTAGCTAGCTGGCTAGCTAGCCTCAACGTGTGCGAGCCAGTCCCTCACCGCTTAATCTAAGGTTATCATTATCATCGGTTCAAAAATGATCCTATTGCTCTGGTAGCGTCTCGTATTCAAAATCTAATGTGTATTCTTGCACGAGGGGTTATGAGATACTGTAAATGTTGCAGAAATGTTTTAAACCATAGTGAAAGCACGTGTTTACCGATATGAGATTGATTAACAGACACTACAATATATCGATAGCATAATATGTATAGGCTAACATTAGCCAAAGGTTAGGCCAAAACAGAAGCTTGCCGTCCACGTTTTTCTCAATTGAGCGTTGCCGGACATAGTAATGTGATCAGAGAGCAGTTTGATTGATGTTTGCAAGTTCATGCCTCAGGACCTGTCAGTACAAACTAATAGTTGGGTGGGTCATTTACATGACAATTGAAGTTTTAACCTTTGTCACGAATCCAAATGCTAAAGGGTGCATACTTGCTCATTGGGCAGCTACCGGAAACCGGGGCTCACTGTCTGACGGAACACGTGTATCAGCTATCTAGCCTGTGCTGAAGTCAGCAGTGAGAAGGTAAGTTAACATGTAATTTAGAGACCAAAGCAGACAAGGCGTCTACAGCAGCAGCGACCAAGAGGGCTGTGAATCAGGCCTTAGCAAGCGAACTTGGCACCAATTGCGCAAACTTTTTACCCCAGAAAAAAACGGAATGGGAAAAAAACCTGCCACATGGACACACACCCTGGCACTTTCACATTTTTGCAATAGTTCATTGAATCGATTTCTTTTGGGAATTTGGTGTGTGCATTGTCTGTCTTGTCTTCAACAATCTGTCAACTGCCTATATACAGGTACCAGGCTTCTACCTCATGCAAGCTCAGAGATGCAAGTATTATGTCAGGATGCTAAGTCTTCAGACTGTTTAGGACCACACAATCATGATAACTTGTTATTCACATAGCATCACATGTTAATAGATGAATTTTGCTTATTAATTCAAAATGCACTCTGTATCTATGATCATAAATGGTAAAACCATTTATTCTGTATTTTATGATTTTTCTTTGAGACTTTGCACTCCTGAACACATCCCAAGTATTGCCCTTGACCCAGGATTAATTTGGCTCATTGCATTTACACAGATTTCTGGAGACATGGCCACAGAACATATTAATGGAAATGGTCCAGAAGAACCAATGGACACCTCTGCTGCAGTTACCCATTCTGAGCACTTCCAGACTTTACTAGAAGCTGGTTTACCACAGAAAGTTGCTGAAAAACTAGATGAAATTTACATAGCAGGTAAGGCACAATGAATATACTTGCATATTCAAATGTGCAATTTTTTAAAATGTTTTTCAATATCTTGCATGTACTGTCATTTTATTACCTTCTTGAGTGGGGGAATTGGGATCATGAAGCAACTTTTTGTGGTTTCCTACCAAAATGGGTACTGCAGTGCTACAAAATATTAAATGACACATTACTTATGTGAAAATGTGTAAATGATTGCAGCATTTGCATCCCCAACATGGTTGCATGGTCACTGGTGTCAGGGCAAATGTATTGTCCTCTTCCTTGTTGAGGCTGTCCAGTCTCCATTCATTTTAATGAAGTTTCTCCTAATTGCATACAATTATTGCAGAGGGGTGAACTGGTGTAAGTATAATGCCAATTCCTGCTTATGTATCTGTTGCCTTGGTCAGATATTTAACAATTTGTATGGGGTGACCTCTAGTGACAACATTTGGGGGTCATTTTAGGACTTGTTTGGTCAGTCAGATCTAGAAAAGTACTTGTCTGGCCTTTTCAGCCAGACGGGCCGCGATGGAGACAATGGCAGCAGCTGTCTGGTGTGTGGCTGCCTGGGACAGGTGACGGCCTCTCCAAAGAGGAGGCTGCAGACTGGCTCATTAGAAACTCCCTGCCAGTATGAAGGGGCACTGGCATATCAAGTTGCACTGTCTCATCTGTTCCGATTAGTTCTCCAGAAACTTGCTGGTAGTAGAGTAAAGTGCATCCTGATTACTTATTACAGCGCTATTAGATTTGGCCTGCCAGCTCCTCACTTATTATAATTGTTGTTATCCTCATTTATCTAGTACGACATATAAAATAATATTTTTCATGCAAAACGATCTGCTTGCAAATGTTCCTCTTTGATTATTTTTTTTAGTAAATATGGTTATTTATGTGCTTGACAAGTTACTTAAGAGAACTTCTTCAATCTTTAGTGTTAGAAGCTGATTCTCCCTGTCTTGTCTCCCCCTCCAGGTTTGGTGTCACACAGTGACTTAGATGATCGAGCGATTGAGGCTCTGAAAGAATTCAACGAGGAAGGTGCTCTGCAAGTCCTTTTGCAATTTAAGGACAGCGACCTCTCACATGTTCAGGTATGCATTTGCCGTTGTAGGTGTATTGTTTGGTTTCTTGACCCTTTAATTTCTGATTCCATTATAAACATTTTCTAGTCCAGTGTGATGTATAATGGCTCTTCATGTTGAATAGCTTGTTGTAGTTCCTGGCAAAGTGCATTCAGGTTTTATTTGGTGTCCAAATGATGAAAATCTTATTTGTGCTGTAGTAACCTCGGTTACACTGACAGATTACCGCTAAGACCTGATTGGATACCTTTTATTTTTTCCTTTTTAATTTCTGATTCCATTATTAAAATGTTCTAGTCCAGTGTGATGTATAATGGGACGTTACATTTGTGGTTGCACAATAGCAGTCCATGGTCTTATCTACAAGACAGGTTTTAACAGTCTTGTGTAACAACTTAATATTTTTATTTTCATCCAAGAATCAATATTGACATGTGTTATTTACAGAAGTATTGTTTGATAATACTTTTTTTCTCTTTAGAACAAAAGTGCCTTCCTTTGTGGCGTGATGAAGACGTACAGACAGAGAGAGAAACAAGGGACCAAAGTGTCAGACACCAATAAAGGACCAGATGAATCCAAAATCAAAGTAAGAACTGGTCTTGCATTCAGTTGTATCTGATTTAATCTGATTTTATGTTTGGACAAACATATGTGATGCAATGTTTTTGAGTGTAAACATATTTCCTGGTTTTAAAACCAGGAAGCTGTTTGAATATCAGACACATTAACATGTTTCTTATCTTGCATGCTTTCAATTTGCTAGTCTACTGTAGAACTTGCCATTTTTATTTTTACATGTTAATGTCGAGTAAACTGTATTGTAATTCTTGGTGTTTTTCTTATCTAGGCTTTGCTGGAGAGGACTGCTTACACACTTGATGTGACAACAGGCCAGAGGAAGTATGGAGGTCCCCCACCAGAGTCTGCCCACTCAGGGGCACAGCCCACCATTGGTACTGAGGTACAGTACATGTCGCCTTTTGTATCATCATTGAGCATAAAGATGCAAGAAGGATGCCCTTTACTTACTTAATGTTGAGTTGGTTGTTGTAGTTCCTGGCAAAGTGCATTCAGGTTGTATTTGGTGTCCAAATGATGAAATTCTTATTTGTGCTGTAGTAACCTTGGTTACACTGACAGATTACCGCTAAGACCTGACTGGATACCTTTCTTTTTCTAAATGTGATATATCCCTTGTTGCTGCCTTTCAATATTTTAGAGTTGTTCTAATGCACCATATCTTTTTTTGCTCTCAACCTGGCAGATATTTGTAGGCAAAATCCCCAGAGACCTGTTCGAGGATGAGTTGGTTCCGCTGTTTGAGAAAGCCGGCCCCATCTGGGACTTGCGCCTAATGATGGATCCTCTCAGTGGCCTGAACAGGGGCTACGCCTTTGTCACTTTCTGCACTAAAGAAGCTGCACAGCAAGCTGTCAAATTGGTACGTAAACTCTCCTGCAAGTATCACCAATTAGGGAGAGGCTCTAGTGGAATTGTTAGTTAAAATACATAAAGTACAATTAGTGTTAGTACAATAACAAGTGAGCGGAGTAATTTTTTTTCTTCTCTACTAACAATGTCGTCTATACTTCCGCAGTGCAACAACAATGAAATCCGACCCGGTAAACACATCGGTGTGTGCATCTCCGTTGCCAATAATAGACTGTTTGTTGGCTCCATCCCCAAGAGTAAAACAAAAGAGCAGATTGTTGAAGAATTTGCAAAAGTCACAGGTGAGTCTGCACCATCTTTTGAGTTATTTTTCAGTATAATATTCTGTAAACATCAACTCAACAACTATAACAAGTCCTGTGTGTCCAAATGATGACATCATTACTACAGTATGCTGGAGTGACTTAGGTTACTGTGATGGTTTACCGCTAAGATCTGACTGGACACTAAACATGGTTAATTCATTATTTTTACCTCCCTTAATTAACTGCAAAAAGAGCTGGCATCCCTGAGTATGTGTGCATATATAGCCAACTATTTTCATAATTTACTTGTGAAAATCAGGCAGCTTTAAAGTCTTTTAAAAAAGTCACTAGTCTGTTGATAGGCCACTAATCTCTGTGGAAATTCAGTTAACCTCCTGCTGACTTTTTCCCTTTCTCTTTCCCCGTGTTCTTGTCTCTACAGAGGGTCTAAATGATGTCATATTGTACCACCAGCCCGACGACAAGAAGAAGAATCGGGGTTTCTGCTTCCTGGAGTATGAAGACCACAAGACGGCAGCTCAGGCCCGTCGCCGCCTCATGAGCGGAAAAGTGAAGGTTTGGGGAAACGTGGTCACCGTGGAGTGGGCTGACCCGATTGAAGACCCAGATCCAGAGGTCATGGCCAAGGTAAGGTATAGGTTCAGGGGTCATTAGTAGTTTGTGTGGCCAGATTTGTTTCCTTATTGGCTCTCGGTTGCTGATGTATTTGTTCACTTTTCTGCAATGTAAACAGAACCTTTCTTCCACCTATAGGTCAAGGTGCTGTTTGTGAGGAACTTGGCGAGCACGGTGACAGAGGAGATACTTGAAAAAACCTTCAGTCAGTTTGGCAAGCTGGAGCGGGTGAAGAAATTGAAAGATTATGCCTTCATCCACTTTGAGGAAAGAGATGGAGCTGTGAAGGTATTGACGAATAAAAAGTTATCACTGCACCAATATACAATACTTTTATCATGAGCTTAAATATAAGTTTGTAATTTGAGTAACAAAATAATCTTACCTTCTTGATTACTTTCATAGGCTTTGGCTGATCTTAATGGCAAAGACCTGGAGGGAGAGGGCATTGAGATTGTCTTCGCCAAGCCCCCTGACCAGAAGAGGAAAGAGCGCAAAGCCCAGAGACAGGCCGCCAAAACACAAATGTAAGAGGGAACGATGTAACTCAAATCAGAGATGTTAAAGCATCTAACAAATCGAGTTGGTGTACTAATATACATCAACTCGACAACTATAACACGTCCTGTGTGTGTCCAAATGATGACATCATTACTACTGTATGCTGGAGTGACTTAGGTTACTGTGATGGTTTACCGCTAAGATCTGACTGGACACTAAACATGGTTAATTCATTATTTATACCTCCCTTGATCTGCAAAAGATTTAGAGGAAACGATGCAACTCAAACCAGAGATGTTAATTCCATGCAGTAAACACATTTGTTTAAATTATATATATATCAAGCAAGATGTCCCGTTAACATTGAGTTCGTATTATTTTTCAGGTATGACGAATACTATTATTACGGGCCTCCCCACATGCCACCACCCACGAGGGGCAGAGGCCGAGGCGGGCGGGGAGGTTATTCCTACCCTCCTGACTATTACGGCTATGAAGATTATTACGATTACTATGGATACGACTACCACAACTACCGGGGTGGCTACGAAGACCCGTACTACGGCTATGATGACTTCCAGGGGTCTGGCAGAGTACGAGGAGCGAGGGGAGGAGTCCGTGGCAGTGCCAGTCAGACCAGGGGCCGCGGTGCCGTTACACCTAGGGGCCGTATGGGCTTCTCTCAGCGAGGAGGCCCTGCAACAAGCAGAGGTAAATTTAGCTTTTCTGTGTGATGTTAGTTTGAAAGTAGGTTGAATCCAATTAGTCACACTGCAGTTACTAATGAAGCTTGATTTTTGCTATGCTAGATAATTATTGCACAGTAGTGGAAAGCAACTTCCATTTGCTTAGGTTTATTTTAAGTGAGCTCAGTCTTTGTCTTTATGGTCTCTTTTCTTGGATTTGGGTCAGATATCAAAACAACCAGTTAAGAGGAATGACAAGGATGTAATAAGGAAATAAGGTGAGGATATTTATTTTCTAGAGCAGTGATTCTCAAATGGGGGTACGCGGACCCCTAGGGGTACGTTGGGGTACTGCAGGGGGTACGTGAGATTTAAAAAAAGAAAGGTTAATTAAAAAAATAATGTTAGTAAAATAAGTTGAATAGAAAACACAATTGTATATAAAACGTAACTAGAACCACCAAGGGGGTCCTCGTATTAACATGTCAAATGTGTGTATTGTATTTTATTGTTTTTCACAATAACATATTACTTAAATTGAAAAATCTGTTTTATAAAAGTGTTATGTTGTTTTTTTTCATGCATAAAATGAAAATATCCTTAGTTTGTTGTAATGCATACCACGAAGGAGTTAATAAATCACACACTGAGGGAACATCACTATATTGTAATTATTTATATAGGCTTTATCGATCAAAAATGTTTGGTGTCGGTCAGGGGGTACTTGGCTGAGAAAATGTTTCAAAGGGGGTACACTACTGAACAAAGTTTGAGAAGCACTGGTCTCGATTGTATTTAATGATGTTTAAGTAACTACAATTTTCCACGTCAACTGAATTTACACCTGCCTATTGGCATCATCACTAATCCCTGACCAGTGTCATCTTTCAGAGCAGCCAGTCAGTTTCTTGCCAGTAAATAGAGGTCATTCACAATATACTTTACTCTTAAGTAGGCCAGCTACGTCCCACCCCAGTTGCAAAACACTCTTGTTCTAAATGTTGTGAAATTGCATTAATCTGTGGGAATGTGTGCAACATGAACGTCTGGGTTTTCTTTTCAAAACTATGTACTCATTTGAACTTTCCTCTCATTGGTCCAGCAGGGAAACGGGGCCGAGGGCGGTCCTGACCTGTCACAGTGGATTCTGACTTGATGTGTGGTGTTACACCGTAAGCTGCAATGGATGTTGAAACAAAAAAGAGCAAGACAAAAAGGTCCAATGATATTCCAGCCTTACAGAAGAAGCATCTCCCCTCCCCTCTGTTTTTTTTTTAACTTGTTTATGAAACTGCCACCTTAAAAAGATGACCGGAGGATTCTAAATACTCGCCACAGCCTCTTTGCCCCGAGCCCCCTAACGTAGCCCTGATTTACAGGGCTCTTTGTATTGCCCTTACAATCTACCCCTTCCCTGTCCCCAAACATGCCATTTTTAAATAATTATTGAAGAAATTGCACTTTTAAGTTCTAAGGTTTGAAGTGGCTCAAAGGAGCTTGATGCTATTGTATATTTTTGTGCTAATCGCAATTTTTATTGTCGGAATATCCATGTTCTTAATCGTTTGATCTGGATGTTTGACAGAGAACATTTGCAGGTTTTTAGGGTGTACCCACCTGGCATGGATAAGTCAGGCATTCCAGGAAAGTGGTTCTTTTCAGAACTTGTCTTTAAAGGGTTGGTTGACTACCTCAGTACAGAGGACTAAACTACCCAGCCTGTACTGTAAATAGGGAAACTATATTGATGAAAGCAGGGCTCGTTTTCATACAAAATATGCACAAGAGCTGTAGCGCAAAAAACAATGTACTTAATGTAATATAGTCATTTTAGTTGCAGCTCTGACACTGCAAACAGTCAAACTGGACATGCAAAACTATCTCATATGATGAGTCTGAACAAGCCCTGCTTTTATCCTATTTTGAACTGAATTAGCTGCCTTGCTTCTTCAGAGTATGTAGTTACTGGTTGTATAGTTTTTCGGATAAAATGTTACTTTTGTAAAGGCTTCAACATCACAGGCATCCAACTGCCTTTGATTAAAAAAAATAAAAAACAAAAATAAAGCCCTGCAGTGTCCCTTTTGTGCCACTGTTTTATTCCAGTGGGTTTGTTTTTATATTGATATCAATTCATTTTCAAACTTAGAATTATGTTAATCAACCTAATCCAATCCTTCATCTATAAATATCATGTTACTCATGAATGATCCCTTCCCAACTCCCAAAACAGCAACTTTGTAAAATATTTTTCTAGTTATTCTTGTTAGATGACTGAATTGCCATATTGCCCAGCCAGTGAGCATGTGTGCCTAAAGTGAGCTGTTATGAGTTGGTAAGGGATCATAGTCACATAGTGGTGGAAGGGATACTGCAGTGAAGGATTTCTATTTCCCGGGTATAGCAAAAAGGAAACTGCTCTTCAATCCCAGTTTTCTATACAGTTAACTCCCTCAATAAAATCATAACAACCACCTTTTGAAAAAAAGATGTTAGCAGTTTTAAACTATTGTTGGTGGCCAACAACGTTTTTTGCATTCCTGCAAATAAATTGTTTTATACTGTAAAATGGAGGTGAGTGTAACTTATTTTTGTAATAAAGTTTTTGATTTCTATCTGTGTCTTAGTCTTTGGATAAAATCTTCATGTGGTGCAAATGCTCTGCTATTATCTAGCCTTTGATTCAGTTTGTCTGTCTTTTAAACTACACATTTGTATTTAATCAGTGATTTAAATGTCTTACCTTGGGATATGAAATAAATGCGATAAGTGTGCTTAGTTTAAAAAAAAAAAGAGCATATTTTCCCCTATACTTCGGAGCAGGCATTTCTGTGACTCCGTTCCATTTTATTTTTTTAAAACTGGAAGCCATAGAAGTGGCAAAACTAGATAGATTATCTCTATAATTGCTACAAATAGCTCCTCAAATGCCCGGACATTTCAAAATACTACAGTCAAAATATTTAATTCAGAAACTCACAACCCAAAGGCAATGAGGGTAAGTTATTGCGTGTTTACTCCAATAGACAATTGTTTACTTATGGTTGCCCCATACAATGCAATGTTGACCTTTTAACAGTTATATTGGTTTGGAGCAACCTCATGTTTCCCTTCATTTATTTACTGAAGGCTCATTTGTACATTTATTTGGCCGTACTAGCACATGAGAATAGCTAGCAGGCCATGACTTAATGGTTCGGCGCAATGTTTAACAGTCTCACCGTGTTTATATTATTTAAATACTGAATGAACATTTTCGCTGTAACTAGGCTATTTCAAGACCTCTGCTAAAAAAAAAAAAATCGGCATTAAAAAAAAAGCCACTGTCGCCTCGGCTTCGTCTTGCGAACTGTTTCTCCTATTCGTGTTTTACGTCATGATTATTTGAGGTAGTGCGATGTAAGCTGATATAGCCTACTTGTTTTTCCCCTCTGTAAACTACAGTAACCTTAGCCAGCATGTTACAGGCTGCTCACAGCGGAGGTGACATCACAAGTCTCCAGTCAGCGGGCAGCCAATGTTGCCCCTCAATGGTTAGAAATGACAGCTCGAGCACCGCAGCCATTATGCAAACAGGAGTTAAAGGACCGTCAACACCATACATCCATGGTCAACACAGAGGATGCTGAGTTATTATCTCTAATCCTGCGGTGGCTAACAGCTGTGTACGGCAACGTCATCGTCTCTCCTACGCTGATAGTATAAACGAGAAACATGCGCATTTATTCTATAAATTCATCATGGTGTCGCTGCTGGACTTCAATGAAAAATGGCCCTTAAAATCCACCGTACCCTTACAGTAAGTGCAGTTGATACATTTAATGACTATAACTTGCTTAATGTGTAGCCTTACATGAGGAAACCGCACAAAATGATTATGTTTTTAATATGACGCAGCAGCACGCCCTTATTTAGATAGCCGCTCCACCATTTATTTTTCTTTTTTTTACAGTGTTATGAATTAAGCGTCATGTGAAAAGACTCCACAAAGCGACTAAGATGGGATGCATCATGGTTTTCCTGCAGAGCATAAGGCGCAGGGTGAAGCTGGACCGGTTCAGAGAGCTGGGCCGACAGTATCCAGTGTTCTGCTTTCTGCTGCTGGTCCTGCTGCTGTCCACTGTGCTTTTAAACAGGTCAGTATCTGAACAGCAGGCTGGCTAGTAATTACCCAATGTTACTCTTTATGGCTATGACATCCCTAACATATTTCCCTGTGTTTATTTATTGCTAAGGATGTATGTTTCTAATGTTTTCACAGATATATTCACATTATGATGGTGTTTTGGTCCTTCCTGGCTGGAGTCGTCACTTTTTACTGCTCTACGGGGCCTGAGTCTCTGCTTCCCAACATCTTAGTCTCCATCAAACCAAAAAACAAGGTACTTGATGAAGCAAGAAAGACTGAAAAGAGTTGTAAAAAATAAAATGTCACAGTATTTGTGACTCAGTGTTCAAGGCTTGTATTAGTCATAGTACATAGCTACTACTACAGTGTAGTTATGACGATGACAATCTTAGGTCACAGGCTCCTCCAACAGTGCAACACAATAAAACAGAACAAATGGTGCAAGTACATACAAAAAGTAAAATAGTGAAATAGTGCAATAAGAGTCTACAAGTGATTGGAATATGATATATCAGATAAATAATTTGTAAATTGCAGCCAGATGAATGTTATGGATGTTTCAAAAGTTCAGGTGTTTAATAGTCTTATGGCCTGTGGGATGAAACGGTCCCTGAGTCTGGTGGTTTTAGTCCGGATGCTGCGATACCGCCTGTCAGACGGCAGCAGACAGAACAGTTTGTGGCTGGGGTGATGGGGGTCTTTTATAATCCCGAGGGCTTTCTTCCTGAACTGCTGGGAGTAGAGGTCCTCTGTGATGGCAGCTCTGTCCTGGTGATGATCTGTGCAGTTTTCACCACCCTCTGTAAAGCCTTACGATTAAGGGCGATGCAGCCGGTCAGGAAACTCTCTATGGTGCACCTGTAGAAGGTCAGGATGCTCTCTATGGTGCACCTGTAGAAGGTCAGGATGCTCTCTATGGTGCACCTGTAGAAGTTTCAGAGTATCCTGGAGTCCACGTTGAACCTCCTCAGCCTGCGGAGGATGAAGAGCCGCTGTCGAGCTTTTTTGGTGATGGTGTTAGTGTGAAGAGTCCATGTCAGGTCCTCAGTGATGTGGACCCCGAGGAACCTGAAGCTGCTGACTCTCTCCACCATTGATGGCTATGGGGGGCGTGCCCCTCTCTCTGCTGCTTCCTGTAATCCGCAATCAGCTCCTTGGTTTTTCTGACGTTGAGATGGAGGTTGTTATCCTGGCACTAAGATGTCAGGTTTTCGACCTCCTCCCTGTACGCCGTCTCGTCGCCATCGGTGATCAGGCCGATGGCGGTCGTGTTGTCAGCAAACTTCACGATGGTGTTGGAGCTGTGTGTGGCCACTTAGTCGTGTGTGAACAGGAAGTAGAGGAGAGGGCTGAGCCTTGAGTCTCTATCAGGACAATAAATTCAACATCATTTTTTGTTGCTTTTAGACATCTAGGATTATTGTTGAATATACAAACTGGTATTTAATTATTGCACACAAAGTTATATCTGCAGCAGAAGTGAATGATTGCCAGTCGCCTTAGTTTGTTAATCTTCTCTTTCAGTCATACCAACAGGAGTTGTTTCCACTAGGCCACAGCTGTGCTGTTTGTGGAAAAATCAAATGCAAAAGACACAGGTGAGAAACTTGCTCATATTCACGTGCTTTGGTTGCAGTGTGTTGTATTATGACCCTATCGTTTGTGTCATCAATAGTTTAGACAATAAAATAAACTCATGACAGCAGACCCAAGAGGGAACTCCATAGACCTGTATTACTATGCTACTGCATATCCTGGTTTTACATGTGCTAGTAAAATACAGTGAAAATCAAAAAGTTATTTGATTAGTAGCAAACATTAGGGTAAACAGGACACTCTCTATAATTATGCCTTCATCCTATTGTATTGGGTTTTTCATAATTCATTGAGTGGTCAAGTTATGGAAAATGTTGCAATGCCCTCTAGTGGTTAGAAAGGATTCTTTTAGTTTTCTCTCTTAAATTCTGTGATATTTTTGTTGTTTCAATTTACTAATAGACCAACTTTATTACTGGAAAACTATCAACCATGGCTTGACCTGAAAGTCCCCTCTAAGGTTGATGCTTCTCTTTCAGAGGTAATATAAAGCAAACATGAATTTTAAGTAATTTCTTTAATCTATAATAGACCAAATTATCTCAGTCCAATTCTGTTTTATTTCCAGATTCTTGAGCTAGTTCTGGAAAACTTTGTGTATCCTTGGTACAGGTAAGACACCTGTGTATCTTTAACATGCTGTAATAAAAGGTGAGGTGGTTTAATGTGTTGTATGTTGTGACGGAAGGGACTGTGTGACTTTCTTTTCAGAGACATCACAGATGACGAGGCGTTTGTTGACGAGCTGAGAGTGACTCTGCGCTTCTTTGCAGCTGTGTTGGTCCGGCGAACCCAGAAGGTGACGAATCAAGGCGGTTTGGAGTTCAAATATTGGGATGTGGATTGATTTAACATGATTTTCTTTAATACATTTTTCCCTCCCAGGTGGATGTGGCATCCCTTATCACACAAAAGCTGCTTAAAGTGTCCATGAAGCACATAGAAATAATAAGCAAAGCAAGACAGAAAGGTATTGCATCACTTACTGAGTATTGTCATTGTATTCACAGCAAAGGAAAGGGAAGCAAATAACAAATCCCTCTCCTTTATAGTAAAGAACGCAGAGTATCTTCAACAAGCTGCCCTGGAGGAATACGGCCCTGACCTCCATGTAGCCCTTCGCAGTCGCAGAGAGGAGTTCCTCTACCTCAAGAAGCTGACTGAAATGCTCTTCCCCTACATCCTGCCACCCAAAGCTACAGACTGCAGGTAACTTAGTGCTGTGACAAGAAAGGCCATGGCTTCATATCTTTATAAAAGTGATTGCAGCACCAGTGTGCCTAATTGTCCACCTAGTGGAAATTATTTCAGCATTGACACTTTACAAAAGTAGATGAGGATCATTCTTTACTCTCTCATTTTCTGATTTCCTGCTGCCTTATCTCTCAGATCTCTTACTCTGCTGATTAGAGAAGTTTTGGCTGGTTCTGTCTTCCTTCCTTCCATGGACTACTTGGCTGATCCTGTGAGTGTAGAAACATTAAGGGGACACATAATGGATTTTCGAAATCCAAAACTGTTGTTGAAGCTCTCTGCTGCTACAGTTTTGTCAGTCTTATAATATATTTGAATTGTATTTAGTAAGCACGTTAGTCCACATTATTCTCTACGAGCATGCTAAGTGGCAGATGTGTTTTCAGAACATGTTAAATACTTAGTGTTTACTGGCTGCTCTCTTTCAGGACACAGTGAATCATCTACTTTTGATATTCATCGACAACTCCCCTGTGAGTATATTTTAAACTGGGCACATGCAAATCCATTAACATTCTGTGTGTTTAAACATTGATACAGTGTGTACGTAATTCATGGGTCAATCAGATAAGAATAAGGATCTACTTTCGTCCCTCTAGCCTGAAGAAGCCACAGAGCCCACATCAACGTTGGTTCCTTTTCTGCAAAAGTACTCTGATATTCGCAACAAAAAGAACTCGGTGAGTGTTTCCTCAAATAATTGAAAAGTACCACATCCCCAACAAAACCACCAGATATTGTATGGTTCTGTAGGTCTGTTTTTATACTGTTGTAGTTCAGTGTATCGGGTCACAGCGAGCTTAAAGAACACTTCCTTTCTTAACTGTGATCCCTGTTCTCTCTTTCAATTTTGTTCTCTCTCATCAGGTATTAAAGCTGGAGTTGAAGGAAATCAGAGAGCAGCAAGACCTTCTCTTCCGTTTTATGAATTTTCTGAAGCAAGAAGGCGCTGTTCATGTGCTCCAGTTCTGCCTTGCAGTCGGTAAGTGGTTCCCAATCCTTTCAGGTGGTTTCCAATGTTACATTTGCTGCTTTTACATGCAAGGAGTTACCTAGCTATGGGCAAGTCAAGCCAACAACACACAAACAACATTTACATTCTAAATGCTCTTCAAAGTAAGTTGTACAACTTAAGTATTCTGCTTCTCCTTTTTGGTTTATTAATTTATAATTGGACTGTATAGCAGAGACATTTAATAGAAGCAGGCCTTCCTCTCATCGCTCTCACACAGTCAGTCTCAAAGCATCAGAACCTCACTTGGACTGACTTTACAATCTAGACACTCATGAATACCAAAGTGATGCATTCTCAAAGATCCTTACCCAGTGAAACTAAGCTGTCTGACTCTTTCAACTCCTCAGAGGAATTCAACGACAGGATACTGTGCCCAGATCTGTCTGACACAGAGAAGACGATGCTTCACGAGGAGGTGAAGAAGATCTATGAGACGTACTGTTTGGACGAGAGTGTTGACAAGATCCGCTTCGACCCCTTCATAGTGGAAGAAATACGCAACAGTATAACCATTTCTAAATTAGCATTTTCTCAAAAAAGGGCTTATAATAACCTACTTGGACAAGTGTGTATTCATTAACATATATTTTTGAACTTTCTAGTTGCAGAGGGTCCGTTTGCAGAGGTGGTGAAGCTGCAGACCATGAGGTGTTTGTTTGAAGCCTATGAACACGTCCTGTCCCTCCTGGAGAATGTTTTCACCCCCATGTTCTGTCACAGTGATGAGGTTAGTGTCTACACCACAGACTAAATCACTCAACTCACTGACACACAACTTCACAACAAATGCCTGAGGCTTAATCCAATTAATGAATCCCCTCTTTCATAACTGTATTGCATCAATCCATCAAACTCTGATTTCTTAAAGGTCCCATGACATGCTTTTCTGGTTATTACCTGTCCCCTTGTGTGTTATGTAGATTTTTCTGCATGTAAACGGTCTGCAAAGTCACAAACCCTCAAAGTACACCCTGTAGCGAGTAAAACTCTTAACACAGAAAAGACTGCCCCAGAACGCCTCGTTGGAGATTTTTCTTTTTCCATTTTTTTCTTTCGGGAAAGGCTGACGTCACTCTTAACCAAATGCACCTGTTGTGGCGATCCAGCACTCCCACAACAGGAAAGAATGAAACGGAGAGGAATCAATAAAACACAAACACAGATATAGCTGATCAGTAATTATTATGTAGTTGTTGCAACAAACAAACAAACAATAATGGGAAGTACATCACCTGCTGCCACAGCAGCCAATCGCGGAAATGCCCCCCGACAGTAGATAAGATAAGATAAGATGAACCTTTATTAATCCCCGAGGGGAAATTCAGTTGTACAAAGCAGCAACAGGGTAAGCGTGAAAAAACAGGACAGCAAAGATTCACACAGATTAATAAAATCAAAAATAAATAAAATCAAGAATTTTTTTTAATGATAATAATAATAATAAAAGACTATAAAATAGGAGATGAGTAAAAATAAGAGTAAAATAACTGTAAAATAACTGTCAGCATATGTACATATTTGGTCATCTAAGAAGTTATAAAGTACGGAATAAGTTAAAGTGACAAGTGAAAAGTGAAAATGGACATCTGTACACATAGTGACACATTTATCTACCTTTTTGGTCTACTACTAATAATATGTTAGCATGGGTTGTGGAAACAGTGTATATTTATGTCCAGTGATCTAATTGTATTTCTTTTTCATCATTAACCCCTTATTGTGCAGCCTGATGGCTACAGGCACAAAGGACTGTCCGAGGCGCACCAAGCGCCTCGGACAGCAACAATCATACAGCATATAATAATAATAATAATAATAATGCATTACATTTTTTATTAGAGCGCTTTTACAGGTGCTCAAAGCGCTTTACAAGTACACATTACACATATTAGACATGTAAGAGTCATTACTGCGGACATTACCCACAGGAGCAAATGTGGGTAAAGTGTCTTGCCCAAGGACACAACGGCCTGACGCAGTGGCGGCCGAGGCGGGATTCGAACTGGAGTTCACCAACGCCCCTTGATCTGATGACCACTGCGCCAAAACCACCCCTGTAATGAACACACACATTTTCCCTAAACATATTTAACGCACACACATTTTATCATGCAGCCTACCACACAAATGTCACATGTTTATCTCTCTGAAAGCTATACTTGTATATGTTTAAACGTCATCGTCTCATGACATCCTTAGGATTAGTTAACTAACAAAGGTTAACTGTTCTTATAACCTGAGGCCTTCTCTGAACTTCCTCTAACCTCGGTGTCAGCTCACTTAAAATCAATACATCTATTGGTAATTCAGAACGACCATTGTCTCTCTAACTGTGTGTGACCCAACTCAGTAACACACATCATATAGCTTAGCATGTGATCTCTAATAAATATCAGAAATACGCTGTATTAAACATTCTGCTATAACACACCAATTGGTCCAAATGGACCAATCCGTGGAGCTCCGCACACACACTCACACTCACTCACACTCACTCAGCCTTATCTTTTCTCAGCGAGCTCCGCGGTGTCTCGCTGTCTCGCAGACCCCACGCATCAACCAGGAAATGACACCAGTAATCCAGCTCACACCGTCCGCTCCTCGAGCCTCAAAGGGCAGAGCAGCGAGCCCCGCAACGTCCTGCCAACAAGGCACCCAGACCCCACGGAGCATTCTCATCTGTTTGTCATTACAGGTGTCATTTTCTGGTTGCAAACAAACGCCATTGTAACACATGAACACTGATGTTCAGCTGTAACGGTGGTTGACTAATCAGAGCACAGTGGGCTCATAGGGAGGGGGGGGGCAGGAGCTCCAACAAGCCGTGTAGGACAGAGTGAATACACATACTATACAGAGATGCTGTATGAGAAACCAATGTGAGTTTGGAACATTGAACAATGTAAGACCTCAACAATGGAATTATGATCAGTAGAAATGGCCATGACATGGGACCTTTAATACAGTCCTTTCAAAATATAGTTGTTTTACGGTCAGTTTTAACATCTACCATTTGAATGTTGTTTTGTCCGAGTAAACAAAACCGCATCTGTCCAATGTTAGAATTACAGTTGATTTGGTGTTCACTGAATCTGTTGCACTATCCTCTTTCGATCTCTCAGCCACCAACCACTGTCGGCCGCGTCATCAATTCAATTCCCGCAACTGGCCAATGAGCCAACACTGGCATTGAGCCAAAATGCCAAGCCGAATTTCACCCCTCAGAGGCTGTTTCATTGAATACAGCTTGGTGGACAAATGCTCAGCCATTGTCCACAGCAGGCCACTGCCCTGCATAAATAGTGTGTGTACAAAATAATGATAGTATTTCAAATGTTGTTGCTACACTTGTTACTGCTTCAAAATGGATTTATTATGTGTTTCCATGTAGCTTATATATTGTGTTGAATTTACATAACTTTGTTTGTTGTCTCCATGTCATTCTCCAGTACTTCCGCCAGCTCCTGAGAGGGGCCGAGTCCCCTGCAAGGAACTCCAGGATGAGCAGGTAGGCATCCCTTTACATGTTTTTGTGTAACAATAAAAGCCTCACCCTAGCAGTATATTGATCCATTAGTTAGGTTTTCTTACAGAACTTTTGATAATCTAGCTTGTACTTTTTTTAAGGCAGAAAATTGATTTATGTGTCTGTTACCACATGCAACCCACGTTCCTTTAATCTGTCTGAATATCATGAATAATGTATAAAACATTGTTTAATCTTTACAGCTCTCTGTATGCCAATAGAAACTGCAGTGTGAAGGCAGAACATAGTATGTGTTGTCTTATATTTAATTATACATATACATTTAGACTTAATGCAACCTAAAAGAAGCTGTTAACATCATAAAAAAATTGTTATTTCGTTACGAGACCTGAGCCCAGGGATCAACTGTCATGTTTTATCACGGGGTGCGGTGTGTATGTGGCCCCGGAGCCCTGCCACTAACTCCTTGTGCATATTGTTCCAGAAATAGCCTCAGTTTGGATGACATTCGGTGAGTATAAGGCATCAGTGTGCTGATCAAAACAGTGGCTGGCTGAGCAGTGCTGCTGCACGCAAGACACAAAGACATATCATTCTTGCCTGACTGGTCTATAGAGAAACATGTGCTGCCTTTTTAACAAATTCCCTGTTCCCATGGGTCCGCTGCAACCAGGGCTTCAGTTCAATGAGCCCTAGTCCATAATATGACAAGGATATATCATGGTATTGCTACTGTAAATTCACCAATAAATACATGTTTTATTTGTTGCCTGTGCTGAAAACGCTAATAAGAGAAGCTGGAGAGAAGTAAACATAATCAGTTAATCTTGTTAGTCATAGCATGACTCATCATTAATCATGGGGTATTCAAGCTAACCAAGAGTGATGGTGCTGAAAACATGCAATTAAAAAATCTTAGTTTTAGAACATTAAAGGTGGGGTAGGTAAGTTTCAGAAACCGGCTCGAGATACACTTTTTGTTATATTCCATGGAATGCTCTTAACATCCCGATAGCAATGAATATCTGAAGTGCTTTGACAAAAAATCCATAAAAATCTGTGGAAGCCGTAATACTGTAAAAAGTACAACCAATCCGTTTAGCCGGCCCGGCTAAACGGATTGGATTGCCGCCCTGTCTGTCAGCCTTCCATCTCGTGCACGCACAAATGTATCTCGTGCCCTCATTGGGCGTGCATTGCAGCAGTACTTCAATGACTCGCCAGCAGCAGGCGGCCACTTTCACCAGTCTGCAGACGTCATGTGCGCGTTCATGTGTGTTGGAGGAGGCGCTCTGTAAGGAAGTCTGAAGGAAGGGGCGGATTCTTTTCGGCTGTGTACTTTCAAATTTTAGTGCACTCGAGCCGGTTTCTGAAACTTACCTACCCCACCTTTAAGGCTTTATTCTAAATTATTTTTTCATTTAAGTTTGCTCACATCTCAAATGACAGAGTTGAAATTGAGGGGGGGGGCTTCAGGAGGAATGGTTGATTTTATATTTCAATTCCTTCACAAAAGCATTCTTGTTACGAAGGCAGTTTTCAAAGCAGCATAAACAGATAGATAGTAGAAAATGGCTCTCACTGCCACTTGATTTGTAAACGCTGGGCAACTATACGTCCCAATACCCTTCATGTCTGCAACTCAGATAACACCCTCCCCATCTTTCCGCCTGTTGCTCCATACATGTATTGCCACCACCGTGCTGTGACTGTGTATCCACTCTGATTCTATGATTCATACTGCCTGCACCGGTATGATCCGCGGTTCTCTCCCTCCTCTTGCCCGCGGGGATGTGACCCTGTTCTGCGACCCTGTTCTGCTTATAGTTCCTGGGACTGGAGCCCCGAGTCTCCGTCCTCACTGTTCACTGCATCCGGCAGCTCTTCACCTGCATCTTTTAACTCCCTCCATGCCCAGTCCACGTTCACAACTTTCCCATACGGCTCGCTATCCCACCGCCACTCATCACCCAAGTAAGTCAGGGTCCATCTTTGTGTCACAGTGTGATGTCATGCTGTCCAATTATCCCGCATGGTGGGACTGATGCATGGAATCCTGTTTTTATTTGTCATGTGTCCTCCCTCCGACTTTAATGTGTTGTTCAGGCTGAAGACTTGTCTGTTGTTTTGCAGTGACTTTTCAATGTCCAACTTCTTGTATACTGGGTACATCACCAGGGGCGGACTGGCCACCGGGACGTTCGGGACGAATCCCGATGGGCCGGTACTGAAGTGGGCCGGTCGGACGATGTGGGCTAGTCGGATAGGATAAGGCACTAGCACCCCGCCGCCGACAATTTACTAGCGGTATTTACTTGCGGCACCGAGGTGGGCCGGTCGGAGAAGTCACTAGCACACCCCCCCCCCGTTGACAATTTACTAGCGGTAATTACTTGCGGTACCGAGGTGGTCGAGTGTCCCGGGCTGATTTGTAGTCCCAGTCCGCCCCTGTACATCACCATGTGTATATTGTGATGTCTAGTTCTCTTACTGTTACCGACACTGACACAGAGCACCTTTGATGTTGTGTGCCTTGACTGTTAACTGATCATACGTATAATTTGTGGTCATTTGTAAAAGCAAACATCTTATCATGAAATCACTGCTTATGTATTGTGTTTGTTTATGGTTTTGCAGCACTCACTTTAACATCAAACCAGACATTTCATTGTGAGATGGCTGTGAAGTGACATTTTGGCTTTGGATTTGGCTACCTTAGCGTCTTTCTCCCCATTGTTCAGTGATGTTTCAGATCGCCTTGCCTTCCCTCCTGTCCTCTACAGCTCCCTCCCTGTCACTCCTCTCTCAAGCTGCATGTGCTGTGCTAAAGCCATGCACATCTCCTACAGTACTCATTGTTTAATAACCATCATGTTTGGCCTGCAGGAACACGTCAAAGAGGGGCGAGTCCTTTGGGATTAGCCGCATTGGCAGTAAGATCAAAGGAGTGTTCAAGAGCACAACCATGGAGGGCGCAATGCTGCCATCCTACGGGCTAGTGGAGGGAGAGGACGATATGGTGAGGCTGATCTAAAACGTTTTACTCATTTTCAGATTATTCAAACGTTATTTGTTAGTTATAACTTTAACCTGACTATAGATTTCTTTAGTGTCTGGATTTAAACACAAATTGTCCTGTGTGCTTCTCGTTCTTACAGGTGTCTCTGATTCATTTAAACTTTAAAACAATGCTTAGAAATAACAAAAAGTGATTACAAGAGAGTGATTTAAAAGTAAAATTCAAACTAAAGCACTGCAAAATTATTTCAAATCAAACATTTTATTATGCTTTAGCAATGCTTGTCTGCAAAATTTGAGTTTTGCCATCACAGTCCTGACCTAATAACTTCTTTCAATTTCCTGTAAAGTGTATAAGTGCTCAACTGCTTTAATGATGTGTATGGGAAAATCAACCATATGTACACATATAATGACCTTTCATTCACAGCTGGTGCAGTAAAGCAGGATGAGTTGCTGAATGTCTGGAAATGTTTTTTTAATTGCCCTTCCTGTATCTGTTGTAAAGGATTTTGCTATGTTTGCATTTCTATTTTGTGTGGCTATAAGGACCTTGATTTCTTTAAGACTTACTTCCTTTTAAAGTAAAAACAGTAGGTGTACACTGTATGTCAAATTAGTTAAAAAGGTGCGTCTGATAAACACCCTTGGTTTTTTATTGTACTCGTTGTTTTTGAGCCTATTAATAGCAGACATATTCCTTATGAAGTTCCTTACTGTATATGTGACCTTAACCTCTCCGGCTTCCTTCCATTCAAGGTGGAGGAAGCCATGATGGTGTTGGAGGATGACTCGCCCATGGAGGCAGCCTCCACCCCCAGCACTCCCCGAAACCTTTCTGCCTGGAACATCACCATCCCATACATTGATTTCTATGACGATGATGTGAAGAGGGAGAGGATTCCGGTGTTCTGCATCGATGTAGAGCGCAATGACCGGAAGTCAGGTGAGACTCAGCAGACCGTCCTTCTGGCTCACTTCCTCTCATGAGGGAGGGGTCATTCTGCTCTATGACGCTTCGAAATGTGGTGTCCTTATCTGTAAGGTAAAGTGTTGCACTCCCCATCCACCACCCCTGAAATATTTATTTTTTAAATCATCAAAAGTCCAGTTTGGGTAAATAGGTCTTGGTACATGTTTGTATTGGAATTTGAGGAGCGCTCACTTTTTTTGGTTCGGATGCAATAAATAAACAACACGCTTATTCAGGAGCTTTAGAAGTGCTGGTTGTTTTTGTTTAGGTGGGACAGAGCCAGGCTAGCTGGGTAGTTTCCCTCTCTTTCCACTTTTTTATTTATTTTTTTTACTCTGAACTACTAGGCTAGCTGCTGGCTTCATGTTAACTTTACCAACAAGAGAGTAGTATCAATCTTCTCATCTATCTCTCAGCAAGAAAGCTGATTACAAAAATATCCATAAAACATGTGCCTATGACAGATAACAGCACCACATTGCCAACAACCCAAGACTACATATCATTAATTGGGGCTACATACAGTTACTGTTGCTCAAACTAGTTTGCAAAAAGATGAAATAAGAGTAAAAGCTGAGTGACTGCTGCAGATGGTAACAATGACCTCTCACTGTTTGTGGAACTTCTTAATCTTACTGTTTCCCTGTTTGTATTTATCTGCAGTGGGACATGAGACTGAGAACTGGTCTGTGTACAGAAGATATTTGGAGTTCTATGTTCTTGAATCAAAGCTTACTGAGTTTCATGGTAAGGTTTCTTTTTTTCATTTATTGTCATATGGAAGACATTTCCCACCAAAATGATCTCACACATTCCAGAAGTTTCACAGAACATTACTTTCAAGTGAACCTTAATCTTAGATGTCATGTAGATTTAATGGCCTGCATTATTTATGCATTCAGTTTGTTATTTTGTGGTCAAAGTAAAAGGAAGCTTGTTCGTTTAGATATTTTATTTATTTTATTCTTTTGTAGGCTCATTTCCAGATGCGCAGTTGCCTTCGAAGAGGATCATCGGTCCCAAGAATTATGAGTTCCTCACATCAAAGCGGGAGGAGTTTCAGGAGTACCTTCAGGTAGATGTCTGGGGAAAAAGGATACAGAAACGTAGCATGAAAATTATTCAAACACACAGCTATGACTGCCACGTCTGTGCAATGAAAGCGGCTCATATAGTTGTCAAATAAATGCATCAGTCCCATTTGAAAATGTTCCAATTTCAAGCTAAAGACTGATCTATTCAAATGTAAAACAAGTCTTCTGTTAGTAGAATTTGATGGCTACAAACCAGATGTTAATGTTCTCTAAACTCCATGAAAAAATAAGCACCCTTACCTTCATATTTTGATCAGAGTAACAGTTTGCTCTTACGGCATTTGGTGACAGAAATGAAACAGTAATAGTGAAGGTTATATGTGGATTCACTTCTGTATGTCAGGCCCAGATCTCTCTCACACTCACACTCATACTCACACACACGCACACACACACACACACACACACACACACACACGCTCGCACACACACACACACACACACACACACACACACACACACACACACACACACACACACACACACACACACACACACACACACACACACACACTCGCACACACACTCGCACACGTACGTACTCACAACCACACACACACTCACAACCACAAACACAAACACACACAGTGCTCCAGGCAAATATTTCTACTCACTGCATCTGGCTGTAGCAAGCAGCACTTATGTGACCAGACATCAAGATTAAATATAAACATTTTCCATTTTGAAGCATTTGTTCCAGGAACACACCACTTTCACAATAAAGTTTAAAAGTGATAACGACATTCTGAAGAACAAAGGGAACCGTATTTCAGGACCGTGGTCGGGTCCCATTTAGCTGCCACAAGGACAGCTGTTGTTTTTCAAAATTCTCACAAGGAGGAAAACAACTTCTAATTTATAATTATGTGTTTGTCTTTGCAGAAACTTCTGCAGCACCCAGAGCTAAGCAACAGTCAGCTCCTCGCCGACTTCCTGTCCCCTCATAGTATGGAGTCTCAGTTCCTGGACAAGATGTTACCTGACGTGAACCTCGGTACTGTATGCCTGTGACAAACACTAGGGAGATGGATTATGTTTGACCAGCAGAACATTTCAAACACACTGTGAAATTATTTGAACATCCTGACCTAGGGTTGCAGTGAAAATGTATTTGTGCTTCAAACAGTGGCAAAATGCGACAGAAGCATACATCACTGAGACAAAGTGTCTGTTTCACAGGAAAAATCATTAAGTCGGTTCCCAGCAAACTGATAAAAGAGGTGAGAAATGCATTCTTGATAGATCTGTGTGTGTGTGTGTGTGTGTGTGGGTCTGGTTTACTTCTTTATCTCATCTTACTGCAATACAAATGTTTCCCATCACTTGCGTCTCAAACGATTTGGTATAACAAATACACATTAGAGAAGTAATACTGTCATTGAAACTCATACACATTGTTTTCTTTATTTTTCAGAAAGGGCAGCATCTGGAGCCTTTCATCCAATCCTTCTTCAACTCCTGTGAATCTCCCAAACCCAAACCCAGCCGCCCTGAGCTCACTATCCTGAGCCCCACGTCAGAAAATGATAAAAAGGTTGGGGATTAAAGTTTTGTAACATTCAGAGTTCATACTCTCTCTTTCTCTTTCTCTTTCCACCAGCCAGGAAACATCTTATCTGCAAACCTTTGATTACTGCAGAGTTCCTCCCAGACGTCTTAATTACATTTAATAGTTGTTTTCACTGAAGCACACCATTACCACTTTCTGCTCCATAAAACTCCCACAATCTCATGGAGTTTTATACTTTAGAGATAGTTTTCAAGTGATGGTTTGCATCTGTCACTGTACATCACTGTATGAACTTTCCTTTTGTTTTTATTGTCATTTCATGATAATGCAAGTTTTCAGTTGTTTTAAATGCGATCCATTTCTCCTGCTGTCTTTAGATAAACACGCTTCACAGCCAGTAGTTGTTGTAGTTTCAGACATATGGACACTTTGGCTATCTTACTAAACATGGTTTTCTATCGTTATAACAGTGTGTGGGGCCAATACATGTCTATGTTTAGAATATGTTATCTGACATGTAGTCAACAAGACTAGAAGCGTTTAACATGAAAACTGACCAGAACTAAAGCTATAAATCAAATGTGTCATTGTCTCAACATGCAGAGATAAACACAGTAAACCTCCTGTCATCAATACTTTCACTGTTCACATTTAGTTTTAGTTATCTTAAACCCTATTTGAATGCCATATTAAGCTCAGCAGAGTTGTCAGTCCCAAAGATTAGGGAAGGTTATTGAAACAGCAGGATCGTGATCTTATGGATTTAAAAAGGCTTCAGTCTGATGTACATTTCTCTCCTAGCTCTTCAACGACGTCTTCAAAAACAACGCCAACCGATCAGAGATGACTGAGAAGCGACACAATCAGAACTACTTCATGGAAATTATCACTGTTGAAGGGCTGTATGACTACTTAATGTTTTTAGGTAAGTGAGCTCTCCTGGAGTTTGTTTATTGGAATAAGTTCATGACACTTTATTATTTACCACTGCTTGAAGTTGTGTACTTGGATTTCAGTTTTTTTATGCTGAAGCACAGGAGATGGTGACGGCCCGTCCACACAGCGGCGTGCGTTGAAGCTTGCCGGCGGGCGTGTCTGAAACTCAACCAACAACCAATCACATGAATCTCCCGCCCCTAACACACAATCAGCGGTTTGATTGGCTAAAGCTTGTACTGGCATATGATTCGATTGGCTGACGCTTCTGCCGAGGCTTCAAAAGTTGAACATTGCTCAACTTTTGCCGCGAGCCACGCCAGCAAAGTTCCGCGTCGCTTCCCACAATGCAGTTCGGCAAAAAGTGACGTCACCCCATTCAAAGTTTATGGTGAAGCTTTCAACGCACGCCGCTGTGTGGACGGGCCGTAATAGGAGCTCTAATACATCCCCTTATCTTCCTGTACACATGTTGGCAAGATAAGAAATTAAGAACGATAATGAAAAAGCATGTTTTAAAACAAGTATACGAAAAAACACGCATTAAGTAAATCCAAATTATTATTTCATTGCATTTTATAGTTAATTGCAAGTTAAAGTAATTATCTTTGTGGGACATTTGCATTGTGATTAAGAAAACATGCAGTATCTATTGATGGTATAAAAGCACCGCTCAGGAGTCACAGAATTCTTTATCGTTACACAAGAAATAAAAAAGTAAATAAAAAGGCATTGCTGCAGGATTGTACTATAATGAAGCAGGGGGTGATCTCTCTCATTATTCACCACCATGACACCTTCACCCCTGGACCCCCGAGGTAAAGCCCGTTACTCACTCCTTTATTCTTTATCTCTCTCTCTCTTCTTCTTCTTCTTCATGGCTTTCAGGCCGAGTCGTCTTCCGTATCCCCGACTGGCTGCACCACCTGCTGATGGCCGGCAGGATGCTGGTGAAGAACACGCTGGAAGCCTACACAGACTACTACCTTCAGTGCAAACTGAACCAGGTGGTCCAGGAGCACCGGCTGGTCTCACTCATCACCTTGCTTAGGGGTAAGAACACGTGTGAATTATCTAAGATGTTGAACTATCCTATTAAACTTGCTAATGTCAGAGATTGAATGATGTACATAATATTTGCCCTTCCAGACACAGTTTTCTGTGAGAGCAGTCAGCCCCGCTCGGCACCGGACAAGCAGAAGAGGGCGAAGAAGACATTCGAGGAAATGATAACCTATATTCCAGGTATTTATTATACTATATTAGACCAAGCTACTGCTCAAATGTGCAGATGTGAGAGCAACTGTATTAAAAAGATATTCATAAGCCGCTTGTATTTAGATTTTCTGGGCAAGTGTATCGGAGAAGAGGCCAAGTTTGAAGGTGTACGTCTCCTCTTCGATGGACTGCAACAGCCAGTTCTCAACAAACAGGTAAACAAGTCCCGTCATTTTCAGGACACATACAACATGTAGAACACTCTCAATTTTCCTACTACTTTGGGATTTTGTCAAAACAAAGAAAACCCTACACTCTTACCATGATTTTGTTTAATTGTTCTGGAGTTTAGCATTTGCATATATCTTTTTTAATATGTGTTTGAGGAGTGTAACTAAAGATAACTCACATTATTGCTTTTCATCATCCTCCTTCCTTCGGCCTCTCTCAGCTGACGTATGTGCTGTTGGACATCGCCATTCAAGAGCTTTTCCCTGAGCTAAACAAGGTAAACAGAAGCTGGCTTTGGTTTCTGAATAAATATATTCTGAACATCCATCCCTTCTCTTTACGGGTTCATCCTTTGTAGGGCTTCAGGGGGAATCTGAATGTATTTGCACAAAAAATGCATTTCTTCATCTGTATCATAATTGTAACGCTCCTTATTACATTACATTAATTAACAAGCAAAACCTGTGATTGTATGATATCTCACAAATTATCAATAAAAGTAGATGCAGAGATATCGTATTGCAGGATAAAGTAGGCCCTCTAAATCACAGTATTTATTTAGGAGAATAAGATAATTCTTAACGTTTTTAACCTGCATTCAGCGACTGCAGTTAATCACATACAAACAATTAAATTGTCTTTGTACGTTTATTATACAACGGCATAGTATTACCAGGCATTGTTTTTATATCTTCATTCTTAAATCAAACGTGAATCATTATTTGCCTGCATCTGTGACTATAAGTGATAAATACAAACTGTATATATACACATAATAGAACAACTAAGTGTTTTCTTTAGTACTTATGCTGTTTTTGTTTCCTCAGCAGGTACAGAAGGAGGCCTCTGTGATGGCTCCATGGATGTAAAATGAACATAACAATGGACAATGAGCTCACATTCTCTCGACATTGAACTGAAACACCTGCAGAGATCTGTGTTGGTTCGTTTACATGAAACCAGCATGCAGACCCCATGTACAGTGTCTGACCGGGACACATGACGCAGCAAGAAGAGGAACACAAGGATTTTCCTGCTGTATGTGTCATTAACATTGCAAAATAGATAATATAAATAAATGATATGACAGTGTTATTAGCACACTGTGTAATTGTCTTTCACCGCTTACATTATAGTCTAAAACACCTCTTGAAAATTGTTCACTGTGATATCCGTTTTACAAAATCTGCAAGACAATTGAAAAAAAGTAATATTTTCGAATATTCTTGCAAATTGTTTATTTGAAACATTTAAAAAACACAATTCAATACATACTTATATAAAAAACGATTTGAATGCTTTTTGTCAACTTAGATTACATGAATAATGTACAGACTCATTAACAGCAGGACTAATATTTTAGAATAAAATTCATGACTCATTTTGATAAATACAATTAATTTTTTAGATAAAAAGCAAAAAAAGAATACCTGAGAAGGGCCTTCTATTTTCCTTTTAAATATATTCTAAAAGACTTACAAAAGTACTTTATAAAGATGACTGCTGGCAACACGGGATGCAATGACGAAACCAGAAGAGCATCAGTGTTTGGAACAAAGTATTTGATCCCATCAGCTCGGGGGGTTTGGTTCTCGGCAAAGAAACACATTCATGGCTTATTTACGGATCATATCTACAATATAACTACTCTAGCAATATATTTGTTTATCCAACTTGAAGATGGCCATGCTTTTGTAGCAATATTGTTATTATTATTATGAGATTAGATGAGCAGGCACAATGCTGTTTTAAAAAATCAATCTCATGTGGCAGCCATAAGGTAATGAATCTGAGTTTAGGATTGAAGACAGTCTTAAGCTACACTAGATCAAACAATATTCACATTCAGTGCATTAATACTTCAGGCTTTGGCTGAGTTCCCTCCATCTCTATTCATGGCAGATATATAGCAGCTAGACAGCTTTCCCTTTATTTGTTAACTCAATACAAAGTTGGACACTAGACTAAACTAAAACTAACTTGCATGCATGTTTAACAGTATTATTAATATCCTTTACATATATTCCAAATATATATTTAGGTTCTTCATTCTTCTTCAGCTGTAACATCTTGCACACATGCACGAAAGATGCTGTTATAGACAACTCTTGTCATCCTAAGCCCTTCAAATCAGTTGTTTAAATCACTGTATGAAACTACACTGAGGCTTTCTCTTCAATCTTGTTGTATTCTAGCTGTCCTTGAAGGCAAGCGAATTGAAAGGCAAAATCCCAGAGGAATTTACAGGCCGTTTAAGAGTTCAAAGCTATCAGCGGGTCAGAGACAGACATAAACCCAGCAGCAACAAACCCATGCTGTGTGCTGCTACGAAAGCCGAGTTCCTGAACGTGATCCGGCCTTCCACTGCAGGGTACACGCATTTCATGTCCGAGATGTATTTGGAAAATACAGAAATGTCCATGTCACCTGCAAGAGGCAGCAAAGTTACGACTTTCTTGGTATTTGGTTGTTATTTTATGAAGTGTTCCACATAAAAGTATATCCTTGCTGTCCCAGCTTAAAGCCTCCTGTTCTCTATTTTTACAATGCTATGAGAAACAGCTGCACAGCAATTAAATGCATAAAATTTAGATAACACATTCCCTACCAGAGTGAGTTTAAATAAGTGCACCAAGGGGGGACTTCTAAAAATGAGTGAACAGGGACTCTCGCCTAACACGTGATCACTGAAAGACAAACTGCACCCTGCAGTGCCTTGCTTAGGAGGACAGCTGCAGTCATTTCAAGTGAGTTAGACATTTAATTGTCCAGATGAGTGGGTAGTATGAAATGTAAATCATATTATTAATTGTTTCTATAGCACAGAAGGAAAATCAGCTCACAAACAAGAGCTAAAGCTAACTGCTCTGTGAGGACTGTATTGAAGCACAGTTGTGTTAGAGCTAATGCTAACACCTGCATGCTAACATTTGCTAAAAAGTACTCAACACCAAATAGCCCACAGTTCAGGCTGTTCAAAAACATCATCTCAAATGTTTAGTCACAGACATTTCTCTGTTTTTACTCTCAGACATTTGAATTTTGACAGGGACAAGCACAGTTTGAGAAATCTGAACCAGATAACCAGCTCATTGAAGTAAAACAGTAAAAGTTCGGAGGTCAAATAAGGCTTATTATAACACCTTTTAATCAGTTATCCATTCTTAAAATGTTTCACAGGCACCTGAAAGTGGTGGGAGTTCATTTTAGATTCACTTCTGTAACTCCCCTTAACCACACATCATCAAAACACACTGATATTTGATTTAATGCTCCAAATCCTCCATTCAGATTACATTACCAACGTATAAACATTCTTACCTGTGTTATGTTTCAGTAACTCGTCCTTAATCATGGTAAAGCTATCGCCTCCGCCCACTATGTAAGAAGGCATCACCACAGTGTACGTCTTCTCGGGGTCGACCGGTTCATATTTGGGAACACGGCACTCAGTGCAGAGCATGGACAAGGACACCACTCGCTGGTTCACTGGTTTGGAAAGGTCATACTGAACATGAATGCCTAGAAATGTCCAAGAGAAGATAAGGAAATGTTATGTATAGTTTCTGTTGTGGAAATATTTTCCAAGGCCCATAACTTTGACCCAGTTTATCAGTTCAAACTGTCCTGACTGAGCACACGCACCTCGTAACCTTGGCTGCTGTGCTCTCAGTGTTCTGTCTCCCTGTTCCTGCCTGTTGGCGTCAGCTGATAGAGGTGTTATCATTCTATGTTCCTGCCTGTTGGCGTCAGCTGATAGAGGTGTTATCATTCTATGTTCCTGCCTGTTGACGTCAGCTGATAGAGATGTTATGCAGCAGTTTGATGATGCTCTCAGAACTAGTTAAATACATGGGTCTGAGGTAGAGTTCTTTAGAATTGATGTGGCAACTCTACCGTGAAGTCAGAACCTCTGGCTCTTGGACTTGTGATGTGAATCCTCCGGCCGTAACTCCAAATAAACCATCAGTGTTTGATATCAAAGCTACTGCTCCTACCGTGTCTCCTTCCTGAGTCGGTGACTCCCACTGCATAGCTACACAGAACTTTCCTCTACAGTTTCCGTTTTCCTGAGAGCTATCAATAACAGGATATGTTGAAACAGCTGGCTCTGTCCAAAGCTAAAGACATTTGTCCACTGGTGACTTTGCAGGCTATTAGATAAGAATAACATGAGAGTGGAATCAATCATCTAACTGTTGGCAGGGAAGCCAATAAGTCAATTTACCAAAATGTCGAATTATTCTATTAATGCTAAATATGACCTGAGGATGTAAAAGTGAAAATGATTCAAGAGGACTCCAGGGGAAACAGGTGGGGGAGCATAAAGGAACCAGAAGACAAACCTGAGACTTGAAGAAATTCTCCAGACATGCTTCCATATCTGTGAATGGAGTGCTCAAAGGCCTTCTTCACTGTGGATCCCTTTATCTTGACCAAGTCAAAGGTCCCTCCGAATGGTAAGACGGTGAGGATTTCCTCCATTGTTATGGAACCTTAAAGTTAGGGAAAATACTGGTACATTTTAAAAGTAACTACAACTGCAGCCTTTGTAATGAAGAACTTGTGTTGAAAGAAAGTACCATTTTTGTAGTGCTCGTTTATAGCTGCCCGTACGGCACCGCTATTCAGCATACAAATGCCCACATGATTCCACTGAAGCTCACTTGAATATTTTATGTTGTGATAAATCTGGCAATGCAAAAACATGTTATACAGAAGTCAAACTCCGCCTCCTGGGAAAAGTGAATCTCCTGTTGTAATGTGCCTAAGGGGTATTTATGTCAGTCTGCTCCCAAAACCCCTGCAGGCCCTTTCAATTCCACAAATTCCCACCTAATGCTGAACATGCAGAGGCAGGATCTGAGAATGGTTACTGTCAGGTTCACATTTAGCGGAAATTAGTGACAAAGACAAACTGCCTTTCTATTTTCTCAGTGGCTACTAGACTGTTTACCAAAGTGAGGAAGCCACTAAAGTCGCCTGTATTCTGTAAATAAATCAACAAATGAAGATAATGTTTGCCTGTGATAATTACCATAGCATCACAGATCAGGTTTCCAAGGTTACACTCCCGAAATCGACACTCTTCAAACGTCCCATTGAGGTAGACTAAGGTCTGTCCGACGTACTGGGAGGAATACTGAGCCAAGTCTTTTTTCCACTCTTCAATGTCAGCGAGGATATCTGGGTCTGAGAAAGCAACAAGACGAATAAAGCTTGTTCAAATGATTAGATTTAAAAATGTTCAAGTAGTAGTTAAAGCTTCCATTTTAAAAGCTGTTTAAACATCACAGTAAGTATCAACATTATGCCAACGTTAATTATAGCTTCACTTGGACACATATCGACATGGCAAGTCAAATCTTTGTTTTGGTTTTTGGGGAATGGTTGAAAATTCAAGCATGGGCCCGTTTTAATTACTGTAATTGCAGTCTACCTTGAGGAATGCTGCTGTCCATTAGGATGGGGTTCCCGACTGCTTTTACCACATTCCCAGCCTGGTCAAAGGTAACTTTTAGGTATCCGAGGTACTTCCCAAAGGCAAAGGCCTGCACCACCGGCACGTTCCTCCCATCATTGGATCTCACCATGAAAGGGTACGGACCTGCTGGCACTTCAGTGGATGGGGGTTTTCCTGCAAAGACAGTTTGCAGAGCACCGTTTCTCACTTCCCGTTGCAGTGAAAGCAAAACAATGCATTTTGATCAGGTGGTTTTTTTCCCTATTGTGTGCTAAGACTGAAACTGCAGCTGAATTGAACAAAAATACAGGTACAAAAAACAGTTAAACACAGTCAGCTTCCTTTTTAGGATTACTTCATTGTTCATTGTTAAGGATGTTTTTTCCTGGGGCCAGATTATAATTCTCTCTTTCTCTACAAAACATTGAGAACAACTGGTAAAACACCAAACAGCTTCACGTTAAAAATCAAGGCTTCCCAGAGGACAAGCTAAAGGCTAATTTCCATTCAGCTTGTTTTTCCAGACATCTTATATCTATAATTGTTCATTTGGTTAAAATCCCTTGTTTAAAAAGATCAATATTTAAAAAAAGCATTGTAAAAATCTTCTTAAATCTGGATAAAAATGTAATTAACAGGTTTTAAAGATACAAGAAAGAAGATTTTGTTGCCACTAGATCAGATCCGAATGAAATAAAATAGGAAAACAAGTACCAGTATAGAGGAATGTGTTGGTGTGTCCTCCGATAACGACATCAATCCCTCTCACACGTTTGGCAATTTCTTGATCCATGGCAAAGCCAGAGTGGCCCAGGGCGATGATCTTATTATAGCCCAAGGTTTCCAGCTTATCGACCTGAACCTGAAGTGCCTTCACCTCATCCTCAAATATAAGATGTTGGCCTAACACAGGGGGGGGGGAATTAATTATAAGAAACCTCTGTTGTACATTTACTGTGGTCTGAGCTTCATGCACATACTGGACAAACATGAACTGCTGCATGCAACAATGTGGCAAAAATACATTCAACACTTCATCAATCAAACTGCAGGTTATTATTTTTACCTGGCATGGATAGGAAGGGGGTCTCTGCAGTGGTGTAGCCAACCACAGCCACTTTCTCTAAGCCCACATTTATGACAGTGTAGGGCTGGTAGTAGCCGCTGAGTTTTGAGGCCAGGGTCTTGTCTGGTTTTATGTTTGCACTCACCATAGAGCAATTTACATTTTGGAGGAAGGGCTTGATCAGACCTTCCACTCCATTGTCAAACTCATGATTTCCAAAAGCCTTAATACAGAAAAACAGGATTGCATTAGCTGATGGAATCCAGTGATTGTTAATGCAATGTCTTAGTATGACGCCCAAAACAACATATTCAGCTGTTGTGTTTTAAGTAAAATTCCCAATTTAAAGAGTATTTATTTACCATGGCATCATAACCGAGTTTGTTCATGAAGTGAGCTGCTTCGGCACCTTTATAGTAGTTGAACCAGACAGTCCCCTGAAACTGGTCTCCAGCATCCAGGAACAAAACATTATTCTCCTTTTTCCGGATCTCCGACACTTTAGTGAACCTCCTGGCGACCCCAGCGAAACATGGACCCCTGGGTGGACACTTCCCTGAGTCAACGCTGGTCTCCTCAATCCGGGCATGGTTGTCGTTAGTGTGAAGCAGTGTCACCTCGAAAGTCGACGCTGTGCCCGAACAGTTTAGAAAGATGCAGAGCGAGGTCAGGAGAGCGCACCGAGACCTCCAGACGCTCATCGTGCCGTTGTGCGTAAAAACGCAACAGTGACCGAGAATGTAAAGCACTCGAAACAAGGCGTGGGCTTTTCCCCTCAAGAAGGATGTGTTCAAAGTAAAGAGGGGATACAGTGATCATAACACCAGAGGGAGCTCCACAAATCATGTGAAACCCAGATTTGGCACAAAAAAGGGAGAATACACGTTTCGCAATTATGCCACATCAAGGTGGAACGCTCTTCCCACAACTGTAAAGGAAAGTAAAACTATACTTACCTTCAAAACCTCTCTTAAAGAGCACCTTCGGGGGAGAGCATTGCAAAACTGGCCCCGGTAATGGTACAAATCTCAACCTGTCGTTCAATGGACAGCTTCCCCCCCCCCATCTATGTATATACTCGCATTTTAGACTCTGTTACTAACTGTATATCTGTAGACTTGGTATGTCTTAAATGTCCGGTTAGGATGTATTAGAACGAAATCTAAAATGAAAATGGTAAATAAGCAATCTGTATGTAAAAAACCACCTGTATGTAAATTGTAAATAAGCCATCTGTATGTCAAATATGTCTTAAATGATATGATGAATTGGAAATGGGGGACCCTGATGTAAACAAGACGAAAGTCTTTCTCTGGTCTGCATCCCCTTAACAATTGTATGTTTTGAGCTGTACTGTACTGTACCCAATATACAAGCTGTTAATAAACTTTTCAATCAATCAATCAATCAATCAATCAATCAATCAATCAAACAGTCGGGGTCACATCATTCCCGAATAGAAAAATATAAATAAAGTATAAAGTAAAAGCGTCTGCAGTAAAGGTCAGCTTATATGTAAACTTCAAGCACAACAACTTTTGAGATGCCGTTTTTTAGGGACATATGGGACAACTTTTGTGTGTTTAAAAAAACACAGCCTTTACCCTTTATATGTTGCAGATGTCTCTTGGCTGTAATAGGATTTCAAATTTAGAATAAATATGCTAAGACTTTCCATCATTATAATCGGTCAGACAACATATTGGTTCTCTTTTCAACTTTTCACTATCTGACATTTATTAGGTAGGCTACTCCCTATTGTTTCCTCTATGAATGACGGAACACACACACTTCTCTTTGGAGTAAAAGTGAACTCACTGATCTGCCTGCTCTCAGTGCTCCTCACTCAGCAGCACCACTTGGCGGAGAGACTCTGACTCTGTTGACCGCCAATAATTTTTTTCTCATAAATCAAATATTTAAAATATATATAACCCAGAATACTGTAGGATAATGGTTAAAATATCCACAAAAATACCACCACTGTACATAATGAATGTATGGAAGCCTCATAGACAAGAATTTAATTAAATGATTCAAATCTTGTATTTTGGGAAAAATTCGATAGGTTTAATTGGCCTTGAAGAATTATTTTTTTATTTGTAGCAGCCTTTATTTATATATTTTCCATTGCAACTGTTGGAATGACAACAATACTTTTCTCCTTTTTTTTCTTTCTTAAACTGATTTACGAGTACACTTTTGGGTTCCATGAGCATTTATCACTAGTTTCTGGTAAAGGAGCTGCAGCAGAAAATGTCTTGTCAGAGACAAAGTGAGAAACAAATATAAATAGTTTTCAGCCTTCATATAGCAACCTCACACACATACAACTTGACACTACAATTTAAAAAAACATTAGGGGTTTAAAAAATGAAAGGACTTACCCAAGCATGAACAATGTTGCATGCATCATTGCACAAAGGTTAAATCACGAGCAAATCTCATTGGCCTTTGTAGGAAGGCTGAGTTAATAGCCCCAAGTGTTCACTGAGAGGCTGCAAGAGAACCAGCCAGTTTATCTGTGCTAAAACTTTATAGCAGCAGACACACAGCTATCATAAATGAACTGAGCCTTGTAGAAATGCATGAAACATGAAGATATACAGTTCATTTAGTTTGCAGCAAGGGTTCAAATACCTACACTTTTCTGATTTATTATCTATCCTGAAAATGGTTTATAACTTGGGTAAGTTAAATCCCTATTATTTTTTTGTGTGGTTTTACCTTCTCTTCCAGTTTAATGATAACTCTAGTCCTTCACAGATGTGCAACAGCTTCCAGAGTTGGGCGTACAACAGTCGACGAAACAAATAAAGGTTTCATTTGGTGCAGTTTAACACAGGAGCTGACATAGTTAGACAGATGGCATATTTGTGAAACTTAAGCGTAAACACACAGTAATAATAGGTTCCCAAACCTTTGAGGAATGATAAATTCCCCTGTCTTCTTTCTCCTGTTTAGTCCTGCTCTGGGGCTCTTAAAAAGATTATTGTACAAAACAATCTCATCTGGCAAGCAGTTCTGATACAGTGGGTTACTTCTAAGTATTTTTGTGAAGTAAGGTGAGAAGTGTTTCTCCAATAAATCATCTATTTTTCTTGTACTCTCATTCACACTGTTCTGAATGAAACACAAGCTGTGAAGTCAACCCTGCATTTCTAAGATGTATTTATATGTTTCTCTAACATTATCACCAGACTTTTCGTTTACATATTGCTGACAGGGTGAGGAATGTCATTGATGATTGTGTCTAACTTCCACCTCGTGCCTGCCCTGTTCAACCTCTCCTTTACACACTCACCGAGCGTGTGGGTCTCCTCTCGCTATCGCTCTCCGTGTACGTACACACACACACACACACACACACACACACACACACACACACACACACACACACACACACACACACACACACACACACACACACACACACACACACACACACACACACACACACACACACACACACACACACACACACACACACACACACACACACACACACAACGTTTACCTTCAGGAAGCAGTAAATCAATCTGAAGCTCACATAATCAAGTCCTATTCTTCTCATATCACAGAGGAGCAGGTCAATTACAATGTTTGCCATTTACTGTATACCTCTGGGTAATCATCCTTTAAATGTTAAAATGAGGCCATCTGTGATACTGCAGCTGCATGCGGTGAATGCTTAGAGAAAATTATGCATTATGCAACTAAACACCAGTGACTGACACAATGGTATCACCGCAGCATCATTGTCAGGGCTTAATAAATCAATGCTACGCTTCCTTTTTCCCCCTCCTCAACTTGTGGACCAGTTCTAGCTCTTATAAGTGCAATAAACTCTTGCCTGCCTGCAGTCAGTCTTCGCATCTGACCATGCAGTCTCCAAATGGACTCATCCTCTTCCTTTAAAGCCAAAATGGACTGACCGCAGTAAAACAAGCCTGTTACTAATCAGTCATCTTCACCACTTAGCTTATTTCCTCTTTCATGTATTCCTCCAGGGAATATAATTCTGCTCTATATAGTGCATTTAGGTATACACTCCTCCCACTCCTTCCTGGAAGCTGTGGGCTGAAATGCTCTAAGTAAGCAGCCTTTTACTTGAGAGACCCACACAATATTTGCAGAGAGCATCTCCCAAAAATGGGGCACACATTCTCCAAAATGTGACACAGTTCCCTACATGGTGCCTCCAGCTCCTTTAGATGATCACTGGATCTCGAAAGTTAAAAGCCCACAGAGCCTATAGTTGTAAATAGTAGTCCATATCTCTCCAGATGCATTTTTTTTTAGCAGGGGGCCTTTGAGGGCTGATTGGCGGAGCAGAAGGCACCATATGCCATCAGACCAGGCTGGGACACACTGCAGTGGGACGGGTGCTGCTCCTCAACATGTGTCCTATTTCTGAGCCTCTCATTGTAATCCTACTACACACAGTGGTGGAGGAAGTACGCAGATCCTATACTGAAGTCAAAGATAGGCTCGCTCCATTACATTTAAATGTAACTCAAGTAGTACAACAACAGTAAAATATATTTGAGTTTAGAAAATAATTATGATATTGTATTGTCTTTTAAAGAATGTATTTGTAGAAACATTTAAAGAAATACCGCTTTATATATTGCACTCCTATGATTTGTACTTTGCATTGACAATCTAAAAAAAGAATAGAAATGGATGCAGCAATAACATAGATTTAATATTTTTCTATTCTATGCATTTTTCTTCCTAGTAAGCACCTGATGCCTACATTACCCATAATGCAACTTGACTGCTGACATTTTGTTTGAGATTCAAGCAGAGGAGTGGAGCTGGCTACAGAGGTATAAGCACACTTATTTTTAACTCCACAACATCAAACTTTTTTCAATTAAAAAGTGGAGTCTTCAGACTAAAACCGATACTGACTCAAGGGACCATTTATTACATTTCACAAGTCTCGCCCCAGCATCAAAAGGCTTTAAACAACTTTGTTATACATGTGCAGTAGTAGTTTCCAAGACCCCTTTAAACAGATTTCAGAATAAAAATGACTATTGCACTTTCTCTTTACATTTGATAGCAGAGAACTTGTTTTAACTACTTTTTACACTGCTTTGTGAAAAGGTTGCGTCTCTCCATTTTAATTAGGCCCTGTTCCACTAAATTAAGAGTGGTTTTGTGTCTGCTTAATTAGTGTGAATGCTATTTATAGCATTCCGCTATAGTTCTTTGAATCTTTATTCTTCCCCTTATTTCAGCCAATACTTTGGCTCTCAATAACTTCAGCATACTTTCAGCTACAGAAACCAATCAAATATCAAACTATTCAGACTAGTGCTGCGTACCGGTTCGCCGAACCGGTACTGAACTTGTAAAAAGTTTCGGTTCAAGTCCGGTTAAAACCGGAACGTCGGGAACCGGTACTTGGACTTGGCAAAAAAACTAGCACTTGCGTATATTCTGGTGTCTGTGGTTATTTAAACATTCCCTGATAAACGTTATTCAGCGTCAATAAATCAGTGCTAATCCCAGTGTGCTCAGTGTACAACGTCACATGTCATTTCACCTTCGATTCACGGTTTGAAAACGTAGCATTTCGCCACATGCTAATGATAACCGGAAGTGAAGAATTTTCAGAATAAAAGTATTAACTTAATAGTGTGAACTTCCGGTTCTTTCAGAATAAAACTGATTTAAATTAAATAGTGTATTTAATTCAAAATTACGCCATATCAACATTGATTTTAATTTCTAACAGTATGTATGTACATCACTATGTATGTAGTATGTACTGTATAATGTACACATGTAGAGTTGTAGAAAATACATGGTGTACACTACAGACAGTACAGTACACTCTGACTGTACAGTCACTACAGTGTAGTCTATACTGTATAGTAGGTGTGTAACAGTGTAATGCGTATAGTCTACTCTACACTCTACCTTTCAGCAACGTTTTAGGGATTTAGGCTCAGTCAGCTCAGGGACTGTTTGGTTACTTTAGTTTGGTAAATGAAATAAATGTTTGCACTTTGTAGTAGTTCACTGTAGTTGCTTTTTCTTTACATTTGTACTTTGTAGAGAAATGTAGACACAAGTTGGAAGGGAGCACAATAAACCTGACGAGTTTGAATTTGAGTTGATTATGAGTTAATTTTCAATTGATAATTAGCTCACAATAAGTTCACTTTAGTCACACAACTTGACACAAGCCATGGGTTCAGGTCCGGACTTATAAGTCCGGACCTGAACCTGAACCTCTGGACTTGAGTCCGGACCTGAACCTGAATGTGAGTCCAGGTACGCAGCACTAATTCAGACTTCATACTGACTTCAACATGTTCCACATAATGTTATACATTATTGGTGATGTATGGTTTTAGTCGAAAAGTTTGCAGTCAAAATATTCTGCTGCTTTCCCAAGCCTTTTTACTTTCTTTTCTCTTCTTACACATTCATTCACTCCTGCTTACATCTGATATTTAACTCCTTCAGCCTACTTTCAGCTGAAGAAACCATTCAACTATTACATTATTCAGCAGGAAATGCATTTTCTAGTTGTTAATTACAGTCCAATTCTTCAGTTGAGTTAATACAGCATTATCAATTAGGTGTGTAAATGACACAATCTTATTTAGTGTGTTTGTTGTATGGCTTCATGGGATTTGTTTTGTTTTGTTTTTTGGATGAGGTAGATCTGAGTAGCGCCTGATTATGTTCTCTTAGCAGCTGGGCACAAGATGTAAGAAGATAGGTAAAATAATCTGCAGTAAGTGACATTATATTGTGCTTCAGTGTGCTCCCTGTTAGGGATGGGTGCACACACTAAAAGTGTCAGCAGTAACATGAAGATCTTCTGTTGATTGTAGGGTCATTGTTGTGTGTGATTTGGAAATTTGCTCGGTTGAACTCACCCCGTACTGACAGATATGTGTTCCAGGTAGGTGAGACTGAGAAGGTAAAATGCCATTTCAGAGTACAGAAAATAAATAACTTTATGTGAGGAAGCAGATTTGATTAGCTTTGGGTTCTTTTTCTTCGGTTTATTATAGTTTTACTGGTATTCCAATGTTTATTTTTCGTATTTTGTTTCAAACTTTGTCAGTAAATTAAAAAAAAATGTTCCCCTACTTACTACTTTTAAATCCAGGTTGAAGACTTTTCTTTTTGCCGCTGCTTTTAATTTAAACTGAGCGGTTGTGTTTTGTTTTTGGTTCATGAAAATGTGGGACTCGTAACCCCAGGGAATCAGTGTCTGGGGACTTTGTCCTGGCTGGTTTTCTCTGTGTATACTGCTCGGGACATATGTGCCATACAAGCGTACACAGCTCATGTTCGGAGAAACCTTAAAGAAGGGCATCACTAAAATGGAACTTCTGTGTGAACTATTCATATCTTAAACTGCACTGTAACTTTTTATTCATGTACTTTTTATTAATGTCTTTTAATGTTTCTTTTATTATCTTTTCTTTTTAATGACTGTTATTAAATGCCTTTGTCTGAATGTCTTTCATTTTTGTAAAGCACCTTGAATTGCCTTGTGTTGAAAGGTGCTATATAAATAAACTTGCCTTGCCTTGCTTTTTTTCTCCCGTGGTCCTTCAACGTCCTTTTTCAAAGTTTTATTTGTTTCGGTACCAAACCACCTCATCTGCCCTTTACATAGTGTGGCATCACGGCAGTAGTTGTATCCAAAAATATATAGAATACCATTGTTAATCTATGTTTTAGAGGTAACCTTTTAACACTGTATATATTTTGCAGTGTGTCAGTTAAACTTAATGTGTATTTTTTTATATATATTTGTCAAATTCTTGGTTAAATCTTAGGTTCCCTAACTGTACTATGTATTCATGTTCTCCTACAATGAGAACATATTGTAGAAGAATGATATACTCAATATAGGGAAGTGTAAGTCACTTGAGAAAGCAAAGTTTTAGCCTGTTCTAAATTCACTAGATTACTATCTCTGAAATTTGAAAAAAACAATCTGCTCTTGTTTTGGTGAAGCATTTCAATGCACAGCCTTCAGTTGGTTGTCAGCTCTTGCTATTATAACACACATCAAATGGTCTCTGTAAACAGATGTAATGCTTTTTGCTGCTTTTTATATGCAGACTTCCTTCTGAGACACAGAAGTACACACAAGACACATGAGATCCAGGTTACAAACATGGCTGATCTAGCTGCTCAGCTCGGTCATTTCTCCCGTGTCTCATCCCTTAAACATATGGAAGCTGTACAGCGATGGTTTGGATAGGTGGAGAGGGAGGGCTGGCTCTCATAACAACAAGGGATCTGCCCTGATTACGCTTTGCCCCATTTGGTATCTTTCTCTACAGCTGTCGATTAAGGATATAAATAGATTAGTCATAACTAAAAGATCGCCCCCAAAAATGTGATAAGAGCACATGATTTATTGAATAAATTGTAACAGTGTAAACTGAGTCTGAAGTGTTTGTTGAGACACAGTAGTTTTTATATTTCTGTCACAAAGCTGCACAAATATATATAATTTTTTTAATATAACCTTATAGTAAAATGTGAAATAGTTCTCTTAGACTTACCAACACACAGAGAATCATCGAAGCAATTTTTCTCAGCCATTTTCTGCTAATTAGTTTTAGTTTAATGAGCAACAAATGCTCTTTTAATATAACCTACTGTGCTATATGTTTAGAGATCACATCTGTTAAAGGGAAATTGGATTACATCTCATTAAGACTCATGCAGACATACTCATCGCTATTTAGAAAATAAAAGACATGTCATGCAAAATGCATTATTATGACCTTTTGACAGTTACCAAATACATTTTAGAAGAGACTTACAGAGAAAATTCCCCACACTTGTTAATTGTCAATGTGCTACACATGTGGTCAGGATATGAGGTCTAGAGAGCATGACCTGAAGACCTGCGGACCTCAGGGCAGTCAGCTGACAATTTGTGGAAAACACCTTGTGTATGTTTAAATCCACATGACTATTCTATATTCACAAGAGAACCCTTTTTGGTACAATTCAGATATTTCACTCAGGAGTTGGAGAGACTAAAACCGCTGTAAATATTGAATCTCTTTATAGACAAAATGGTCAAAATGATGCTATTGTCCCCCTGTCTGCTAGAGCAATTGTTTTCTAGTTCCCTTTAATGACACCAAGTGGATAACATTATGTTTATAGTTTGTTGGACTGCGTGTAAGGGGCAGCAATGCAAATTTCCTGTGTGACAAATTTCTATTTTTGACTTTGATTTTAACCTAGAGCACGATGTACTTTTCTCCTGTGGAAACTTCTTGGCGAGAAACAGTCATTTCATTTGAACAATAATGAATTCATGCCAACATCAACAAAGCCTTTTCCCTGCCAAATACTGATAAAAACAGTACAGGAAAGTTATAGTTCAGCACAATCTGATTCATTCAAATAAAAGTAAGATGAGAAAAGCTCTAATTATCACTTCAAGATATTATTATGATTTGTTTATTAAACTATGTGTAATACTTTGGGTAACTTTTCATTTAACATTCATTACATTGTAAGGTAAAGGCGTTATAGAAACAGTAATTTGCTTGTATAACGTATCAACTTTAAGGGCTGCTGGATACCTTAATACCTGCTAAAAATAGGACTTTTTAGGCATCTACTGCATCTACTGTGCTGTGCTGCAATGTGTTTAGAGATCAGGGGAGATAAGGGAAACAGAGTCACTGAAATTGCCCCATGCTGCTGCTGCTGCCCCTGAACTGGGTCACTCCGGCAGCCTTTTCACACACAACACCACAATCAGAAAACAAAACGAGGTATCGGCAGAAAAGGGCATGTGGATATGTGTGAACCGTGTCTGTGTTGAGCCCAGTTTTGGTGCATTAGCAGTGCTGGGCGGTCATGGTCAGTCAAGGGGTACAATCATGAGCTCACAGGAGGGTCTGTTTCACCGAGCGCTGCTTCGCAATCATCTCTGCTGCGCTCAGATACAGAGGAATAACTGTGGCTGCCTGGAGGAGAATTCAAGTGGAAAACAACAGTCGCAGAAATCACACAGAATTACTTTACCAACAAATATGTGAAAGCCACTCACCAATTTGGGATTCACAAAGGCGAACAAAATAGAAAGTATAATCAAGTTTCGCAAGAATGTTAATGACAGCTTTCCGCAACAGGAGATAATTCATTAACACCAAAAGCAATTTACTGGTTTCGGAGCTAAAGCACATTGCCTATGTGATTTTCAAAGCTATTTATGTATGCTTTGTGAGTTATTCCAGCGTTTAAGTCAATTGGAGATACATCACCACACTCTGTAATGTTCACTTTCCATAGATAAGTGTCACCATCCAGATGGATCTTGCTCATTAAGATCTGAAAGGCTTTTTAATGCTTTGAAATGTCTTTCCCTGTGTGTCAGTGCAAGTATAAACTATATAAAGTGATGATAACATGCAGGAAAATTCAATCAAAATACTACAGATAATCAGATACATAAGATAAGATGGTTATTGGACTGGTTACACAACCAAGTTAAAACAAAATGAGTTGATCTACAGCAATCCGCTCCACTAAGCAACATTACAAATATCATGTGGTACATACATGGCACATACGCCCATCTGTAATAAATCTAAACACCTATGTGATTTTAGACAATAACTAACGGCAATAACTGATTTGATGCTCTCGATAACCTCAGTGAAACAGACCCTCCTGGGCACCTTGATAAGATACCTTCATGCTCAATGAATCTCAGATGTTTGACACAAATGATCTTGTCAGTTGTTATCTATTATTCTTTTAATGGGCTTGTATGAGGTTTACAACAAAGGTTAGAGTAACTGATGAGGACACCAGAAAGCAGAGCCATGGCCAAGGTAGTTTGGTGGCTAAATTTGATAACGTTACACTATTTCTCCAATCAGCATTTTATATTTTTCATTGTGTAGAAGGATTTACATCATCCTAGTTGTGATGCAAATCAATGACATAGCAAAAACTAAACGATTGATTTGCTATAGATAATTAAGTGTTGGTGTTTAGACAAAGGTTTAGCTGATGGTTTTGGTGTTGACCTTCAACTCATGACCGCAGGACTTGGCAATGGCCTTATTTAGCCTTTATTATACAGGTGTAGATCTCATTGAGACACAAGGTCTCATTTTCAAGAATTGACTTGAAATCAAGTCAATCATAATTATGGCTCTCATAGGAGACACTGTTTAGGTTGCTACTCAGGTCTTTTGCAGGAGACAGTATTAGCATTTGTGTTTACTGTTTAGTTGTTGCACCAGAGATCCCAACTTGTATGTGGAAATGGGATTAAAACAGACCGATGCATCTGCACTGACTCATCACTTGATAGAAAACAACAAACTTCACCTCCCGCTTATCTATTATCATACAATATATTCTTAATCTGTCATTATTGAACAAAATCCATAATATTGACATTGACACCATCACTCACAGATGAAAATGTAAGAGTAGACTTGCTGACTTTTTTGAGAGACAGAGAAAGTGCCCCTGGAAAATTGTAAGATAATGCTACACATATGGTCAGGATATGTGGTCTAAAGAGCATGACCTGATGACCTGAGGATAGTCAACTGACTTGAAGATTTGTTGAAAACACCATGACTGCACTCTTAGATATAAATAAGCTTACTAGTACCATGTATGCTTCTTTGGCTTGTCCGCACTAGAGAACCTGTTTTGGTTTTTGGTATATGCTTATTTCTAGAGCAATTTGAGAGACCTTTTTTAATCAACTGTGAGAACACTTTGTGAGACATTGTAATGAAACTTTATGAAAAAACTATGGGGTTTTCAAGTGAACAAATGTATAGAAGTAGAAGGGGGGATATATGCCTGCTTCCTCTTAAGAAGATAGTATATCACAGCATATTCATTACTGATTTGTTTGTAGCCTTTATTTAACCAGGTGAAAGCCCCTTGAGATCAAAAGATCTCTTTTTCAAGGGTGACCTGCAGGACATTAGTTACACATGTAACATAAAAACAACAGAACAACAATAAGGATGACATACAACATAATGTACAGGGTACAGTTTACAAACTCTATTTACAGAGACAGGTACCATGAGTATCAAACAGCATGTCACCCAGCTGAGTTTTAAAATGATGCAGGGGAACCAAAGTGCTCAGTTTTAAACATGTTTGCAGACTGTTCCAATTTAGTGGAGCTGCACAACTAAAAGCTTTCTTCCCAAAGACAGTCCTAGCACTTGGCACATTTAATAAAACAACATCATGAGATCTCAGGCAATATATACTTTCAATTCGTCGAGAGATCAGAGAGCAGATATAAAAAGGTAGTTTACCCAACATGGCTTTGTAAATGAACATGTACCAATGACTGAGCCTCCGTACAGTTAGTGAAGGCAGACCTGCCTTGGCATACAGGGTACAGTGATGAGTAAGTGCTTTACAGTTAGTAACAAATCTCAGGGCACTGTGATACGCGGCATCTAACTTTTCCAGGCAATGGGCAGGTGCATTCATATAGATCAAATCACCATAGTCCAGCACAGGTAAAAAGGTCACAGTGACTAGCCTTTTCCTGGCTTCAAAAGAGAAACCGGACTTGTTTCTGAAAAAGAAACCTAGTCTAACCCTCAGCTTTTTAAGCAGGTTATTGACATGAAGTTTAAAAGTAAGACAATCATCAAGCCAGATACCTAGGTATTTATAACTGGTAACCACTTCAAGTACTTGTCCTTGCATAGTAAAAATATCCAAAACAGGCTCTGGTGTCTTTTTAGCTTTTGAAAATAGCATTACCTTGGTTTTCTCAACATTTAAAATAAGCTTAAGCCCAGCAAGCTGAGTCTGAATAATGTTAAAAACAGCCTGTAATTTAACACCAGCCTCCTTAATGGAGGGACCTGCACAATACATCACGGTATCATCAGCATAAAAATGTAAAGTAGCTTCATCCACATTTTCACCTAAACTGTTGATATATATGGAGAATAAAAGTGGACCTAAAACAGAACCTTGAGGAACACCATTAGCAATGTTTAACCACTCAGAAGACAGCCCATCAAAGTGAACACATTGGGACCTTTCAGAGAGGTAGTTCACAAACCACCCTACTGCATGGCTGGATATGCCAATACTGAGTAGCCTCTGCTTTAAGATGCGATGATCGACGGTATCAAACGCTTTGGACAGGTCAATAAATAGAGCTGCACAACTCTGCTTATTGTCTAAAATACTCGTAATGTCATTCACCACTTTCATTGTGGCAGTGATGGTGCTATGTTGTTTTCTGAAGCCTGACTGATGTTTAGACAGGATATCATTTTTACATAAAAACTCCTTTACCTGTTCACTCACTAGGCGTTCGAGCACCTTCGCCAGAACTGACAATTTAGAGATTGGCCTATACTGTAGTTATTTAAAATAGTTGCCTCCCCTCCTTTTAGTAAAGGCAAGACATAAGCTGACTTCCATACTTTTTGAATTGCATTTGTGCTGAGGGAGAAGTTAAAAAGAGTAGTAAGAGGAAGAGCAATAAAATCTGCAGCTATCTTTAAAAAGAAAGGTTCTACGTTGTCCGGGCCAGCCGGTTTCTTAGGATCTAGCTTAGATAAGGCTTCATGAACAACATTGACAGTAAAAGGAGTCAAACTGAAAGGGTTTTCCAGACCACATTGTTCTGAGTCACCGACTGTGGTGTTCACAGAAGCAGAGTTAGTCACAGAATCAAACATAGAACCGCAGGACACAAAATGCTCATTAAAGCAATTTAACATAGTGGCCCTGTCCGATATAGTGCCAGATGCTCTGGTAAGGCACGGAGGTAGCTCATTACGGATCTCACCGGTGGATATCGATTTTTATTGCTTTCCAAATTTTCCTAGGATTATTTAGGTTTTCTGTGGTAACTGACAAATAGTACTTCGACTTTGCACTTTTGACATTTGAAGTGAAGCTATTCCTTAGCTGCCTAAAACGCAGCCACTCTACCTCTGAGCCTGATTGCCTTTGCCCAGGCCTTGTTTCTCTCATGAAGGAGACTAGACAGCTCAGCAGAAAACCAAGGATTGTCTCGTCCCTTTACTCTAAATGTACGCAGGGGTGCATGTCTATCAATGATCTCCATAAAACCAAGATAAAAATAAGACCATGCGGTTTCCACATCAGCACACAGATCGATTTTACCCCAATCAAAATCAAACAGATCATGCACAAAACCCTGCTCAACAAAATGTTTTTTGTCTCTCTTAATGATAATGCGAGGTTTAACCTTTTGGACCTTAGTGTCCCTAATTGTGGCTACAACACAGTGATCGCTCAGATCATTTGCAAATACTCCCACAGATGAATATTTATGGGGAACATTAGTTAAAATGAGATCAATTAGGGAGGATTTATTAGGGGACTTAATATTTGGGCGAGTAGGACTGTCAACAATCTGAGTAACATTCAAAGAGATACAAAGGTTTTTAAAATCCTCTGACACTGCAGTTAACCAGTCCCAGTTAAAATCTCCAAGTAGCACTATTTCCTTGTAGTCTAGTTGTGATAAAAGATTTGCTAGTGAAGACAAGGAGTCTTTGACAGCTGAGGGGGGTCTGTAACAGCCCACGACCATGACCTGTTGACCCTTTGCCACTTCTATATTTATGGCTAAAAATTCAAATTGCTTACTGATCGATTTGGAAACTAATGTGGTTACACTGAACTTATTCTTAACATAAATGGCAACGCCACCACCTTTATTAGGCCGGTCGGTACGATACACATTAAAACCATTTAAGGCAATGTCAGAGGCCAAAATAGATTTATTTAGCCATGTTTCTGATAAGACAATGACGTCAGCGTCAGTCGATTTTGCCCAGATACGGACAAAATTTAGTTTACCTAACCTATATGAAACAGAACTGTAAACATATTTTCTTTTTCTTTATGGATATTTTACAAATCACTCACCTTTTAAACTGTATTATTGTTTTACTGTCATATAGTATTTCATAACTGTTTTTCATTTATTCTAATAAATGGTGACCAAAACGTTTGAGACCCACTAAGATAGCTAGACTAAAGTTAACTATCTAAACAGAGTCCCTTACCTCACTGAGCTGTAGTTATCTCTCTCTCTCGAGAGCTCTCCCTCTCCTTGTTTTAGAAACAGCTTCTAACATCCGTTAAGCTAACCAGATGCTAACAACAACAATGCAAATAGTGAGTTTGGTAGAAATATGCTGTATAATAGTAAAGTTATTTAAGATGATGCCATAGTTATTGAAGATTTTACATTAAAAATATTCCCCAAAATTATTCAAAAGCATATTCTTCAAAACTCCTTGCTGTAGTATGACACACAGGAGACTATTGATGTGTGTGGTGAGTTTGGTAGTAATAAGCTGTATAATAGTGATTGAATATTATTGTATTCTCTTTTTTGGGAGTTGCACTTTGCAGACGGTCCCTGAGCACTCGTTTCTTCTCCGGCTGCGGATAGAGACCAATGTAATGTGTCCAGCTCGGAGGACGGCGCGTATTGGCTTTTTTTTTTTTATCAACATGTGATTGTAGTTCGTTGTCAACTTTACCACAGTACTTAGGAGACGTCATTTGTGTCTGAATGACGTTTTCATGAGTTATTGATCCGTGAAATCCGAATCTCCCAATAGGCGCATTCACACTGCGGTACTTTTCCCACAAAGGTTCATGTGAACTTAGTTCATGTGAACTCTTTAGTTCGCATGAACTAAGTACAGATCGCGTTCACACTGGAAAAAGTCCCTGGGGGTGGATTAGGCAAATGAAGCCGCTGACGTCACTTGTTCTTCTTCTGCTTTGGGTTTACTGGCAGGCCGCAAACCACTTCACGGCGTATACTGCCGCCCAAAGTCCCCGGCCGGAAGTCCCCGGAGTTGGGGACTGGCTTCAGTAGAAGCTGCTGGGACTCCCAGCAGCTTCTACTGAAGCCTTCCGAGTAAATCGCCAGAACGCCGTCACCTCCTCATCTCCACCGCTCCCATGTTTTATTTTGTGTTGCCATAAGTTAGTCTCTCTGCGTTTCTGCGCTGGGCTAATGCTAATGCTAATAATGCTAATGCGAGGATAATAAAATGGCGGCTTCACAACACTTTTTGGGAGTTTTACGGGGCGTGGTTTGCAATCCGCCCAGCCAATCAGAAATATAGCTCTTTTCTCACAAGAGAGCCGCACGAAAGTCCCTGCTCTCTAGCAGGGACTTTCGTGAGGGTAAAAAGGTTCACATTAACTAATTTTAGTACCGGCTCTTTTTGGTGTGAACGCGATAAAAGAGTTCACATGAACTAAGTTCACATGAACCTTTGTGGGAAAAGTACCGCAGTGTGAATGCGCCTATTATAGTTCCAGCTTTACTAAACCAAGCCAGAAGACCGTCTCATTTCGTAGACCGCTCGGTTTGCTGTTCCTTCACTTTTTTTTTAAATATTTATATACATTTAGTTTGGATGAAAAGCGTGAGGAAAGGCAAGTGTGGCGTGAGATATGGGTTAATTGCGTGACTCTCACGCTCAATGCGTGAGTGTTGGCAGCCCTGTCTTATGTATGGACTTCATAGCAGACGTTGGTGAATCCAGTATGTATCCACAGTATCCACATCACATTTCCGTTTTTTACTTTCGCTTTTTCATGTCGCTGCACCAATTTTGACATTTCTCTTTTTGTCTTGATTTGACCTTGACATAATGTAAAGTAATACTCCCAAGATGGTCCAACTATTTTTAATAAAGGTCTCATATATTTGTTAAACATTTATCTTGTAGTGTTGTGTAACATTGACATTTTGAGTGAGAAATGGGCTATGTGGAATAATTACAAGGTACTTGAATGCGTCCCTGGTATGTTCTTTATTGTGTAAGGGGTCATTGGCAGAAAATACATTGAAAGCATTTTTCAATTTTGTGAAGAAAAAAAAAGTTATTTTGATCCAATTAGAACCCGGACCCATTTCTACTTTTGGGGAAATTAAGGGGAACATAAGTTAGACTAAATAGACCACCTAGAACACATTTCTGACAAGAAACCCCCCCTAGTGACAAATATCTGAAATGTGACATATATGTCACATTGGGCTTTAATGGTAAAATAACTGTTATTTTTAACTTAATTAATGAGGATGATTTTTTGGTTTAAATTAGTTTGAATATTCTTTGAATTGAAGAATAAGAACATATTAACTAAATATAATTGAATCAGCTAAATGAACTGAGCAGATCATAATAATATTTCTAATTGCATATATGCCACTTTCGGTTTACTGTGAAAGTTTAGGGTTAAAGTCCCGATGTGACACCAGTGTCACAGCGATATTTATCTCATTTGTTTCTTATCAATTTGATCAATAAATGTTTCCACAACAGGTTAAATGTAATAAAGGACATGTTATGTAGTGTAAGCATTTTAATTCTTAAATGGCTTGAATTTTACCTTTACTGTAGCAACACAAAAAAGCTTTTGAAATGTAGCTAGTTCTGTCACATGTGTTAGTCTGGCACATCGACATCTTGGACATGTTGTTATGGGAACACAAAATCAAATGTCCTGGACCATGACCCACCAGTCTGTTCAGTGTGTGTCACTTAGGGACTTCATGAGATAAAATAAAGGCTAAAGCTGTATAAGAAACTTTCCAGAACATTTAAAGTTCATGTGACACCCGTGTCACGGTGGGTCATTATGGGTTCAATTACAATCTTTAGTGGGCACCATATGAGACACACTGGGCACTATGACCCAGCAGATACTCTCCACACAGAGAGAGATGGATAGAGAGAGAGAAACAAGGCTGATCAGTGGTGCTTGTCTGATGTCAGAGTCTCCATAAAACTGAGACTTTGGGTTTGCTCACCACTCATCCACAGGGGGCTGAGGAGACACCGCTCTGGAGAACCTCTGCCCTACAGGAGGATTATCCCTGAAATCGTCCCAGATGTTGGGAAATCAGGGCAAACCACTCCTCATTTGAATTTTAACACATATTCATTTTCTTTAATGTTGTGTACAGCACTTGAGGAACTGTTTTTATGGCTACACAACGGAAAAGTTTGAATTGCGTAGAATGGATACTTTATTTGTTTCCAGAATGTGGCATCTGCACACACCTGATGTGAAAGAAGAACATGAGGAAGAAAGGAATCCGTTTTTATTTTTCTGACTGACCCTGCCATTTATCTGTCCGGATGGCACGGAAAAGGCGACGTCCATCAAGAGAAAGGGCACCTTAACATCTCAGAGGGCAACATAAAATATGCGAAAAAGTGATTAAAAGTTATGGAGAGTTTCGGTCAAGTCGAGCCAACTCAGCCGGTGAACAGCACAAACGACAGTTTTATTACAGATCCATCCACTGTGGATGTGGCAGATGGTCTCGCCTTTCAGATCAGCCTGGCAGTTATCCTCTCCGTTATCACGCTCGCCACCACTTTATCTAACGCCTTCGTAATCGCAACCATCTCCCAGTCTAAGAAATTGCAAACTCCTGCAAACTTTCTGATCGCCTCTCTGGCTATCACCGACCTGCTGGTGTCCATCCTGGTGATGCCCATCTGCGTCCTGTACACGGTCATCCACACCTGGACGCTGGGGCAAATCGTGTGCGACATCTGGCTCTCCTCGGACATTACGTGTTGCACGGCGTCCATCCTCCACCTGTGCGTAATCGCTTTGGATAGATTCTGGGCCATCACGGACGCAGTGGAGTACACCAAAAAGCGCACGCCGGGGCGCGCAGCAGGCATGGTGACCACAGCCTGGGTCATCGCCATCTCCATCTCCCTGCCGCCTCTCTTCTGGAGGCAGGTGAAGGCGGAGGAGCTGACCAGCTGCAGCGTCAACACGGATCATATTTTCTACACCATCTACTCCACCTTTGGGGCTTTCTACATCCCCACATTGCTGCTGATTGTCCTCTACGGGCGGATATACGTGGAGGCACGGAAACGGATCCTGAAGCAGTCCCCCAAGATGGTGGGGAAGAGACTCACCTCTGCGCACCTGGTCACCAACTCTCCAGGATCCGTGGCGTCTCTGCAGTGTGGGAAACACGACACCCCGTCCAGCGACACCGGGTCTTCAACAAGCGAGAACCAGGTGAAAGTGACCGTGTCAGACGCGTTTTTGGAGAAAAAGCGTATTTCTGCAGCCAGAGAGAGAAAGGCGACAAAGACTTTAGGGATAATCCTCGGCGCTTATATTGTTTGTTGGCTTCCGTTTTTCATTTACACATTGCTGGTGGCCACGTGTGAAACATGTTTTAACGCCGAGCTATTTGACTTTTTCACCTGGTTGGGCTATCTGAACTCCCTCGTCAACCCGATCATATACACAATGTCCAATGAGGACTTCAAGAAGGCTTTCCATAAACTTTTGCGCTTCAGATGCTGCAGGTCGTAAAGGAATGTGATTTTAGTCTCCAATAAGATGTATTTATGTTTTGATATAACGTTATATAAATGTATCAGATAATATAATAAGAATGCCATAACAAATATAATTTCTGGGACTGACAAGAGGATGTGCAGACATGAGATATATAATTCTAGTTTTTATTAATGTAGTAAAGTAAATCCCATGGATGTGATGCTAAAACCAAAACAGGGCTACTTTAAAAAGCTTGTTTTGATTTTTTTTAAAAGAAAAAGGATTTGACTTTAAGAAGTAGGAGAAATTCAGCTTCACACCTCACTTGTCATACATGCTTCTCTGTATGAGCAAATGTGCAGTGTTGTAGGATACATTCAGTAATGTTTTTTTTGTATTCTGTGTTCCTGTTTGGAGTATTGCGTGAACCAATGCACAGTGAGCTACTCCCATGTGAAGACTGCCACATTAATGCAAGGTAGCAGCAGAGATCATGAACATCTGACATGATAAGTGAAAAAATGAAATGTGTACCCAAGATCTTTTTTGCATCATGTGTACATCATGTCTATGTATTCTGATAACTTATACCAGTGATATATATTTTCCTTGTGGTCATGGACTGCTTGCTGCTACTCTATGTCTGTCTTTGGTCATTTACCAATCACACTCATGCAGTTTGAGAAAAGATTAATATCGGTGTCAAACAAAGAAACTGTAGCTGATATTTACCCAACTGAGCTGAAAGCTGACCATGAGTTCAATGTTGCTGAACAAATACCACCTTATTTTACTGTGTGGGTCTAATTTCTACATTTAATCTGTATCTATAATGTTATTTTCATGTGTGAAATGATCTGCCTATCATGACTATTGAGAATGATTTACATTTTAGAGCCTGGCCTGCAGAGCTATAAAGATAATACTGAGTTTGTCAGCATTATGTGAAATTATGTTGTTCTAGGATTGTATCTGTTCGAGATGCTGTCCAATAAAGTCTTTAAGCTATTTATTTGGCACAGTTGTTGAGTGGGAGTTTTATGAATAAAAAATCAGAAGTAAAAACATTTATTTTATCATTATTGGCATGTTGAAAGCAGCTCCGATATTCTGACAGATTTAGTTTTGTTGTCAAATGTTACCTTGACATGAGTTTTAAGAGACAATGGCCCCTGTGTATCACGATGATGTCAAAATGAAATCCAACAACCTCTTGAGGTGCTCGTGGCGGAGCATAAAGTAACACAGATTAAATTGGATGAATGTGCGTCATTTCACATCAGTTCCTCTTGACGTTTATCTCGAGAGTCTGTTGTGGTGGAGATTCTCACCAAGGTTTGAACTCGCCACCGTCTTCCTGCCCTTTCTGTCTCTTCGCCGCCTTCCTGCAGGCGGAGGAGGGCACGGTCTGCGTGGAGAGGGGCTGACACAGTTCCATAAGTCATGAGTGACACTGGACATGCTCTGGGCTTTGTGCTTCACACTCACAGAAGGGGCCACTCGTATTGTTAACGAACATGATTGCTAACACACTCACGCTTTCCATGTATGAATTTGTATATGGCTTGTCATGCATGACAGATGAGTGCACCTGGGCAGGGAGACATTCAAAGGACTTTTATCAGTATAACGGAATTTAGCAATGAAAGAAATGTATAAAAGTGCATTTAATATTCATAAACAAAGTCTTCTGGACAACAGCAATCTCTTTTTAGTTAGATTTTGAGTTAAAGGTCCACATTTATTGCAGATAATCCACACATACAAGTTTATAAACAAGAGATCCTACAACATAATTATAAGGTTTATCTTTAATTATCATCTTAAACTTCTGTTTGTCATAGAAAACATATTTGTAAAGACTCATTACAAACAAATGAATTCCCCGATTTGAAAAGATACGTATACTAAATAAAAAACACTTACAGTCACCTACGGTTCAAAGGACATAAGTGAATCAACAAAGTCTCGGAACAAAACTGGCACATGAATTATAGCCGTTGTGATATATATAGCCAGTGAACGCCTCCAGGTTCAGGATTTTAAAACAACAACAACCAACAAAGGAAAAAGAGAGGTTGTCTGCACATTGAGATTTTCAAGCTCCCAACGTTTTGATGGAATGTTTACACACGGTCTTTGGAAACATCCGTTTGAGCAAGAAAACAGTATTTCGGAAAAAGAAAACAGTATTGAAAACTGACAAGAATGATAGCATGATTACAAACTGAAGCCCATAAAGGACATATATGTTATACATGTTTTTTAATTTTGCGAGATGATATTACGATGAAAAATGGGGACAATGTAGAGTTTTTAGTTTTCTTAAACAATATGTCAACACGTTACTTTACTAGTGTGGACCAGAGCCATATAATAGAAGAGTTACGACAACGGAAGTCCAAAAACGGTTATCGTCACGTGGTTCATGTAGAAGAGGATCGTTCCCCGGAAGTTCATGGCGGGCAATGTGAATGCATTGATAACAGGAGATAGAACTACGATTTTTGGTAATTATTAGTGAATAAAGGTTTTGATTTGCAATATTTATACAACAAATCGATATGTGTATGTATTTACATCAATATGTTTTAAAAAATAAAATAGAATTTGCTAATATTAAGTGATAATATTAGGATTAGTGTGAACAACTAGTTTACATGTTAGGCTAACAGTGCCTTGGTTAAAAAGCCTTTTGCTGTTTATTTATAGCTTTGAATTCTTTAAAACCAATATTATCTTCTTAAACCTGTATGGTAGTCAGGAGCATCACTTTCTAATGTTTATTGATATATTTAGAGGGAAGGGATCTAAACTAATGCTTTAAAATTCAGATTAGATTAATGTCTACCATTTTCTTAAATTCATGGTAGTTTCAGTAACCATGGTAATTGAGGACACAAGTTATCTAAATGACTAATGTCATCTTTATGGCTTTCAGAAAGGACAGGAGACCGACAGGTGACTATCAAAGGACTAGCAGCAGCAGCAGCATGATGATGATGATGTTAAATGTATTGTTTTAGGAACATCCATTGCAAATACATGGAATTCAATAAACATTGAATAGCATATCATGCAGTTTGTCTGTGCCTTTTCCTCCGTGTTGTCCTTGTTTGCTCTGCTGCCTCCTAGTCGCCACCATGGTTTGCTGTGCTGCCTGGGGATGCTCAAATCGCTCCGAGAAAGGAGTACGAATGTACGGCTTCCCCACTGACACAGAGCGGAGGAAAAAATGTCTGGCTCAAGTCAGCAGGAGCAATTTCACGACCAACAGCAAAAAAATATGTGATGTAATTATATACAAACACTGCATTTGCACTTTTTCACAAAACGAAAACCACACCATTGGGAAAGCTTAATGTTTTGTTTAATACAAAAAAACAGGGAAAGGCTTGAAAAACACAGAGTTGAGACTCAGGGTGCAGGGTGAGGGTCTCAGTGCAGGTATTCAGGCTCCATTTAATCCCCCTCTGGTTCTTGTGCTGAAAGAGGGATAAACAGACAGGAGAAAGGGTTATACACACCTATATAGCACACCTATTGGATGGGAAATTGCCTTGGGGAGATAAGGTGTGGTCTTTGTTCCCAACTGAAGTTATGGAACTTTATTATTTGTAAGTTTAACAAAGTATGACAAATGGCATCAGTAACAGATGTGATATTAATTTCTATAAAGTTGTCTCACATTCTTGGTCATATTTATATACAGTATGTAATGAGTATAACATGTCCAGTAAGTATAAAGTGTTTCCTAATACTGTGTATTCAACCACTATGGAATATGTATGTGGGCAGACAAGATTCAGACACAGTTGTTCTGTGTGTGAAGTAACCTCAAGTCACTCCGCAGGCACATTTTGATGCAGACCAGTTTGTCAAGACAAAAAAGGGCAAGACTAGGCTGAGAGCAGAGGCTATACCCATGTTATGGAAATCTAAAAACCCCAATACTGTAGAGTACAAGTCAGAAAACAAATAAATGGTGAATCAGACAGAGTTGTCTTTCTGGTGATGTTTATTCGAACAAACATCAGATACAATAAAATATAGACACAGGTCTCACAGAGTATAGGATAGTCTGCGCGAGTGTGCGCAGTTCAATATAGTTTTCAAGCTTATATTGAGGAAAGGGTGGGAAGGTAAGAAATCTGTCTTCACACAGTCACATTGTTATTAGACACCTGGCCTTGAGCTGTAGAAGTTCTCGTGTGACTTTGTGTGAGTCTCAACCCAATAGCCAAAACAGCTCTGTGGCCTTGAAGTAGGATAGATAGAGGAAAACAGCACATCTAACCAAATGAGACACATTTGGTTAAAACATATCAGGATATAATAAAATTTCCACTACATTCCCCCCTTTTGATCATACTTGATCAATAAAAAACAAATGACAGGATAGACTGATATCACACATCAATGAATACACTCCATCACTGGTTTGAGTAAACACATCACAAATATATCATAGAAAACTGGCTGTTTTTGTGGAGGACAGACTTCAATATAATGTAAGCATAAGAGGAGAGTACACTCGATTCACATGATTATATTGATTATATTGTAGTGTCGGAATCAGACTCTTCTGATTCTAGCTGGTCTATCTCACTGTGGCGCAAAGGATTGTCTTGTAATGGAATAGCAGTATACTGAACGAAAGCTAAAGATACCATGCTGGAAACGCACTTCTTCAGTATTGGGATAATCAAACAGACATATAATATGACACAGGTCAAGAGCAAATTGCTGCATGAGCATGTTCCTAGAGGCTATTATGAATGGGGCATGACCTGGAAGCCTTGCGTCGTCTCGTAAGTGAGGTTCTCTAGCCGAACGTGTAAGGTATCTATGTTATGGGCTTTTTACCTTGTGGTGTTCGTGGTGTTGGAACTCTCTGTTTAAACAAGGGGTCATTATTCCGTATAACGATTCCGGTACGCACTCCAGTGTTTCCTGTCAAAAAGATCAGAGACAAAACCTCCTGACGAGTGGAGATTTGTTCAGGATTTACAGCTGTAAATGTTCCACTTGTTACCATTGTGAGGCTATTTTTATGCAGCTCTGCGTGGTGTTGTAGCTAGAATTCAGACTAATGCACTACCAGAGGTGGAATAAGTACTCAGATCTTTTACTTGAGTAAAAGTAGAAGTACCAGAGTGGTACAGTAAAAGTCCTGCATTCAAAATGTTCCTCAAGAATAAATTACAAGAAGTAGAAATACAAATAAAGTTAAAGTAAAAGGCTAGAAAACTGGACACTCACAGAAAGTGTTTATAATAAATACTGGGAGGATTAAGCAGAATGCTGTGAAAGAAGGCAGTTGGCCTTGGGGCATTAAAGAAAATATTAAGGTTGAAGATGAATGTGAAGAAAAGAAGGAAAATAAATTATTTCCAAAACCATGTAAACCCCAGACATCTCTGTGTTCTTCCATTGCAGGCCTGAATGACCTCTCCTCGACTGGGTATCCTTTCCCTCCCCCGGGGTACAACCCTGGCAATCCGGCTGGCCCACCTCAACCACCTCCACCGCCACTACAAGCCCCAGCCATGCAGTCAACTCCAAGCTCGCCACCCCCATCAGCCCCAAGTAGATGGGGACAACAGCGGGATAAACAAACCCAAGCCCAAGCAAGTGTTTGGGCAACACACCTCAGTAATGCCTTTCTCAACGGACTCACAGACACAGCGCAAGCTACGCAGAATGCTGGCCAGTCACAATACCGAGGGAGAGGCAGAAGAGGTTTTCCGAGGCAGAAGACGAGAAGCAAGACCTTCATTTGAGAAAGATGTTTCAAGTGTGGCAGTGTTGAACATTGGATTATGGGACTGCTCACAGAACACTGGCGAGTGGAGGCAGAGAGGGGGACAGCAAGGACGGGGCCATTCACAATCAGACTGACCTACACCAGATGGGGAGGAAGGGGCCCGATCGAGCGAGATGGAAATTCAGCCAGCATCATCGAACCAGGGAAGTGAATACACACTAGGGCTGTGCGATTATGGCAAAAATCATAATCACGATAATTTAGTCAATAATTGATATCACGATTATTTTGACGATTATTCATTGAACTTTAAAACAAATAATATTTTACCAATAAACAAGATCAATAAATGTGTTGGAGCGCACTTCCAAAACCATACTAAACATATATTAATATGATAAATAAAAATAAATTAGACCAAAATAAATGAAATCAAACATGTTGCAGTGCACTGTCACAACCTACTGAAAACTCCTTAACATATAGCCAACATTTTGGTAAAACATATTCAACATATTCCACTCAGTTAAACGTTGAAGGCTGGCCAACCGTCATGGTCCAGAAGTAACAGGAAATAAATGTTGAACTACAATTTAAGACCAAATAAAAATGTTTAGGCCACCATGGCAAATGCTGGTAGGGCTGCTCATGTCATCTCTTAAAGATTATTTGCAAGAAATACCAGGCTGTTTACATGGTCTGGTTTCAGAGATGAGCGCAGGCAGGTGACAATATTGCCACCTGTACTGAAGACCCTCTCTGAAGAGGAACTTGTGGCAGTGCTGCCACATATGACACAGGAAAAAAAGAAAAGACTCTGAAGAACCCTTTCTTTGCCATTATATAAAAATAGTGTTGCTACAAAAGTATAAATTAGGCTTACTAATAAGACAACTCAGATCTGAAGCTACACAGTAATCTGCTGCAGCAACAGTGCAATAAAAAAGACAACATTAATAGAATCAAACCCATTTTTTGTTGCATTTTATTAGAGTATAAAAATAAATGCCTTTAAAATAGGATGCAAGCAACACTAGTTTCTGAACTGATAGACTATAATCAATTTAAACAGAACAGATCTTAATGTTTGCATTCTTATACCATTTTGTACAATAATTATCATGAATAAATTTAAACAAACTAAAACTTACAGCAGATTAATAACGTATCTAAATTGAGTTTTTATTATATCAAAAACTTGTTGAAATGCTGCTGTTATTTTTACTGTCCCACAAAAGCGCGTCGCAGCCTCCAGGAAAGCTTCTTTCACAACTTCGCCGTCTTCGAAAGACTTCATGTGTTTCGCAAGAACGTGACTGACCCGATAAGATGCTATGGTCGCAGCCTTGCTCTTGTTGTTGGGCCTGGTGAAAATGGACTGCTGTGCATTTAGCTGTGCTCTCAGGCCCCTCCCCTTTTGGAGCGTAGGGCAGAATTAGGAGGGAATTCCGTCTCGTAGCGTTTGTGCACTGTTTTGAAATGCCGCTCCTAAATTACCCTTCTTCGATAAAGCCACGCTCGCATTGCAGATGAGACAGATGGACTTTGAATTGGAATAGATACAAAAATAATGATCCTCCCACTCGGAGTGAGAATTATATATGTTGGGCTTTTTTGCTTCTGCCATAATTGCGGTCTTGTGTGTGTGCGGACTGTCACTCCTGTTGACTATCCATGCTGTTGACACGGACAACGTCAGCGAACTAGTGCACTGCTCACCAGCCACGCCCGGACACATGGGGTGAGGCCGGCCAATCACAAAGCTTTGATGCGTTCATGTGCATTATTCTGGCACGGGAACATTATGTTACAGGACATTAACGATAAAACAGAATATTGTTGTTCTATTTTTAGACACATCTCGCGATCGACTGGGAATCTCCCCGCGACCCTTCTTTTTAACTAGTTGCTGCTCTTGTTCTGACATCTTCGCTTGCGCTGAACACTCACAACACATGTCACTCCCACGTGGCCGAGTGGGCTTTTAGGGAGGGGCGAAAGCGCACCCAGCAAAATAATCGTATTTTGTCAATTATGCTGTTTTCCTAATCGTCGCAAGCCATAATCGTAATCGCGATTAAAATACGATTAATTGCACAGCCCTAATACACACACACACATCGAAAACATTGAAAATTGGAAAATGTAGAAGACATGCCTGTGGTTAAAGAGGGTACATATTTGAAATATGACAGTGAAACAGCATTTGAGAAATGTCCCACACTAACTTTAGCTATCATGGGTGTTGATGTTCTATAGTAAAAAGGGCAGATTTGCCTGATTGCAAATGTAGTGGTAGATGTATGCACTCAATAGGAGCGGCTGGGGTAACAGTAAAGGAGAAGTTTTTGTATCACTTCAGAGTAGAGATAACGGTGATGATAGTCAATCCATTTCCCACATCAGTAAAAAAACAGTTTATTTTATCCTCCGTCTGCCTAATAAATTTACTGGGCAGAGATCTGATTCTCCAGTTCGGCTTAGATCTCATTTTTCAACAAATGAGGGTATTAAAGTCCGGCAGCCATCTCCTACGATGGTTCAAAAAAAAACTTTTGATGATAAAGAACTGTGTGAATGTGAATCAAATGGCTGCTGACATATCCTGATTCTCAGGCGTTGTTGCGGTTTGACTGATCAACGTGTTTTCCACCTGCGGTGTTCATGGAAGCTTCTTTTTGCATTGTACTAGTACTAACGTTGTTGATGATCCGTGTAAATGTGGTTCCCTGACCGGGAATGATGAGAGTAATTTGTTAGAATGTGTGAATGAGGAGCTCATGCTTAAAACTATGCTTGAAGTTTGCTGCGCAGCTAGTTCCTGTTGCACACCCACACAACACAAACTGTGTCAAATCCCAGGGGCGGTCCACACATTTCACTAGCCAGGGGGCCCACTGAGAGATAGAGGGATTTGGGTCTAATCGTTAAAGATTTGGAGTCAGTCACTGATTGGACATCTACACACACAGAATATGTTATGTACTATATGTCAGGTGACATGTATAAGATGAAAATGTGCACAAACGTAGCCGTTCTACGCACATTGCTGTTGGTTGAGGATGATGAGGTAATTCTCATATCTCTGAGCTTCCTGCCGCGCTTTCAGATGTGCCATACTATCTCTGGGCAGCTCACAGATATGACGTATGTTTAATGTCCACGTTCCGTTCAAATCAACCCCCGTACCCATTGAAACGTGAAGCTGTTGATGGCATTCAGCTGGTGTTTACCTCTCTGTTTAAACAAGGGGTCATTATTCCATGTAACGATTCCGGTACGCACTCCAGTGTTTCCTGTCAAAAAGATCAGAGACAAAACCTCCGAACGAGTGGAGATTTGTCCAGGATTTACAGCTGTAAATGTTCCACTTGTTACCATTGTGAGGCTATTTTTATGCAGCTCTGCGTGGTGTTGTAGCTAGAATTCAGACTAATGCACTACCAGAGGTGGAATAAGTACTCAGATCTTTTACTTGAGTAAAAGTAGAAGTACCAGAGTGGTACAGTAAAAGTCCTGCATTCAAAATGTTCCTCAAGAAGAAGTAGAAAAGTATTATCAAAATATAATACGGTAAAAGTATTCATTGTGCAGATTGGTCCATTTCAGAATAATATATATGATATGTTTTATAATGATTGATCATGAAAGTGTTCTCAAAGCTGGTAAAGGTGCAGCTAGTTTGAATGACTTTGTATTCTGCAGGGTAGCTTGTGGATTTACTCCAGGTGGAACTAAAGTCTGATTATATCACTTGATTATATTTCACATCATTCATCCACATCTGTGAAGTAACTAAAGGTATTAAATACATGTAGTGAAGGAAAAGTACACCAGGTACCTCTGACTTATGTTCACTGCCAACCTAAAAGTACCTTAAAGAATAGTAATCAATAATGTATTGAAAAGTTATTTGGCTGATTGTTTTTATATCGGCTCAGCCAGGTTATATGGGAGGCCCAGTCTACGTACACTCTAAAAACAAATGCTTGGCTTAACAAAGAGAATCAAGGCAATAGGTTGCATCGATGGTTATTGAGTTAAGACAACTTCTAATGAAATTTTGTTAAAGCAACAAAGTTATTCGAGTTAGGGGAGAAGGCGTTTCCTCTACAATCAGGTGTTTTCAATTACCACTTACTTAATAATTGGTAGCATAAACACAAGTTTTTAAGTTGATTACTCCAAAAGTTCCAACTTGTTTTACCGTATGATTTAAATGTAATCTTAAGTTGTGTATACTTAATTACCACATGTTGAACATGGACAAATGTTTTTAAGTTGACAGCCATTTGTAAATTAAGTTGCTCCAAATAATATTGTATTCAATAGGGTTTTTTCTCTTAGCTTATTCATGTTTTTTCCTTTAAAGAAAGAAATTAATTGATTCCACAACAAAAATATTAGGCAATTCACTTTTTATTTTTGAACTGCAGTTGGTTATTTCAACACATGATGTTTCAATCAGGAGAGTTTGAATTTCGAGTTGTATTTGAATGACAAAAGATGACACTCACCTTAAAATGTCCTTTGTATATTTCTATTTGTCTTAACTGTGGGAACTTGTCCAGGCATCTTAAGTGGGAGTGGATTTGAAATCCTTAACTCAAGGTGTAGAACAATTAAGTTATCAAGCCAATTGCATTACAATACCTCAACTTGAATTTAGGGTGAAGTCAATTAACGCAGAAATCAGAGTTCAAATGACACAATTAAGTTGATGTAATTACCAACATTATTACATCAACCTAACTTATAAATTAATGTTGCAACTTAAACTGTTTATCTAAAATCAATTAACTCACATTTGTTATCTTGCAACCAGTGCATTTAATTAAGTGCTCGCAGCGCCAATTGTTATGGAAATCTAAAAACCCCAATACTGTAGAGTACAAGTCAGAAAACAAATAAATGGTGAACCAGACAGAGTTGTCTTTCTGGTGATGTTTATTCTTTAGGTTCTTGATTTTTAATTTACTCAAAAACCTCCCTTAGGAAATCCGAACATTTCCGTCCATATATTTAATTTAGACAGACTGTCCTCACCATATTTTACTCTCATGACGTCTACAATCGGGCCCTCAGGAGGGTGTATAAGCCCCCTACTTTGCCTTGCTCCCATGACAAAATCACCTCATTTGTTTCATAGTACAAATCGCGCAAAAAACTAATCGTAAACCCACTTCTACGACGGGATAAACCCTATGTGATGTTTGTTTCACAGTACAAATCACACAAAAAACTAATCGTAAACCCACTATCTACGACGGGATAAACCCTATGTGATGTTTGTTTCACAGTACAAATCACACAAAAAACTAATCGTAAACCCACTATCTACGACGGGATAAACCCTATGTGATGTTTGTTTCACAGTACAAATCACACAAAAAACTAATCGTAAACCCACTATCTACGACGGGATAAACCCTATGTGATGTTTGTTTCACAGTACAAATCACACAAAAAACTAATCGTAAACCCACTATCTACGACGGGATAAACCCTATGTGATGTTTGTTTCACAGTACAAATCACACAAAAAACTAATCGTAAACCCACTATCTACGACGGGATAAACCCTCTTCGAGCAGCCCCTTTCATAAACGTCATGGAGTTTTAATTACGTTTAACTTTAAACAATTTAGACATTGTACATCTCACCCAGTATTGGAAAGCCTTTTTAAGTCCATTTGATCTCGTGAAGTCAATCAGTTCCACCCCCGCCGCTGGTCCTCTCGTCCCGTACTGTTTTTGTCGCGGGGTAGAGGGAATCCGAGGATCCTGGAGCGACCAACCAGCGTTCGTAGGTGTTCCCAATCGAACTTGCAGAGACCCTGCTCGCAGCGCCAATTGTTATGGAAATCTAAAAACCCCAATACTGTAGAGTACAAGTCAGAAAACAAATAAATGGTGAATCAGACAGAGTTGTCTTTCTGGTGATGTTTATTCGAACAAACATCAGATACAATAAAATATAGACACAGGTCTCACAGAGTATAGGATAGTCTGCGCGAGTGTGCGCAGTTCAATATAGTTTTCAAGCTTATATTGAGGAAAGGGTGAGAAGGTAAGAAATCTGTCTTCACACGGTCACATTGTTATTAGACACCTGGCCTTGAGCTGTAGAAGTTCTCGTGTGACTTTGTGTGAGTCTCAACCCAATAGCCAAAACAGCTCTGTGGCCTTGAAGTAGGATAGATAGAGGAAAACAGCACATCTAACCAAATGAGACACATTTGGTTAAAACATATCAGGATATAATAAAATGTCCACTACACCCACCATCTTCGTGCATCGCCCTGTGGTCAAAAAGAGAAGGGCCCCTGCACCACGATTCACCCCGGGACCTGTATCTACAAAGCCCATAGCTAATGATCACAGCTATAGTGTGAAAGGTGACACAGGTATAATAAGTATGAACTCTTAGTAACAAAAGTAATATTTGTTATTTTTAAGTGGTATAATATTTAAAATGTTCGAAAATGTACAGTGCCGTGTCTTCTACTTACATTAGTCTCAAAGATTGAGGGAAGAAGGGATGAGGAGACTGAGAGAAAGGAAAGTGAGGGTGAAGAAAGAGAGGACATGGCTAGGGAGGAGAGACAGGGAGGGCGGACACCACCCACTCAGCCAGCAGCCAGTCAGCATACGAGGGAACCAGCAGCCAGTCAGCATACGAGGGAACCAGCAGCCAGTCAGCATACGAGGGAACCAGCAGCCAGTCAGCATACAAGGGAACCAGCAGCCAGTCAGCATACGAGGGAACCAGCAGCCAGTCAGCATACGAGGGAACCAGCAGCCAGTCAAACAGATCTATTACAACAATTAAAGAGAAAATTAAAGAGCCAAGAAGGAATCACCAAAAAAGCAAAGGCTGCACTAAGAAAAATCAGGAAGGAAAATATAGCTCTCAAAAAAACAATGAAAATTAGGGACAAGAAATATAAGAAAACGTTTTCAAAAGACCAACTGAAGGCATTAGGCAGACTCACCACAAAGGGGATGAAATGGAGCAATGAGACAATTAAGAAGGCTTTAAAAATTCGCTTTGCGAGCGGACCAACGGGTTACAAAACTCTGCAGGAATTGAAGATTCCCCTTCCAGGAATAAGGACACTGCAAAGAAGGATGCAATGTGTTAAGTTTGAGCCTGGTGTGTTGACAGAGGTCTTTGATTTCCTAAAATTGAAGGCAGATAGATTGACAGACCTTGAAAGGGAGTGTGTGTTACATTACATTACATTGCATTTAGCTGACGCTTTTATCCAAAGCGACTTACAATAAGTACATTCGACCAGGAAGACACAACCTTGAAGAAAACAGAATCATATAAGTACATCAGGTTTCATAGAGCCAAACATTTCAAGTGCTACTCAACTGGCTTTAGGTAAGCCAGTCCTTTATTAGTATAAAAGTGCTTCGTTAATAGTTCTAACGCTCGAAGTGGAGTCGAAAGAGATGAGTTTTCAGTTTGCGCCGGAAGATGTGCAAGCTATCTGCCGTCCTGATGTCAATGGGGAGCTCATTCCACCATCTTGGAGCCAGGACAGCAAACCCACGTGTTTTCGCCGATGGGAACTTGGGTCCCCCTCGCAGCGAGGGCGCAACGAGTCGTTTGGCTGATGCAGAGCGTAGTGCACGCGCTGGGGTGTACGGTTTAACCATGTCCTGGATGTAGGAAGGGCCAGATCCATTCGCAGCATGGTAAGCAAGTACCAGTGTCTTGAAGTGGATTCTAGCAGTTACCGGAAGCCAGTGAAAGGAGCGGAGGAGCGGAGTGGTGTGGGAGAATTTAGGAAGGTTGAAGACCAGATGAGCCGCTGCATTCTGGATGAGCTGCAGAGGTCGGATGGCACATGCAGGTAGACCAGCCAGGAGGGAGTTGCAGTAGTCTAGGCGTGAGATGACGAGAGCCTGGACCAGAACCTGAGTCGCTTTCTGAGTCAGCTGGGGACGTATCTTCCTGATGTTGTAAAGCGTGTATCTGCAGCAACGGGTTGTAGCAGCGATGTTTGCAGTGAAGGACAGGTTGTTATCTAGGGTCACACTCAGATTCCTTGCAGTCTGAGTCGGGGAAAACAACTGAGGTGCCGATGTTGATTGTTAGGTCAAGAGTGGGACAATCTTTTCCCGGGAGGAAGAGCAGCTCAGTCTTGTCAAGGTTGAGCTTGAGGTGGTGAGCAGACATCCACTGAGAGATGTCAGCTAGACAAGCAGAGATGCGTGCAACGACCTGGGTCTCTGAGCGGGGAAAGGACAGAATTAATTGGGTGTCGTCAGCGTAGCAGTGGTAAGAAAAACCATGCGGGCTAATGACTGATCCGAGCGAGTTTGTGTACAGGGAGAAGAGGAGGGGACCAAGAACAGAGCCCTGAGGGACCCCCGTAGTTAATTGACAAGGGTCGGACTCAGACCCTCTCCAAGTCACCCTGTAGGTACGGTCTTTCAGGTATGAGGTGAGGAGGGAAAGTGCAGAGCCTGAAACTCCAAGTTTTTGGAGAGTGCGAAGGAGGATCTGATGATTCACCGTGTCGAATGCAGCAGACAGGTCCAAAAGGATGATGACAGAGGAGAGGGATGCAGTTTTGGCAGTGTGCAGTTCCTCCGTGACAGCAATGAGAGCAGTTTCTGTGGAGTGACCTGCCTTGAAACCAGACTGGTGCGGATCCAGAAGGTTGTTCTAATTGAGATAACAGGAGAGTTGTTTAAAGACAGCGCGTTCAAGTGATTTAGACAGGAACGGGAGGAGAGAGACAGGCCTGTAGTTTATAACATCAGACGGGTTGAGAGTGGGTTTCTTTAGGAGAGGGTTTACTCTTGCCTCCTTGAGACTGTTTGGAAAGTGACCAGAAGTTAGAGAAGTGTTGATGAAATGGGTGAGAAACGGTAGAATATCAGGAGCGATAGTCTGAAGGAGGTTTGAAGGGATAGGGTCCAGAGGACAGGTGGTAGGGCGGGCAGAGGTAATGAGGGTAAGAACCTCACTTGGAGAGAGAGGGGAAAAGGAGGTAAGTGTGTTGGTGGAAGGAGGGTCTGGTGACCCAGCGGTGAGTAAAGGTGAGTCAGAAAAAGAAGAGCGAATATCATCAACCTTTTTTTCAAAGGGGGTAACAAAGTCGCTTGACAGAAGTGAGGAGGGGGGAGGAGCTTTTGGAGGGTCCAAGAGGGTGGAGAAGATGGAAAATAGTTTTTTAGGATTGGAATAGGAAGATTGGATCTTATCTTGAAAGAAAGTGCTTTTTGCCTGAGAGATCGAAGCAGAGAAAGAGGAGAGGAGAGCTTGATAGGTTAGGAGGTCGTCACGGTGTTTGGATTTCCACCATTTCCGCTCTGCTGCCCTAAGGACGGTTCTATTAGCACGCAGTGCATCATTTAGCCAGGGAGCAGGAGGGGACTGACGAGCCTGCCGAGATGTGAGAGGACAGAGCGAGTCCAGAGTGGATGAGAGAGTAGAGAGGAGAGTTTCTGCAGCAGAGTTTGGAGGCAGGAGTTGGAACGAATCAGAGGAAGGGAGGGCTGAGAGTACCGACGAGGCAAAGGTAGAGGGGGAGAGGGAGCGAAGGTTACGGCGTACAAGTGTAGGATGGGAAGAGATTAGTTTGTTATGTTTGGAAAGGGATAGAGAGAATGAAATGAAGAAGTGATCGGATGTGTGGAGCGGGTTTACAGAGAGGTTAGAAGTAGCGCAGTTCCTTGAGAATATGAGATCAAGGACATTGCCAGCTTTATGAGTCGGTGGGGATGGAGACAGTGAGAAAGAAAAGGCGGTTAACAGAGATGTTAGTTCGTCTATCTTCCCCGTCTGGAGGTTGAAGTCTCCGAGAAGTACAGCGGGAGGACCAGTTTCAGGGATGAGTGAGAGGAGATTATCTTGGATGAAATGGCAATCATACCAAGTGTGGAGTTAGACATGATTACAGGCAAACTGTACGGTGATGTGACTTTACCAGGTCACACAGGGGTGGCAACACATGCTTGTGTGTTTTATGTTGGCTGGAAACACAACACGGTGGAAGCAAGTAGTGGCATATCATTACACTGGCAATTCTACCAATGGAGCAGAGTACAGGCCAATCATTATTGATATAATACAGAGGGCTACATGTGCTTGATGTCACCACCGACATGGGTAGCCCTAACCGAGCCATGTGAAAATCCTTTGGGGTGGACCAAAATAAAACATCGGTGCCACATCCAGCAAAACCAGACAGGCCCGATTTCATGCCCGATGTCCCACATCTGGTAAAAAATTAAAAAAGTGCCCTTGTCCGTGGGCAGGTCTTCATAATTCCTGAGGATGTTGTTAACAGAAAGAACCTCCCCTCTAACGAGGTTTCTGTGGTCCCCATTAAGGACTTATTGACCTTTCAGGAAGGGATGGCCTTAAAAATAGCTCCCCATCTTTCAGCTGCAGCCATCGAGCCAAGTCACTTTGATAAGATGAAGGTTGGTCTTGCTCTAAATGTGTTCAGTAAGGCTACAAGTGCTGGGCTGAAATACATGGTGCAGCAAGAAAACCACCCTCTGTCATACCTGACGACAGCGTGGTTCCTGGAGCAGGTTGATCGTTGGTTTGATCTGATGTCATCTCGCCATCCAATTACAGCCCTGAGCAGGCTCAAGATGGAGGAGTACCAAAAGGCCATCACCTTCCTCCAGAACATCGTCCATCTGTTTCGTGGGATAAAGATAGGTCAAAAGGGAGGTTGGAAGCCTGTTCAAACAGGGGTGATAATGGCAACAACATCAATTTTGGCCATACAAGAGGAGATGCTTACACAAGGACACAGGTTTGTGTTAACGTCAAGGTTCACACAAGACTGCATTGAAAATACATTCAGCTGTGTGAGGTCTAAAAATCCTGTCCCAACTCCAGTGGAATTCCATCATACACTGAGAATCATATCTGTGGGGCAGTTCATCACCACCATCAGCTCTGGGAGCTACCAGGAAGACCACAGTAGCTTTTTGGCAGACTTCCTGGACACAGGGGAGCCAAAAATCACCCCATCAATTAGAGTGGAACAGCTGATGGCGGTGAACAGAGCAGCAGCACCTGACCTCACAAAAACTGAGAAATGTATTCTCTTCCATCTTGCAGGCTACATCGTCCACAAAATCATCAAGTTTGCCAGCATCTGTGAAAAATGCAAAATTGCAACAGAGCACCATGATGAGAGTCCTTCTGGTGACAACAGCTTGTTAGTGGACTTGAAAGACTTCAAGGCAGGTGCTCTTTGTCGTCCCTCCCAAGAAGCCTTTGACTTCATTCACCAAATTGAGGAACTATTTAGGACCAAGACTGGTTCCTCCCTCATGCAGCTCCCCAACGCAGTGGGTGTCTTGGAGAAAGAAGCTCAGGCCCTCTCCAGCAGGCTTCCGTCATGCTGTGGAGTACAACAAAAACTCGTAAAAAGATTCATACGGCTGAGGCTGAGAATTGAGGCCAAACAAATCAGAAATGACGGGGAAAAAATAAAATTAAAAGATGGCCATTTTGGAAGCAAGAGCCAATCCAAAAAGGTGAAAAGGAACAACAGCAGCCAAGCTACCACATCCAGCAACCCCCAAACAGATCCACAGCTGCAATCATTTCCATTAGCCGTTGCAATGGAAATATTTGGACTAAACATCGCTCTTCCACCTGCCAGCACCCAGCTAACATCACTGCCCCTCCACCTGCCAACATCACTGCCCTCCACCTGCCAGCACCCAGCCAGAGGAGCGCAAACAACAAAAACAAGCAAGGTGTCCCGTCATGTACCTGGAAGTTTGGGTTGGCAAAATGGAGTAAGAGAGGGACTTGAAAAACCTTGGTGGCTCTCTACTCATGTTGTTACAGTTGTCTTGGTTACAGCTCTCAAGTTTTTTTTTGTGCCATTTCCACATCTTTAGAAAATATGAAATAAAAAATTGAAGTGAAATCAACCTCATCTCTGGAGAACAAACTTCGATTTCTCTGTCTTGTGAGTTTGCAGTCTTGCAGTTTTTCTCCTCCACCTGTAAAATCACTGCCCCTCCACCTGCCATACAGTAGGTTACTAACAAGATTACTTATATAATACAGTGATAGAATACATGTTTAGTATGCTTACTTATATAAAACAGTAGTATTAAACTTACCTTGTGTTTTCACTCTCACTTAAGTCCCTCTCCCTTTGCCATCAATCCAAAATCAGCTGAGCTGCAACATTATACAGACAGGTAATAATCAACATAATCACAAGGACACAATATGGCTCTGCTAAAAACACTCACTCTTACACGCACCAAAGTTATATTTATCTAATATTTAACTCCCTCCACCCCCGCATACAACGTTGGACGAAATGACATTAAGAGAACGGAATTTACAATTAAAAGGCTGTTAAGCTTAATCTGTTATCTGTAAACGTTCCCTAAATCTACTAATTAGGGATAATCGACTGACATCCTTTAATACACATGTTAATTTGAATCAGATGTACTGATAATATCCGCAATATACATTTTTAAACTTCTTCTTACCTTTAAAAGTCCGTCACGAACGGTCTATTATGCTGCAACTCTACCTCTGCTAGCCTTGGCGCTAACTTCCGGGGAACGATTGAGAGGCTCCACGATCCGCCATTGCTGTAAAAAAGTGGTCCATTGGAGTGAACGGAGATGTCGTAACTCTTCTATTATATGGCTCTGGTGTGGACTTAATGCGTTGTCCTGTCTCATGAGAAGGAAGCTTTTTTTCACACGTTGTTTGTCTAACAAAGACCTTGTAGCTCGAGTATTTCACAGATTACCCTCGTATAACATTGTCAGATTCATAATGGAGAGTTACAAACTGTTACCACTTTGCATTCTTCGTCGTTGTCAAAACCTTCTGCCTACGTTACCTGCAATGCAACTCAACAACATCCAGTTTATTCAGAGAATTGGATGGTTAAGCCAACTTGTTTCTAAATTCCAATACTAGATTTGTTCAATTTTCACACAAGAAACACAACTCATGCTTGCTCAAGTGACATCACTATAAGCTTTGTAACAGATGTCATGCCACTTCCTTTGTAGCCAAAAATACTTTACTCAGAATACCCTTTCTAACATACACCAAATAACTTCCTCAGTGTAAACACTCCCTGGTGAGACCTCTTTTAAAAAGAGTGCTTGAATAATTCAAACACGGGTGATCAAACTGTAGATGTAACTCTGTCCTTCTCAATGCATGCAGAGATTCATGTAGAGTTGATTCATAATGGAGCAGATCAATCTTTCTTGCTGAGGGATTGTTGATGTTTAACAAACAAGGTTTATGATTTTATGTATCCAGTGTTGCATGCCTCATGTACGTAACACTGCTTCACCTCCAGCTGCAGAAAAATACACATGACCCTTTTGTTGACACGGGATGATTGCATTGTGCAAGCAAATACATTCATTATACAACTGCTGAACGTGCTGCATTGCTGATTTGCCATAGGTCTGCCATGGAGTGAAGGACACTGCTGATGGCTAGTGAGGCAGAACACACTCATAACCTACAATATTGGTTCAAGTTTATTGGTTCCCCTTCTGCAGCAAGAATGTGTGCAGCATCCATCACTTGAAAAATGGAGGTTCAAGTGCCCTGCTTGTGATAAATTACCTAACCAAGGTGCTAATAATTGACCTTTTTCAAAGGAAGAAAAACGAGTCAGCAAGTCGCCTGTTAGGCAACATGGGACGAGATGGAGGGCGAATACCAATAAGATAATAGATTTCCAAGCGTCTTCAAGATAAGATAAGATAAGATGGACCTTTATTAATCCCCGTGGGGAAATTCAGTTGTACAAAACAAATTCATTTGTACATACACAACATCAAACATTGTGTATGAGCGCTGATGCAATAAGATGAAGCTCTTACACCTACCCCTAAAGGTATACGGTACAAAGAACAAGTCAGTATAATTGACGTGAAACAACAATTAGTTTGACACATATTGAAATAAGGGCTGCATTACATATACGCTCTTCTTAAGAAATACCCCTGTTGGCCACATGCATGTTAATTGCAGCAGTATAGAAATAAATCACATAAAAACAATAGTAATCAAGACATTTTGGCAGGACCATAAATCTATGTTTAATTTCATCAATACCTTGGGATAACAAGATGATATGGAGAAAATATTGGACAGCGGAGTTATGGAGCATCTATGTATGCCCACAAACACTCAACACCTTGTGTGTATGGGGTTTTTGCAGAGATGTGTACACCATATGTAATTGTGAATATGTATGCATCGGAGCCTTTAGGGATGCATGATTTTATTTTTCCGTGCTTCAGAGCAGATCCATTGCCACAAGCAGTTTCAACAATGTGGTTCAGTTTTCAAGGCTCAGAGCACTTTGCATTAGCTTCTCCTCCAGCTCACCTTTATGTCTAATACTATGAATCAACTCTGAATCATACAATGGGATTCCCCTGCAGACCCTAATAGAAGAAACGCTGCATTGGTCTGCCTCTGGATGGACAATCCTGATAATTGAGTAAAATAATCTCTCCATACTGGTGATACGATTGGCTGGCTCTGTTTACACCTATGGGACTGTCACTGGTGGAGCTCGGTGAATCTATCACACTTACCATCCAATCTGGCCTGACAGACAAATTAGGCAGTTATATGTCGTGGAGGTAGAGGAGGTGTGCACAAGGATTCAGTTGCCGCATGATGCGCCCATCCATACTGCAGGCGTATCAGTAGGACCCTCAATGAATTACTATAGAGAGAAAGAAGGGTGTCCTCTGTTCATCCTGAATATTGGTCATACAAAAACATCATAACTTTGATTAGGTGTCTATTTTGTGTTGATTTATTTGTTGTATTTATTCCTATTTATACATTTCCCATCTATTTACCTTTATTTTTGTATCATTTATTTTGTACATACTTCTGATAATTGTGTATGTAACTGACTGTTTTGCACTCTGGTTAGACCCTCCTTAAATTTCGTTACACTGTGCTTGCATTTTTGTAATGACAATAAAGTCTAATCTAATCTAATTTCTGACATTTTCGATATACAATGTTCTCACCTGGCAGAAAGGAAGGGTGGTTTATTTTAGCTACCGGTATATACTTTTTCACAAATGAAAAAACCTTAAATTCTTTGTCATTTGCAGGAAATGGTAATTATTTTGTGAGTGGAGGTGCTGAGATATTTATAACCAAATATACTTTATAACTTCCAAAATATAAACCCATTTACCGTTTCTTTGCTCCTCTCAAACTAAATATAAATGTATACAAATCTAAATGCTTGCATTATTGTGGCTTTTCACTGGACATATTTGACATTTTGGGAAATATGCAGGGTTAGATGAGAAAGTCCATAACACTATTGTGTCTGTGCATGGAGCCGGAGTTGAACATTGATTAGCCTAGCTTAGCGTAAATAATGGAAATGGGGAAAAACAACGAACGGCAAAGCATCCAGAAATCTGACCAGATGTGTGTAGTGGTTCTGCACATCTTTACATCATTAAACAAAAATGCTGCTACTACTTATGATTTCTATTTCTCAGACTTGCAAGGCACACAAAGTTAAAACTAAAACTAAGGGACAAGACTATCTGTTGAGCTGGTGCTGGTTGTTTTGTTTTTGTGCTGAACTTAAGATGCCCCTGCTCCGAGGTGAAGCACACTAAACTTTATTCAGTCATGATGCAGAGACCACAACAACAGAGAAGAAAGAATTTGAACTCAAGAGGTCGTTTTATTTCTGTTTATTTCACCTTCTCCTTCCCCAGCACTGTGTCTCAAATATATTTGCATATCTTGATACATTTGTTTGGTATGAAAAGACTACATTCACACACAAGTCATTTGGTGTGTCATTACTATGTGGCTGCATCAAAAGGGCAATTTTCAGAGGCACAATTCCTCTAATAATAAACCAAAAATATTAATAAATAGGAACATCACACATAGATGGATTTATTTTTCATCAAGAGCCTTGAAGAATATAAATGAAGGATTTCCCTCAACCTGGGGATAATTTACATATTGTCTATTAACCTTTTGATATTAAGGATGAGAGGGTGCATTGAAATGGAAACACTACAAGCATGTTTGTAATTTCCTATTTTCACAAGCAATAACAACATAAAATGTCACTGAAGCTATTAGCATGAAATTTGCCTGACACAACCTAATTCAGCCCTTTTTTCCTCGTCTACAAACCCCCAAGCCTCCTGTCACTCTAATAAACAACTTTCTCCTCGCATGCCCCCCTCCCTCTTGACATTGCTTTAACAGGAGCTTCCTGCTCACACAGCTAACACAGGTGAGCTGTTTTAGTTCCGGGCCAATAGCCATTTACCCGAATATGCTAATGTTAACCTTAAACAATCACTGACTAACTTTATCATATTTCCTAACAGGACAGGGTGGGACAGAGAGGTCCTCACAATTCCTTTGGGAAAAGCAACATTTATATTTCTCCTAAGTACGAGAAGAAGTTGAATAATTTGCTAATACTTTTCAAAACGATACTTTAGAGTGATCTTTACCTGGTACATCTTCCTCTATAAGAACATTTTTCTCTACCAGCTCAGCCAGAAATCAACTATACTGCCGATGCAACGATTGAGACAAAACATTTAGTAGAAATAAGTTAGGTCCAGAATATGACATTATTATTTATATTTATTTATATATAATATATTAATTCAGATGCAGCAAGCAGTTAAAACCCAAAATGATAACATCTTAAGCAACACAGCAAAAGTAAAACCAAAGACAGCCACAACAACTGCTTCCTGCGATTGAAATTATCCTTTTTGGTTCACCAACATCGTGAAAACTGTATTTTCTGTCTAACATAACGAAAGGCAGCAGGAAAATTGACACCCAAAGAAGAAGAATACAGCCAAGTTCTGCCTAAAGCTTAGACTGTCTGGCTACTTCAAATAAAAAGCAATACATTTGGATATATATGAAGGTAAAATATATAATTAGCTTTCAAGTAAATTAGTAGAAGTACCATATTTTTGCTGGTACTTCTCTCTGCTTTTACATGTAAGAAAAGCTCAATAAAATTAATAATAAAAGTAATTATTTTTAAATCCACACACTCTACCACTAACCAATAGCTTTGCCATCGGCTCAATGTCAACGTTTTCTATTAAAATAAATCTATAAATAATTGTGATACAAATATAACATTTAGTTGAAGCTGATGTTGTTTATGCATTTAATTCCCTTTTGTAAGTCAACAATGTTAGTTTTTTTATTCGATTTTCACTATTAAATATTGACCTTTTAATGTTATCTAACACAATAAAATGTATGTAGGCAATGCACACTTCGCTGCAGCAAAAATACAACAACACTGCTTTTGATGCAGCTGTAACAGGGAGCTGTAATATTGACACTTGAGTAGTCAGGCCTGAATCTGATTGATTTGAACTATTTTCCTGCAGCTATGAAATAAGCCTGCAAGCTTATGAAATCATTAAATGAAGCATGAATTATATTTATGTGAGATCATATGGAAAATAGTGCGACCATTAAGGCAAACACAGCTGCATTGACTCACAGCCCCATTATATCCGGAGTTCACACTGTGGTGACTGTGACCAAAGACCACCCAACCACACTATGACCCTAGCCTGCGAGTTTTCTACATTATAATCAAATAAGAATAATGATCTCAATGTCGCTGGAGTGTATGCAAAAAATCAGTTTGGTTTATTTACCATCATTATCAGGTCAATCATCTCGTGGTCCATGAGTTCATCCCTACCTGACTCCACGATTTATTTGATTGTGTGTCTCAGTGTGGAGGTGCAGGTCACCCTGTATATGAGGTGTGCTCACCCTGCAGAGAAAAACTAATTTCATCATAATTTACCTGCAGGGGTGGTGTCCTGGAGAGTCAGAGGTGTTACCAGCCGCACTGCAATCATAACTGGGCAACCCTGGTGCTGCTACAGAACACATTTAATGGATATATACTTGTCACTCTTTAAGATGGGAACATGTTGTCTGATGAGAAATGACCTAAAATCAACTAATGCAAGCCTTAATAGTAAAGCCAGTGCTGCTGAGTATTTTTACCTTGCATTATTTGTAATGGTCAACAGGGGGCGACTCCACTGTTTGCAAAAATAAGTTGGATTGTATAGAAGTCTATGAGAAAATTAGCTATTTCTCACATTTGAGTAAAACCTTTCCTCCTGCATTTATGGTATTAATCACTTTATCAAGCATATCTCTACCTCTTCAGTCTATAAGAAGTTGAATAATTGGTGCATGCCGCCAGATCAGTGTTACATTTATCATCCAGTAAAACCAAAAGCTAGGCAGCCCAAAAAAGCATATGACAGAGATTAAAAGTTCAATTTGGTCCAAAACGAAATAAAAAAAGTTCTCTTTTAGTCACAAAGCTCGAGGCTCTTTGTGGATAATAAGTTGACCCATTGTGGTGTGAATGCTCAGTGAGAGGTATGACGCATGGCACCCTTATGTTTGTGTTCTGACAGGAACGTGTGTTTCTGAAAATGACCATAAATGAGAAGTAGCCAACCACTTTGATTGCTTCACCGTGCTGAATTTAAATGCAGTGAGAAAGCCCAGCATCTTCAGACAAAGAAAGAGCTCTCCACTCTCAGTAAAGCCAAGCTGATGTGATTAAAAATGTCAGATCCACTAAATCTCCAAAAAACACACGAAGAAGAGGGCAGATAACCTTCATGGCATTCAAAGACCTGGTATATGCTTCTATATTGACTGCTTTGAGGGATGTACAAATATGAGGGCATCACATCAGTCAAACCCCGAGCAACACTACGGGGGTAATACGTGTGTCGGCTTGAGGTTGATGTCGTTTTGAAGGTTTACATTTTGCAGTGGACTTAGTCATGGTTTCTGCCGTGCGCTGTAAGCAGGTGTGGATTAATATGCCAGAGCACAAATGCAGCCGTGATGCGCTGTCAGTTGACCTGACCTCCTTTTCCGCTTCTCACCCTCTTTGTTCCGCTGCCATGTCGTGCTGCTTCTTCAGATACAGCCCGCCATTTCCCCATCTTCTCGTCCCTACATGTTTGTCTCTTACTCTCCCTCCCCTCCCTCCCCTCCATCATGCCATACTCTTTTCCTCCTCAGCCCTCCCTGGCTGCTTTACTCCATACCTACCAGATAACATGATGCCTGCCCATGGGAAACATGATAAACAGGCTCCATTTCACTGCGTACCAGGAGTCACGGTTCCATCTTCCTCCTGCCAGCATGGGAACGCAGCCTTTTATATTCTCCTCGGCTGTGGCAGCTGGAGGAAACCCTCCTGGGCATCTGCACGTCTCTATCTTTCGCAGAACAAAGAAATGAGCGATTCATCTTTAGACATCGACCTGTCAACCATTGAGAGCTTTGGATAGGATTCCTCACAAGACTTTGGGCCTTTTTATTGCTCTGATTGCATGTGACATCTTTAATAGGTCATTTAAAAGTACCTCAAAGTGATATTTAATAACCATGTGCGGTATGCATATCACTGCAGGAGGGAGCTCCCTGATGTACGAGTTGTTGTCATCAATGTCTTTTCAGAATAGTAACTACTTTTATTATTCTAATCAGTGATTGATGTTCTTTATACCTTCAAGGTCAACATGTGCCCCATCTAATTTGTCCTTGTGCTATATTATCATATGAGCACTTTGGAGGGTTGGTCTTCCCTGTTGTTTTGAGCAGGCTGATACTGTTTGTCTCTTGATAAAGGATTGATGATTTTGAGGCCTTAAAGTGAGTTGGGAGACTGGGGAATTTAAACACTCAACAACAAGACGCAGGTGAAAACAATCAGGGGCGGGGCTGACGCTGATGAGGGCGGGAGAACACATAAGGAAAGGGAGTCAAGGAAACTGAAATGAGATGTGACAAAAACAGGAAGTGAAAAACAATACAACATAAACATGAAACATGACTGACTAACACTTTTGACGGTGCACAACAGGCCCTCTAGGGCCGACTCCTGACGGCCCAGGCCGATCATAAAAATCCTGAATCAGGATTTTGTCCACAATGAATCTCGCAGGAACCCAGCACCTTTCCTCGAGACCATAACCCACCCAATCCACCAGAATTGCTTGCCTCGACCCCTATTACGGACCTCCAGCAACTTGCGGACCTTGTACGTTAGGCCACCTTCGAAGAACTGGGGTGGTGGAGGGGGCTTGGAGGCGGGAATAAGTGTGCTCTCATAAAATGGCTTTATCTTGCTGACGTGGAATGTAGAATGTACCCCCATGGATCTGGGAAGTCTTAGGCGCACAGACATAGGATTGATGACTTTCGACACCGGAAAAGGCCCCACAAACCTTGGAGCCAACTTCTTGTAAACCACCTGAAGTGGTAGGTCCTTGGTGGAAAGCCACACCTTTTGACCCGGTTTGTAGATGGGAGCGGCCCTGCGGTGGACGTCTGCTACAGTCTTCATCCGAGTCCAACTTCTGAGAAGAGATTGGCGAGCTCCAGCCCAAACTCGGCGACAGCGTCTAATCAAGGCATGAGCCGATGGTACCGTAACTTCCCCTTCGTTGGTTGAGAACAGCGGAGGTTGATAACCATTGGCACAATGGAAAGGAGAGAGACCTGTGGCCGCCGTGGGAAGAGTATTGTGAGCAAACTCAACCCAAGTGAGGTGGTCGCTCCAGTTGGTCTGGTTCTGGAAAACGAGACCGCGTAGTGTAGTCTCCAGTTCCTGATTCAGGCGCTCCGACTGTCCATTCGATTGAGGGTGGTAACCTGAAGACAAGCTGACAGTAGCGCCTATGAGTCTGCAAAACTCCTTCCAGAAGGCTGAAATGAATTGTGGACCCCTGTCGGAAACAATGTCATTTGGGAATCCGTGGATCCTGAATATATGGGTCATCATGACCTCTGCGGTACCCTTGGCAGAGGGGATCTTGGTTAGCGGAATGAAATGAACCATCTTGGAGAACCGGTCCACCACTGTCAGGACCGTAGTTTTGCCTCTGGACGAGGGGAGACCTGTCACAAAGTTCATAGATATGTGTGACCAGGGACGTTGAGGAATCGGCAGCGGTTGGAGCAAACCCATCTTGATTTTATTGTAAGCACACACCGGACAAGCTGCTACGTACTCCTGCACATCCTTCTTCATGGCTAGCCACCAGAAACGCTGCTTAATCCTGCACATAGTCCTTTTAATTCCAGGGTGGCACGAGAGCACAGACGTGTGGGCCCAGTGGATGACCTTGGAGTGGAGAGACACAGGAACAAAGAGCAGGTGGTTTGGACACTTGCTAGGTGCCGGGTTCAATATATTAGCCTGTTCAACGTCCAACTCTATTTGCCAGGAAAAGGCTCCGACCATACGGTTTAACGGAAGGATGGTCTTGGGCTCTACAGAAAAAGGTTCTGGTTTGAAAAGGCGAGACAAGGCATCAGGCTTTTGATTCTGAGATCCGGGGCGGAAAGAGAGAGTGAAATTGAACCTACTGAAAAATAGAGTCCACCTGGCCTGCCGAGAGTTGAGGCGTTTAGCCTTTCTAATATACTCCAGGTTCTTATGGTCTGTCCAGACTAAGAACGGCTGTTCTGCCCCCTCCAACCAGTGTCTCCATTCCTCAAGAGCAGCTTTTACAGCTAACAGTTCCTTATTCCCCACATCATAGTTCTTCTCTGCCGTCGTAAACTTACGCGACAGGAAGGCACATGGGTGTATCCTGTTGTCCTCCAAGGATTTTTGGGACAAAACGCCTCCAATTCCCTCATTGGAAGCATCGACCTCGACCACAAACTGGCGCTGACGATCCGGAATGGTGAGAATGGGAGCTGTGGTGAACTTCTCCCTGAGGAGCTGGAAAGCGACGTCAGCCTGGGAAGTCCACTTGAAGGGATCTTTAGGAGAAGTTTTTTTCCTCCCGTCGTTAGTTTCCCTGGTGTGTCTAGTGTCTGATTGTATTCACCTGTGGCCCTTGTGTTTCTCCTCCCCTGCCCGGCTGTGTTTCGTCTTGTGTCATGACTAGTTCGTCGGTGAGTGTTCTGTTTTGTCTTTGTTTATCACCTAGCCTTGAAATAAAGGAATTTTCATTTTGATCTGCATTTGGGTCCTGCCTGCTTCACACACCGTAATATTACGAACCGACCTAACAAATGGACCCAGCAGATGATCCATGGGAGGTAGAATTACAGCATTTTACCTTCTATCTGGCTTGCTGCTTCGATTGGTGGAAGGGAGCGTCCAGTGTTCGGCAGAAGAGGGCCGCTCTAGTAGAGGCGCACCGGTTTGCAGCAGAGAAACGATGTTTTGTGGAGTTCTTACCTGACTGGATTTTGGACTTCCTTGAAACATGTGATTCCCGGCCTGCTAGCCCCAGGCATGCTAACTCCATGTCTCCCAATTCCCAACCTGGCACCATACGCCTTGGTGGGTTCCGCCTACAGTCAACCCGTGCTTCTGCCCCAGTTCCTGCTCCTGTCCAGGAGTTGTATTCCGGAACTCGTCTGGCTTATGGAGGTCCACGGAGTATTCAGGCGGCTGCTAAGAGGAGGAGTCGTCGCAAGGCCAGGCTAGCAGCCCGAGCAGCCATGTTTCCGGCTCCAGAACCGGTCCCGGCAGCCATGGATTCGGCTCCAGGCCGGCCCATACAGCCATGTTTCCGGCTCCAGAACCGGACCTTACAGCCATGTTTCCGGCTCCAGAACCGGACCTTACAGCCATGTTTCCGGCTTCAGAACCGGACCTTACAGCCATGATTCTGGCTTCAATTCCGGCTCCAGAGCCGGCCCATTCGGCCATGTTTCCGGCTCCAGAACTGGACCTTACAGCCATGTTTCCGGCTCCAGAACCGGACCTTACAGCCATGTTTCCGGCTCCAGAACCGGACCTTACAGCCATGATTCTGGCTTCAATTCCGGCCCCCGCAGCCATGGTTCCAGACCCAGCTCTGGCCCCAGCTGCCACAGTCCCATCTCAAGTTTCCTCTCGAGTCCCCTCTCCAGTTCCCTCTCGATTCCCCTCTCCAGTTCCCTCTCGAGTTCCCTCCTCTAGTCCCTCCTCTAGTCCCTCCTTTAGTCCCTGCTCTAGTCCCTCCTTTAGTCCCTCCTCGAGTCCCCTCTCTAGTTCCCCTCTCGAGTTCCCTTCTCTAGTCCCTCCTCTAGTCTCTCCTCTAGTCCCCTCTCTAGTTCCCCTCTCGAGTCTCCTCTCGAGTCCCCTTTCGAGTTCCCCCTTGGTTCCCCTCTCGAGTCTCTTCTCGAGTCCCCTCTCGAGTCACGTCTCAAGTCCCTACCCAATGTCCTGGTCCGTTGGAGGTTCCGCTGGGGGTCCTGCCAACTCCATGTCCTGTCCCGTTGGAGGCCCCGTCGACTACTCCTCTGCCGGGGTCCTACCAATCGTATGTCTGTCCCGTTGGAGGTCCCGCCGTCTACTCTCCTGCTCCTTGTCCTGTCTCGTTGGAGGTCCCGCCGACTACTCTCCTGCCGGGGGTCCTGCCAACCCTTTGTCCTGTGCTGTTGGAGGCCCCGCCGACTGTTCTCCTGCCGGGGGTCCTGCCAATCCCGTGTCCTGGTCCTCTTCCGTGGGGGATCCTGCCGAGGCCTGTCCCACCAGCTCCGACACCGGGTCCTGCCCGGCCTCCGGCGCTGTCCCGTCAGCGCCTTCCTGCCCTGCCTCCGGAGCTGTCTGGTCTTTGCCCTCGAGGCCGGCCCTCTGAGAGCCGCAGTCTTCACCCTCGATCCCGGCCCCCTGAGAGCCACGGCCTTCGCCCTCGAGCCCGGCCCCCTGACTTTCCCGGCCGCGGCCCTCGCCCTCATGCTCGGCCCCCTGAGTTCGCCCGCGGTGGCCTTCGCCCCTCCATAACCCCCACCTTGGACTCTGTCTTGCCCCCGGGACGTCCGCCCGAGTCCCCCTTCTCGGCTTCTGCCTTGCCCCCGGGCCATCCGCCCGAGATCCCTTCCGGGTCCTCCGCGGTGCTCTTGGGTGGTCAGCCCAGACCCGTCCTCCGGACCCCCTCCACCCACCCTGGTGGCCCTGTTTTCCACTCATCCCCTTCCCTTATTCTAACCAAGTGATAAGCATTTCTTAAGTCCAGCTTGGTAAAAATCTTGGCAGTCTGAAGTAGCTCGAAAGCAGAGGACATGAGTGGCAGAGGATAGCGGTTTTTCACCGTAATGTCATTAAGAGGGCTGTAGTCTATGCAAGGTCTCAGAGAACCGTCCTTCTTTCCTACAAAGAAAACCCCCACTCCAGCTGGGGAAGATGAAGGACGGATAATCCCTGATTTAAGAGACGAGGAAATGTAGTCGTCCATTGCCGCTCTCTCTGGCCTTGAGATCAAATACAGTCTTCCCTTGGGAATGGGAGCCCCCGGTAGGAGATTAATGGGGCAATCAAAAGGTCGGTGAGGAGGTAGCGACATAGCTTTTGATTTGTTAAAGGCTTCCTTTAGATCGTGATAACATAAAGGTACTTTCTGTAGGTCAGGATAGTCTGAGTGATCTATGATGATCCTACTAGGGTCTGTTGGTGCCTTAACAGAGCGTGAATGTTTACACCTGTTAATGCAATCCTCTCCCCACTCCTTAATTTTTCCTGAGCGCCAGTCAATGTGTGGGTTGTGGATTTTTAACCACGGAAAACCCAAAATAATCGGATAATGAGCAGATTCAAAAATGTGAAACTGCATAACTTCAGTGTGGTCATTATTTACAGTAATCTGGATAGGTTCTGTGCAGTGGGTTACTGTAAACAACAAACGTCCGTCTAAAGCACTGGCGTTAATGGGGGAAGATAGAGGAACAGTCTTTATACAAAGCTGTTTGACTATGCCCCAATCCATAAGACTTTCGTCCGCTCCTCCTGAGTCTATTAGCACCCCTTGGTCAATGACCTGATCATTAATACAAATGTTTACCTTGGTAACTGGTCAAGGAGGAAAGTCTGTGGGAAGCTTGCTCACCAGCGCCCTCCTCTTGGCTGGTAAGCTTGATCTTTTCCCGGACATGACGCAAGTTGGTGACCCGGCTGGCCACAGTAGAAACAACACCTTTCTCGTAGCCGGCGCTGTCTATCCTCCACGGAAAGCCTGGTCCTTCCCAACTGCATGGGTTCATCTGCAACAGGCGGAGGTGCTGTCCTCCAACGGACCGAATCCGCTGGCTGGAAAACCTCCTCTGGTGGAAAGGCTCGTTGAGAAAAGCCCTGGAAACTGGGATGTCCGTCACGGCTGCGTCAACGTTCTCTCTTTCCCGAAGACGTTTGTCGATCCGGATGGAAACGGCAATGAGAGACTCCAGGTCACGTGATACCTCCAGAGTCGCCAGCTGGTCCTTGATTGGATCTGATAACCCAGTACGAAAAGCATTGCGAAGAGCCAGAACATTCCACCCGCTGCTGCCGTGCGAAACTCGATAGCATAATCCACCACCTGGCGATTATGCTGGTGCATCTGAAGTAGATTGATTGATTGATTGAAAAGTTTATTAACAGCTTGTATATTGGGTACAGTACAGTACAGCTCAAAACATACAATTGTTAAGGGGATGCAGACCAGAGAAAGACTTTCGTCTTGTTTACATCAGGGTCCCCCATTTCCAATTCATCATGTCATTTAAGACATATAAGACATATTTGACATACAGATGGCTTATTTACAATTTACATACAGGTGGTTTTTTTTACATACAGATTGCTTGTTTACAATTTTCATTTTAGATTTCGTTCTAATACATCCTAACCGGACATTTAAGACATACCAAGTCTACAGATATACAGTTAGTAACAGAGTCTACAATGCGAGTATATACATAGATGGGGGGGGGGGGGGGAAGCTGTCCATTGAACGACAGGTTGAGATTTGTACCATTACCGGGGCCAGTTTTGCAATGCTCTCCCCCGAAGGTGCTCTTTAAGAGAGGTTTTGAAGGTAAGTATAGTTTTACTTTCCTTTACAGTTGTGGGAAGAACGTTCCACCTTGATGTGGCATAATTGCGAAACGTGTATTCCCCCTTTTTTGTGCCAAATCTGGGTTTCACATGATTTGTGGAGCTCCCTCTGGTGTTATGATCATGGTATTCCTTGACCTTTGGGAAGAATTTTGACATGTACATGGGTACCATAGCAACACATCCTCACTCCCAGGTCGGCCTATGTTGACGTTATGTCAAGTTCCCTGTCGGCTTTTTCCAACGCAAGGGGGGGGGGCCTTAGCGTCCATTTTCAACGCAAGGGGGGGGGCCCTTAGCGTCCATTTTCAGCTTTCCGGGATGTCCATATGCTTCTATAGACGCTCATGGAAGCACGGCATTCGTTTGTGTCGGCTGCCCTTAAAGGCAATGTGAGCGTCCATTCTCATTGGATAACGGAGAATTGTACACCCGGAAGTAAGTATTCCCCTTACTGTCGATTGATTTTACAGTGATATCTGCACTACTCATCGACTAAAAAACACCAGATTATCCTTGTTAATTACACAACATTGATTGGTTTAAATTGTGTGCAATGCTTTTGTATTTCCCCCCTTCGATTCGGAGAAACAAATATGTTTTCGGAGTAAAGGATGGCAGAAGACACTACACTACCCAGAATCCCCAGCTATCGTTTGGACTACACCATGTGCTCTGTTTGACGTCACGTGATCTTCAAATTTCTCCCTGAAGAAAAAAAAAACATGGCCGAACTTCGTTTTATTCTCGATGGAAAAGGCCTATTTTAAAGTTAGTTTGGCCATTAAAATGCGTTTTGATGTCATTTGATGCGAGAAATATGAGTTGTTATTTCAGATTATGTGTGCAGTGGATGTACATGATCTTTAGTTTGCTAGTTATTACGAAGATTACTTCAGGAAATTGCGTCCATAACGTTTTCATTGTTACCAATGTGGTTGCTAGGGACGCTGCTATCGATATTATTTCTGTTATGTTGTTTAACTGTTTAATGGTGTTATCTTTATTGCTACCCCCTTCCCCGTCAATGTATAGTGTTGGTCCACAGCGAAAACATATTAGTTTAACAAAATCCGCATCTAAAGATAGCCTACGTTATTTTCCCCTGTGCAATTCCAGTCTCACATCTCACAGCACATCGTCATGAACAAATAACGGAAACAGACCGAAAACATTGAAAAAAAATACAATAATACTTTATTCCGAGTTTGCTTGCTTTTCTCTTTGGAAGTCATCACATAACGGCATTGTAATACACGGTTCGGCTGCATTAAATATTACATATCTGCCGTAGTTCTGTATGTATAGAGCCCTGATGAGAAGACTTCTAGACAAACATGAGGAACTGAAAACGTGACGTGGATCATAAATATATCAGCCATTAAACAACATCTTACATTTCTTTTCACACAATACGTCTCCTTGCAGTATCAACACTAATTCGGCTGACTTTTATATTTGATCCAATTGGTAGATAGGCTGTATTTACACCATAAAGGTGCACAGCTGATATAAAGGGACACCTAGTGGTTAAAGCATGTTATTCAATTTCATTATTTTTATCATTAGATATTAATAGGATCCCTATAAAGTATATTAATTACTCGTTATTCTCTACTAATAGTCCATTAAAGACTGTATATAATGACTATTTTGCACATCCCTTTCAAGATTTCAAGATTTTCTAAGGTTTATTGACATATCATATAGGCCTACACAACTATGGTGTAGTTATGCATTGAATGAAAAACTTGGGTCGCAGGTTCCTCAATAGTGCATTACAAGACATCTATCAATATTTGTGCGTACCTCCAGCAATGTTAACTATGTTGAAGCACTTATTTTAACTGATATTATACATAATGTATTATACTCTTATAAGATGTATGTAGATATTTCATCTCCGACCTTGTCAGGTATTGAACAATCAATAAATAAAGAACACAGAATTGTTGAATATAAAACACAGAATTTGTGTGATTATACTAAATTATTTACAAATAAACACCACTGCATATTTAACTGTTACACATGCTGATGTAACGCAAATGTTCCAACTTGAGATCAATAAAGTATATCTTATCTTAAGCTGATCGATGGCTATACTGCCATATTTGCAACATGTGCCTCTGAACCTTAACAAGTGCATGTTTCAGGCTTATCAATTAATGTAATGTAATGTAATGTTATCAATTAACAACAGGGGTCAAAAACATAAGACCAGCTGTTAAATAAAGCTCTTCTGACCTTAGCTGGCATGTGTGTATATATATATTAATGCTGCCCATTATGGGCACAAGCAATTTTCACCCATTTATTAATTATATGTTTTAAATGTGAGTGTTTCCTATCCCCTAAACCTCCAGGGATGTACACAGTTTAATACTGGCAACTTCTTATTATGGGAAATACGAAAACGTCTTTTAAAACTACAACTCCCAGTAGAGACGTGCCATAAATACAGAACATGTTGCGAAACAGAATAGCCAGCATTTGTAGTTCTGGGGACAGGGTGGGGGAGGGGGGACGCGGTTCTGCCATCCTTTACTCAGAAAAAACATTTGTTTCTCCGAATCGAAGGGGAAAAATACAAAAGCATTGCACACAATTTAAACCAATCAATGTTGTGTAATTAACAAGGATAATCTGGTGTTTTTTAGTCGATGAGTAGTGCAGATATCACTGTAAAATCAATCGACAGTAAGGGGAATACTTACTTCCGGGTGTACAATTATCCGTTATCCAATGAGAATGGACGCTCACATTGCCTTTAAGGGCAGCCGACACAAACGAATACCGTGCTTCCATGAGCGTCTATAGAAGCATATGGACATACCGGAAAGCTGAAAATGGACACTAAGGGCCCCCCCCTTGCGTTGAAAATGGACGCTAAGGCCCCCCCCCCTTGCGTTGGAAAAAGCCGACAGGGAACTTGACATAACGTCAACATAGGCCGACCTGGGAGTGAGGATGTGTTGACCATAGAGGTGTAGTGGATCTTGTAGACCAGGCCCATTGCAAGTAGCTGTACTCTGTCGTCTACTCTAAGCCATCCTAGGTTGTCGAAGTGGGCAGAGGTGAGGTGGGTTATAGATGAAAGGTCAAGCAGTAGTCTGACCAGTTTATTTTGCGATGTTTGAAGTTTTATTTTTAGCGCCTTGGAGGTGCTATGGTACCATGACGTGCAAGCATAGTCATAGTACCCTTGAATGAGTGCTCCTGCCAGAGTTTTCAGGGTGTTTTTGTTTACCAGAGAGGAGATCCGGTATAGGAATCTAGTTCTTTGATTGACTTTTTTTATTACATTGGATGCCATTTTGTCACAGGAGAGGTTTGCCTCAAGAATAGATCCTAGGTATGTAATTTCCTTCTTACTTGTGACAATAATGTCGCCCACTGCAACTGAGAAGTCGTCGGTTTTGCTGAGATTATGTTTCGAACCGAAGAGAATGGACTCTGTTTTACCCAGGTGTAATGATAATTTATTATCGGCGAGCCAGGTGCAGATTCTGCCGAGCTCGGAGCTGAGGGTTTTTTCAACCTGCAACCTGTTCCTGCCAGAGACCAGCAGGGCTGAGTCGTCCGCGAACAGGAACAAGTTGCAGTCACATGCTGATGACATGTCATTTACATAAATTAGGAACAGTAACGGACCTAATATGCTTCCTTGTGGAACACCACAGCTCACTGGGAGGGGGGGGACAGAGTACCGTTTACCTCCACCATCTGTTCTCTCCCCTCCAGGTAGGATTGCATCCAGCTCACCGATAGTTTATCAAAACCAATTGCTTTTAGCTTGTCAATCAGAATGGGGTGATTGACAGTGTCGAAAGCCTTTTGTAGGTCCAGCATCACCATGCCGCAGTACTTGCCCTCGTCCACCTCTTGTTTGATGTGGTCGCTCAAATAAAGAAGGCATGTGTCAGTGGAGTGGGATGTTCTAAAGCCAGATTGAAATTCATAGATTAGTTTCTTTTCCGCGAGGTACTTTTCGACCTGTTCATATACTATTTTTTCCATGACTTTCGAGATGGAGGGAAGTATAGAAACAGGGCGGTAGTTGCCTGGGTCCAATTTGCTGCCCTTTTTGTGCAGGGGGGTTACTCTTGCAATTTTGAAGTCTTTGGGTACTTTTCCCTGTTTTATGGAGAGGTTAATTATGTGAGCTATGACTGGTGAGATGGCGGTTGCTGTGTCTCTGAGGAATTTGGAGGGGATATTGTCGTGGCCAGTGGCCTTGTTAGGTTGGAGGGCGCTCAGTTTAATGAGTACCTCTGCTGTTGTTACCCTTGCTAGACTGAAATCATCTTTGCGTACCCCTAGGTTTTTGTAGTAGGTCATGATGTGATCTACTCCAAAAAGCCCTGAGTGGGGAGGGTAATTTATTTACAAGAGTTGTGGCTATGTTTGTGAAAAAAAATGTTCAAGTACTTGGCCACATCCAGTTTGTCTGTGATGAGCCTGTTATCTGTCTTTATGTTTAAGTTAGAAAATCTCGTTTTGAGTTTTTTACTGCAGCCAAGCTGGTTATTGAGTAATAATAGTAGTCTTCGGCTGGCTTCTGTAGCAGGTGATGAATGGTCAAAAATACGACTCATAGTGTCTGTGAAGTCGGGTAATGAGTAACATAGTTCAGTGTCTCTGGACCATTCTGCAGTAGCCCAGGCTGCAGCTCTTCCCGTTACATGGGACACACTGAACGCCACTTTGATGAAAAAGCTCCTGGGTTGTGTTGGAAATGCAGGTCGCACTGCACCAGGAAAGCTCTGCAATTTATGGAATCACCAGAAAACCTCTCCGGGAGAGCCAGCCGTAGTGAGGAAGACACAGCCTGGCTTGGATTGACAGCGTCAACAGGATCCGCCACATGCAGGCGGTCAGCTGTGACTGAGGTCATCGGCGGAGCAGTCTGAAGGTGAGTGATGAACTGCTGCATCTGATCCGTCAGCTGTCGTATCTGTGCAGAGACGGAAACTTGGAGTTCGGCCTGGTTTCCTACCAGTGCCTGCACTCCTTGGCTGATTAATCCCAGCTGTTCCTCGTGATGAAAAATCCTCGTGCCTTGGGCTGACAGGGCGGCGTGAAGAACTTTTGGGTCGGCTGAGTCCATTTGTGGTCAGTTCGTTCCGTTAGGAACTTGGTTACACAAGGATAAGGACTCAAATGCACAACCCGGGAGACAGAGATAAAGTATAAGTAATATACTTTTATTTGCCAAAAGGATATACAAAAAGAAAAAACACTCTTTGCGAGGTGACAAAAATAAAGAGTTTCAATAAGGCTCAACAAAAAACGCTCACAACGTGAGGAACAAAATTTACAAAACGTTTTCAGGAGCATGAATCAGGCATGTGTCAAGAGAATCAAAAACTGATGAGCAGAGTTCTGACATGAGGACAAGACGAACTGACACTGAACACTGGGAGACTGGGGAAGTTAAACACTCAACAACAAGACACAGGTGAAAACAATCAGGGGCGGGGCTGACGCTGATGAGGGCGGGAGAACACATAAGGAAAGGGAGTCAAGGGTTGCGTTCCGATAATCCAAAAATCAGCTCCTAAATTCTAACCCTATCTCCTATTCCCTGACCTCTGAGTGAAACGTCACGGGGTTAAGGGATAGTGGATAGGAGAATTCAAAAGGATTTAGGAGAAGAGACCGCGGTACTTTAGAGCAGTGGTTCCCAAAGGGTGTGCCGCGGCACACTGGTGTGCCGTGAGGCAAGTTCGGGTGTGCCGTGGGATTTTGTGACAACCATACGTTATTATTGCAATATACAACTACACAAAAAATAATTACTTTTTAATTTACTATATCAGTACTTTGTAGGTTTATATGTACGTAATCTGCGCGATTTGCGCATCCACATCTCCACGTGCAGTGCTGCATAAACATGGCTGAGTCAGCGATAACTCTCGAGGGGTGGAGGTAAACCCATTATTTTGAGTTCGTCCGAAGAATAGACAGGAATGTGACGGTGAGGTGCAAACTGTGTCCAGGCCAGAAGCTGTTTTAAACACCACGTCAAACCTCAACAAACACCTGCAAAGAACACATGCTAAGGTGAAGCTACCGCACACGCTATTTGTTGTTTGTTTATATCACGTAGTCTGTTCTTCTTCTCTGTCTTCCGGTTGTTGTCTGTTTTGAATGACAAATACACACTACCGCCGCCTGCTGGTAAGGAAAGTTATTGCCACTCACGCATGTGCTCGGCAAGTAAAGTAACGAGTTACTTTATGTAGATAGTAACGAAGTAGTGTAATATATCGGCAAAAATATTTACAATAGCACATGTTTCAATGCTGATTGCTGAAATGTTAATTTATAATTTGTAGTTCAGGACCATGGACAATGCAGCTTCCTTGCATTGACAGTTCTCTGTGCTGAATTTCTGCTGAGTTTCCTTTGCCTCGTTTTTTATTTTGTGACCTGTCTGGTTTAAATGAGTGTGTTGCTGCTTTGATGAAGCCTAATTTGATAAAGTTTCAAATTAATTTCTGAAATATTTCGTTAATAAATATTTCATGAGTAATATAGTTGTCTTTGTCACATTTTATTTAGTATTAGTAAACTCATCTAGAGACTCTGCACCATGCTCTGATGCTGTTGCTTTATGCTTTATGAACGTGGACAACAGAGAAACATATTCTTCATGACCAAAGTTGGAATTGAAATAAAAAAGGAAAGTGAAACTTATGCTCGTCACCCTCTCCCTCCGGTCCACATTAATACAAATGATCCCAATACGTATGATTGTATGAAAATATCTTAAAATCATAAATGTATTTATTATAAACGTTAGTCCTTACCATCTATCACTGTGTATATCACCATTCAAACATCTTTTAAAAGTTGAACAAACCCCACACAGCTCAGTAAAGACTGTGAGATGTTGACTTTATTTGATCATTTCAGTAAAAACTAACATTCATATTTCTCTTTTTGATTATAATACTGATGAACGTTCAGAAAAATGCTAAAATTGGAATGCAACCAAGGGTTGCGTTCCAATAGTCCATTTAGCTTAGGAACCTTCCTAACCAAGTGAAATGACCCGGAAGTACGTCACTGGCAGCCATGTTAAGTGCCGTTCCAATTCTCCAAATGAAAGGAAAGGAGGTTTCAAACTTCCTTTATAACCTCCTTTAGCTTAGGAACCACTGGACCTCCCTTGACGAAAGGAGAGGAGAAAATGCTGCCCCACAATGCATTGCAGCCGCAACATTTGCCGTCACTCAACAGTCGGCCGTTCACGGAAACAACCGATTATGACCAGAAATGATATCATGAAAGTTACGGTGCTTAAGCATTTTAAAACGTAGCCTATGTGGTAAGTTGCCAAAGTGCTTTGTTCTGAACGTTCATCAGTATTATAATCAAAAAGAGAAATATGAACGTTAGTTTTTACTGAAATTATCAAATAAAGTCAACATTTCACAGTCTTTACTGAGCTGTGGGGTTTGTTCAACTTTTAAAAGATGTTTGAATGGTGATATACACAGTGATAGATGTTAAGGACTAACGTTTATAATAAATACATTTGTATTTATTTTAAGATCTTTTAATAGTTCATACAATCATACGTATTGGGATCATTTGTATTAATGTGGACCGGAGGGAGAGGGTGACGAGCATAAGTTTCACTTTCCTTTTTTATTTCAATTCCAACTTTGGTCATGAAGAATATGTTTCTCTGTTGTCCACGTTCATAAAGCATAAAACAACAGCATCAGAGCACGGTGCAGAGTCTCTAGATGAGTTTACAGTAGTCCCTCGTTCTTATTGAACATCCATGTTGTAGTCCGCTGTATAGAAAACTCTAGTTTCCATAGTTTCCCCACAGCAGCAGACGCACATTCATGACGTCCGCTGGCGCATCATAAACACGTCGGATAGTGAAAGTGCATTCGGATTCTCTAAAGTACCGCAGTCTCTTCTCCTAAGTCCTTTTGAATTCTCCTATCCACTATCCCTTAACCCCGTGACGTTTCACTCAGAGGTCAAGGAATAGGAGATAGGGTTAGAATTTAGGAGCTGATTTTTGGATTATTGGAACGCAACCCTGGAACCTGAAATGAGACGTGACAAAAACAAAACAGGAAGTGAAAAACAATACAACATAAACATGAAACATGACTGACTAACACTTTTGACGGTGCACAACAATCTCTGAACACTAACAGAAATAAAATGGTGGTAAAGATTCTTGTTTCCTGATTAAACCACCATTAAATCACTTTAATATTTATTTCATTCAAGCAGTTTATTATTCCACATTGATGCACTGAGACATGTTTTAATTGAAAACAAAGTGTAAAACATGTTCAGTCCCAAAACTATTATACAGTCACTATGATTAATGGTCCCTTGTTTATTTAGTTTGTGCAACAGTTGTTCAATGTTTTACTGTTGCATACTGAGTCTGAAAATAGACCAAATAGAATCAAGCTGTTGCACATGTGTCAGTATTTAATTATCAAAATAGAGAGGACATGACCTTAATGGTGCCTATAGCCCTCAACGCAAGGATCGATACTAGACTGTCAACAAACATCTAGGCTGCCCCTGTGAAGGGTCTTTGAGCAAGGCATTCAAACGTTGGAATCCATTGCTCTGCACGACTGTGACCATACAAGGCATTAAGGCAAGATAATGGACATTTTCTACCGTCCCAAACCACATTCTTTTAATGTCAACCTGTTTGAATGGAGCAAAAAAGAGCATGTCAGCCTCCATATTTCAGATATGTTGCCCCTGCACATACTAAGCTGAACTTCCACATGTCACAGCAGTCAGTATGTGTCTACATGAGTGTTAACTGGGTCGAAGGAATCACACGTTCAGTGCCATTAATCACTAGGCTACTACACGTATGAACGGATTAACATCACAGATTATCTACGACTAAGAACATCCTCACGTATGAACTCCACTAACAGGTCACAGAGTTGATGTTGGCACCAATACTTCACACTGGCAAAGGCACTTCCACTGCTGCAGGTGTAGAAGAGTGGATCACAACGATAATCAGCCCAGAGTGGATTTTCCAGTTCCAAGAGTAGTGCATGACAAACACGCCTCTATTATTAGACTGTAACCCTGGGGCACTCATTTTTCTCAGATCTGCAATGGAAGAGAAAACTCAAGAGAAATCAATTTTTTGTTAATTTCTTTTTTTAAATTGCCATATTGAGCAGTTGTAAGAGAAGGAATACAAACAACATTTAATGTTTGAAGATCAGTTTTCAGCTGGATGAAAGGATAATACCTTAATTTTAGGCTATTAAAATCTATCCGATCCTCTTTCCTAAAATATGCTCTTCAGGAGAAACAAAAAAGAAATATATTATTTCCTTATTCAGAATACATGGTTAAATCGATTACATTTCAATGTTTGTGTGTTGTCACATGCATCACAAAGAGCACCACCTGCTAACAAAAGGGAAAAAAAGATATTTTTTACTGCTAGCCTATTGATTTGCCTAATTTAGAAATAAGTATTTCGGATTAATCCATGACACAATTATTGACCCTGCAATTCCGTCAGTGCTTGAATATTATAGTTTAAAAATGTTTAACGTGCATGCCAACATTCAAATCTGATGTCGCACGCAGTTTATTGCTGACCAGCTGCAATTGATTGGCCATAATTTGCTCTGAGTTGCTAGAAGAGTTATTAGAAATAAGTGTTGCTTTTGAAACGCTAGTTAATCTACAGCACACTTTTAAAAGTCTGTTTCGAAAAACTTTAAACGAGGATAAACAATCAGCGGTACAACGCGGTGATGGTGGGCGTGCTGGAGAGCTAACAGAGCTAACTATGCGAACAGCCACACAAACAGGAAGTAGGTAGAGGAAAAGAGATATGTGCCCAGTGGAAATGTAAGGTGTAAAATTGCGTAAAAATAATGTGATTTTCTGTTTCGGCAGTAGCAAGAGTTACGACAGCGGAGGAACAAAATGCTCACGTCACGTGGTTCAGGCCAGGGAGACTCAATAGTTCCCCGGAAGTTCGTGGTGGGACATTTGAATGCATGATTACCGGAGATAGAACTACGATTTTTGGTAATAAGTAGTGAATAAAGATTTTTGATTTGCAATATTTATACAACATATCGATGTGTATGTAGTTACATCAATATTTGAAAAAGTTAAATTTGCTAATATTTGAGGATTAAGATAAAATAACTAAGAAGTACTTTATTGATACCAATTTGGGAAATGTTTGCTTTAGCAGCAAAAGACAAGGCATTGTACATAAGACAGTTAAAAGACTAGAATTAAACAATCGAAAATGTAAACATCTCAAATAGAAATAAAATAGCAGAAAATATACATGTGAACAGCTATCTTACCTGTTAACATACATGTTAGGCTAACGTTGCCTTGGTTAAAGAGCCTGTTGCTGTTGTTTATTGCTTTGAATGGTTTAAAACAAATATTATCTTCTTAAACTTGAATGGTAGTCAGGAGCATCACTTCCTAATGTTTGATATATTTAGAGGGAGGGAAGGAAGGTTTCAAAATTCAGATTAGATTCATTTCTACAATTTTTTCAGTTTTTCAGTTCAGTAATCCCCTGGTAATTGAGGACATAAGTAATCTAAATGAGTAATGTCTTCTTTATGACTTTCAGAAAGGACAGGAGACCCACAGGTGCCTATCAATGATTGTCAACTGACAGTAAATAAATGGAATTCAATAAACATTGAATAGCATGCATTAGGGGTTTCACAACTACCAATATTTACTAGTCGACACGTTTTTCAAAATAGCAGTCGACTAGTCGTTACGTCATAATAAAGACACACAAAGAGAGGTGTACAACTGTATTTTATATCGGAACTCATACAGTTACATTAAACACTGCATTTTAATTTGTGTTACATGGCTGAGTAAATAACAAACAGTAACTGGACTTAGTAAATAACAAACAGTAACTGGACTCACCAAAATCGACAGCAAAAACTCTGTTTACTGAAATGCCACGTAAATCCAGTGCGCAACAGCGCATTGCGCAACACTTTACTCGCTGTCCTCCACGATAACGTCCACCTTTCCAGATTTTTGGTTTGCGTTGAGGAACACCAACGCATCGACATGTGAGGGAAGGAGGCTTGACCGCTTTCGGGTGACAGTGTTGCCTGCCAGGGAAAAAACCCTCTCACTCGGGGTGCCTGTGGCTGGAATAGCTCCTCGAAAGCTTGGCTAAACGGGGGACGCGGTGCACGTTTTCTGCCCACCACTCCAGTGGGTTATCCATTGTGGGGATATGCGGTGTCCGCTGGCAGTAAACCCTAGCTCATCATCCGCATCACTGTAGACCCGTTTTTTCTTGCTGCTCGTCTGCCTCTGTCCTGTGCTGACGCCGGTCCGTTGCTCACTGGTGCTAGCATTACTGCTAGTGCTAGCTGTCGGCAGCGGGTGTCTCATCTTCAGATGGTTGCGCATAGCAGATGTATTTTTGTTGTACTTCAGTACAGCTGTACACAACTGATACTTCACTGTGGAGTTGGTTACATCTTTGTTGAAGTACTACCATACATAAGAATGTCGGACGTGTTTTGAAGCATTTTGCAGCACCTCGTTTACCTCAATTTTTTTCACGACTAGTCGACTAGGGCCTACAGCGCCGACTAGTGGTAAAGGTAGTCGACTAGTCGACTAGTCGATTAGTTGGTGAAACCCCTAGCATGCATGCAGTTCGTCTGTGCCTTTTCCTCCGTGTTGTCCTGGCATATCGTCTCCCCCATGGTTTGCTGTGCTGCCTGGGGATGCTCCAATCGCTCAGAGAAAGGAGTACAAATGTAAGGTTTCCCCACTGACACAGAGCGGAGGAAAGAATGTCTGGCTCAAGTCAGCAGGAGCAATTTAACTATCACAAAAGACAACAACAGCAACAACATATGTGAGGTAATCATATTTTTCACAAAACGAAGACCAAACCATTGGGAAGCTTAACGTCTGTTTAATAAAAATAAGGAACAGGGAGAGGCTTGCAAAGCTCTGGGAGTTGAGACTCAGGTGCAGGGTGAGGGTCTCATTGCAGGTCTTCAGGCTCCATTGAATCCCCCACGACGCTGAAGTTGGCTTCCGATTCAGAGCATCCGATTCGGCAGTTAAGGGGAAAGTTAAGGGACATTTAATTTACAGCGCTGAGCGAACAATCCTCGTGTTTGAACCTCTTAAATCGCTGAATAGCCGATTTATTTGGACTGGATTATCCCAGAGAGTATAAAGATTATTTATAACCCAGTTTGAGATTTGTGAAACCTTTATTCTATTTGTGAAAATTAAAAAAAGGGAGATTTCAGTGCTTTTTTCGCATCTTCACCACATTAGACCAGGTCCTAATCTTAAAACCACTAGACCTACATTCATAAAATCTGGACTGGATTATCCCAGAGGGTCTAAAGATTCTTTATAACACAGTTTGAGATTTGTGAAACCTTTATTCTATTTGTGAAAATACAAACAAGGGAGATTTCAGTGCTTTTTTCGCATCCTGACCACATTAGACCAGGTCCTGATCTGAAACCACTAGACCTACACTCATCAAATCTGGACTGGATTATTCCAGAGGGTCTAAAGATTCTTTATAACCCAGTTTGAGATTTGTGAAACCTTTATTCTATTTGTGAAAATACAAACAAGGGAGATTTCAGTGCTTTTTTTACATGTAGACCACATTAGACCAGGTCCTGATCTGAAACCACTTCAAATGACCCGCATGCGCACCAGTTATGTGCAGCCCTGGTTATAAAGAATCGTTAGACCCTCTGGGATGATCCAGTCCAGATTTTATGAGTGTAGGTCTAGTGGTTTCAGATCAGGACCTGGTCTAATGTGGTCAGGATGTGAAAAAAGCACTGAAATCTCCATTGTTTGTATTTTCACAAATAGAATAAAGGTTTCACAAATCTAAAACTGTGTTATAAAGAATCTTTAGACCCTCTGAGATAATTCAGTCCAGATTTTATGAGTCTAGGTATAGTGGTTTCAGATCAGGACCTGGTCTAATGTGGTCTACATGTGAAAAAAGCACTGAAATCTCCCTTTTTGTATTTTCCACAAATAGAATAAAGGTTTCACAAATCTGAAACTGTGTTATAAAGAATCTTTAGCCTCCGTGGGCTAATCCAGTCCATATTTGATGAGTGTAGGTCTAGTGGTTTTAGATCAGGACCTGGTCAAATGTGGTCTACATGTAAAAAAAGCACTGAAATCTCCCTTTTTTTAATTTTCACAAATAGAATAAAGGTTTCACAAATCTCAAACTGTGTTATAAAGAATCTTTAGACCCTCTGGGATAATCCAGTCCAGATTTGATGAGTGTAGGTCTAGTGGTTTTAGATCAGGACCTGGTCTAATGTGGTCTACATGTGAAAAAAGCACTGAAATCTCCCTCGTTTGTATTTTCACAAATAGAATAAAGGTTTCACAAATCTCAAACTATGTTATAAAGAATCTTTAGACTCTCTGGGATAATCCAGTCCAAATAAATCGGCTATGCAGCGATTTAAGAGGTTCAAACACGAGGATTGTTCGCTCAGCGCTGTACATTAAATGTCCCTTAACTTTCCCCTTAACTGCCGAATCGGATGCTCTGAATCGGAAGCCAACTTCAGCGTCGTGAATCCCCCTGGGGTTCTTGTGCTGAAAGAGGGAGACAGGAGAAAGCGTTAGATACATCTAGCATCCTATAGGATGGGACATTTCTGACCTATTTTAAACGTACCATGTGTTTTCACTCTCACTTAAGTCCCTCTCCCTTTGCCATCAATCCAAAATCAGCTGAGCTGCAACATAATACAGACAGGTAATAATCAACAGAATCACAAAGACATAATATGACTGCTAAAAACACTCACCCATAAGTTATGTTTTTGGTTACTGTTTAGAAGTCTCAAATATCCACTCTAAATCCATATCAATAGCGATGTATCACAAAAATAGCTCTCTTCCTTATTATTGTGTAACGTTAACTATAGTACACCAGCTTGAACTCCAAGATGGATATCCTCATTTCACCACCTCTACCCACTACAATCACACGCCCCAATGTTATATTTAACTAATATGTAACTCCCTCCACCCCGGATAAAAGCACGTTAAGAAGCCCCTTTTCTCTAATTCCACAACGTTGGAGGAAATAACATTAGGAGAACGGATTAATAGGCTGTTCGTGGTTAACGTGTGTTGCTAACTTTATCCGGTATCCTAGCCTAATCTGTTATCTGTAAACGTTAAATATACTGATTGAAGGGATAATCCACTAACATCCTTTAATACACATGTGTAGTTAATTTGATTCAGATGTTCTGATAATATCCGCAATATAAATCTTTAAACGTCTTCTTACCTTCAAAAGTCCATCACGAACGGTCTATTATGCTGCAACCATAGACTGCTAGCCACAGATCCGCTAACTTCCGGGGAACTATTGAGAGGCTCCACGTTCCGGCATTGCTGTAAAAAACTGGTCCATTGGAGTGAACGGAGATGTCGTAACTCTTCTCTGGGCAGTAGTAGGCATAGTTAGTCGTTCTGTCAGAGATGGAAGAAGTAGAGTGAAGTACTCAGATGTTCTACTCAAATAAAAGTAGCAATACTGCATGTTAAAACTACGAATTTACATTTAAAAGTTCTGCATCAAAACTGGACTTAAGTAAAAAATAAATAAATATATATCATACTTTAATTGTAAAAAGTAAGAGAACGCATTATGTAAAATAGCCATTTTAAGCACTGGTTGTATGTAGCCTATTGGGTATTCATACACTGAAATTATTTTACAAAAATAATTGTTGCATGTTTGTGTTCATAACTTAAATGTTGCACTTGGTAAATGTGAAGTTTATTATAATTACTGTATACAATACTGGGTAGTTAAACTTATAATAATATATTATGTTTCTTGATTTATAATTTGGAATTAAGAACCTAAATCTGCAAAGTGATAAACTCAATATGTCAAATGTAACATTTAGTTAAAAGTGCAACGTTTGCCTACAAAATGTAGTGGAGTGAAAGCATATAGTAGCATAGTGTGAACATACTCATGTAAAGTACAGGTACCTACATTTTTTTACTTGAGTACAGCACTTGAATAAATGTACTCAGTTACATTACACCACTGCATGGATCTCACAGCAGAGGTGTGTTTTGCTGTGCCAGATTCTGCCAGCCAGAGACTCCTAGGCTCTGTCCCTAATGAAATAACCCCTTCTGACAGATGGCAAGTACCACTTTCCCTCTGTTGCATAATTTAAACTGACCCCTCTAATTGGACAATGATTCAAGTTATCAGCCAGTGGGAGAAGGTCAAGCTCGTCTGAGCTGGATTCTGCTTAAAACTGACAAGGATTTGTTTATCTTGGGAACAATATAAAAGTTTCTCATGAATATACACTGAATTTAAGAATACATTATTTAACTACAAAACCAAGCTACAAGATTTGGCTGTTTTTGTGCATAAATCAAGCTAAAATGGAGCAATGATGTTGCATTAGTGCCAGCTTATTTTAGACCTAATAAAAACAATTAGGATAGAATGTCAAATGTCCTCACCCTGAACCTAAAATCTTTGATTTAGGCTTGACAGAGACCTGATCTGTAACCCTGACCCTAATCCTAAAAGATTTGGGTCAGGGTTACATACCTGAATGCTCAGCTTTGAATATACAAACCTGAGCATTCTGTCACGGTGTGTGAAGCAGGTAGGACCCAAATGCAGAATAAAGTGACAATTCCTTTATTTCAAGGCTAGGTGATAACATCGACAAAACAGAACACTCACCGACGAACAAGTCATGACAAAAGACGAACCGACAAAGACAGAAAAACCAGCACTTAAATACACACAAGACTAATCACAGAAACAAGACACAGGTGAGGAGGGAGGAGAAAACACAGGGACACCAGGTGAACACAATCGGGTAAATTAGACACACCAGGGAAACTAACAGGGAACCACAGACAGATTTAAACAAGACACAACGCAGACAGAAACAGGCAAGACAGGAAGTGAAGACCTTTCAAAATAAAACATAAGACAAGACACCATAAAGACAGATCGTGACAGTACCCCCCCCTCAAGGGACGGATCCCAGACGTCCCAAAAAAACCCACAAAAGTCCAAAACCTCAAGCAGGGTGGGTGGAGGGGGTCCGGAGGAGGGGACTGAGCTGACCGCCTAGAGGCACAGCAGAGGACCAGGAAGGGATCTCGGGCGGACGGCCCGGGGGCAAGGCAGAGTTAAAAAAGGGGGATTCGGGCGGACGGCCCGGGAGCGCAGAGTCTAAGGTGGGGGACTCGGTCGGCCGAGCATGAGGGTGAAGGCAGCGGCAGGAAGAGTCAGGGGGCCGGGCTCGAGGACGAGGGCAGCGGCAGGAATAGTCAGGGGGCCGGGATCGCGGGCGAAGACCACGGCTCAGAGAGGGCCGGGATCGAGGGCGAAGACCGCGGCTCTCAGGGTGCCGGGCTCGAGGGTGAAGACCACGGCTCAGAGAGGGCCGGGATCGAGGGCGAAGACCGCCGCTCTCAGGGAGCCGGGCTTGAGGGCGAAGACCAGAGAGCTCCGGAGGCCGGGCAGGAAGGCGCTGACGGGCCAGCGCCGGAGGCCGGGCAGGACCCGGTGTCGGCCGGACAGGAACCGGAGCTGGTGGGACAGGCCTCGGCAGGATCCCCCACGGAAGAGGACCAGGACATGGGATTGGCAGGACCCCCGGTGAGACAGAGGATGGCGGGGCCTCCAACGGAACAGGACAAGGGGTTGGTAGGACCCCCGGCAGGAGAGTAGTCGGCGGGGCCTCCAATGGCACAGGACAAAGGGTTGGCAGGACCCCCGGCAGGAGAGTAGTCGGCGGGCTTCCAACGGCACAGGACAAAGGGTTGGCAGGAGAGTAGACGGCGGGACCTCCAACGAGACAGGACAAAGGGTTGGCAGGACCCCCGGCAGGAGAGTAGACGGCGGGACCTCCAACGGGACAGGACAAAGGGTTGGCAGGACCCCCGGCAGGAGAGTAGTCGGCGGGGCCTCCAACGGCACAGGACAAAGGGTTGGCAGGACCCCCGGCAGGAGAGTAGTCGGCGGGCTTCCAACGGCACAGGACAAAGGGTTGGCAGGAGAGTAGACGGCGGGACCTCCAACGAGACAGGACAAAGGGTTGGCAGGACCCCCGGCAGGAGAGTAGACGGCGGGACCTCCAACGGGACAGGACAAAGGGTTGGCAGGACCCCCGGCAGGAGAGTAGTCGGCGGGGCCTCCAACGGCACAGGACAAAGGGTTGGCAGGACCCCCGGCAGGAGAGTAGTCGGCGGGACCTCCAACGAGACAGGACAAGGAGCTGGCAGGACCCCCGGCAGGAGAGTAGATGGCGGGACCTCCAACGGGACAGACATACGATTGGTAGGACCCCCGGCAGAGGAGTAGTCGACGGGGCCTCCAACGGGACAGGACATGGAGTTGGCAGGACCCCCAGCGGAACCTCCAACGGACCAGGACATTGGGTAGGGACTTGAGACGTGACTCGAGAGGGGACTCAAGAGGAGAACTAGAGAGGGGACTAGAGAAGGGAACTCGAGAGGTGACTCGCGAGGGGAACTAGAGAGGGGACTAAAGGAGGGAACTTGAGAGGGAACTCGAGAGGGGACTGGAGAGGGAACTCGAGAGGGGACTAAAGAGGGGACTGGAGAGGGGACTGGAGAGGGGACTCGAGTAGGAACTAGAGAGGGGACTCGAGAAGGGACTCGAGAGGGGACCTGAGAGGGAACTGGAGAGGAGACTTGAGAGGGGACTCGAGAGGGGACTCGAGAGGGGACTCGAGAGGGAACTGGAGAGGGGACTCGAGAGAGGACTCGAGAGGGGACTCGAGAGGGAACCCGAGAGGGAACTCGGGTAGGAACTTGAGAGGGGACTTGAGGGAACTTGTGTCGGTCGGTACGCCGACAGGACACGGGGAGCTGGCGTCGTCTGGGGAGCCAGCAGGAGACGAGGTGCTGGAGTCGGCCGGTACGCCGACAAGACTCGAGGAGCTGGCGTCGGCTGGGGAGCCAGCAGGAGACGAGGTGCTGGAGTCGGGACCATGACTGCTGGAGCCGGTACTTGAGCCGGAACCATGGCTGGAACTGGGGCCGGAACCATGGCTGGAACTGGGGCCGGTACTTGAGCCAGAATCATGGCTGGAACTGGGGCCGGAACCATGGCTGTATGGGCCAGCTCTGGTGCAGGGACCACGGTTGTAAGATCCAGTTCTGGAGCCGGAAACATGGCTGTAAGGTCCGGAGCTGAAGCCTGGATCATGGCTGTGTGGGCCGGCACTGGAGCCGGAACCATGGCTGCTGGGCAAGGAACCGGAACACGGATCCATGGCTGTGTGGGGTGGTACTGGAGCACGGTACCATGGCTATGTGGGATGGTACTGGAGCACGGAACCATGGCTGCTGGGTCCGGCACTGGAGCCGGAACCATGGCTGTTGGGGCCTGTACTGGAGCCGGAACCATGGCTGCTGGGGCTCGGGCTGCTAGCCTGGCCTTGCGACGACTCCTCTTAGCAGCCTCCTGAATACTCCGTGGACCTCCATAAGCCTGACGATTTCCGGAATACGACTCCTGGACAGGAGCAGGAACTGGGGCAGAAGCACGGGTTGACTTCAGGCGGAACCCACCAAGGCGTATGGTGCCAGGTTGGGAATTGGGAGACAGGGAGCTAGCATGCCTGGAATCACATGCTTGAAGGAAGTCCAAAATCCAGTCAGGTAAAAACTCAACAAAACATGGTTTCTCTGCTGCCAACCGGAACTTCTCTACCAGAGCGGCCCTCTTCTGCCGAACACTGGACGCTCCCTTCCACCAATCGAAGCAGCAAGCCAGATAGAAGGTTAAATGCTGTCTCAACCTCCCATGGATCATCTGCTGGGTCTATTTTGTGGTCGGTTCGTTCTGTCACGGTGTGTGAAGCAGGTAGGACCCAAATGCAGAATAAAGTGGCAATTCCTTTATTTCAAGGCTAGGTGATAACAACGACAAAACAGAACACTCACCGACGAACAAGTCATGACAAAAGACGAACCGACAAAGACAGACAGAAAAACCAGAACTTAAATACACACAAGACTAATCACAGAAACAAGACACAGGTGAGGAGGGAGGAGAAAACACAGGGACACCAGGTGAACACAATCGGGTAAATTAGACACACCAGGGAAACTAACAGGGAACCACAGACAGATTTAAACAAGACACAACGCAGACAGAAACAGGCAAGACAGGAAGTGAAGACCTTTCAACATAAAACATGAAACAAGACAAGACAAAACACCATAAAGACAGATCGTGACACATTCAGGTGTACAAAAAGGGCTCAGCACAATCAACCGTGTTACTAGATATATATAGTTAACTCTAAATTGTCAGTTTAAACTACCTATGAAAGTGAAGTCTGCTACGTAAACAAGAAAAAAAGTCGGCATGTAAAAAAGCGTTCCTCACAAATGTTGGTGTGGGTGTATCAGGGCTTCTTTCAGAATATACATGGACAGAATATGAATATAGTTTTATAATCTTCTCAGCCACACTGTGACAATCAGTACCTGATATCACCTATTTATGTGTGCCTTTCTAGTCAAGCAGAGATAAAGGAAGTTCTTCTGATAATTTTGGAAATGTCAAGTTCTTTCGTGCAAAGACAGATATCAACATTATTGTGATCACCCTTATCCTTTTAACTGAGATGAATGTCCAAATGAAATGTTTAATTTGCTTTAGCTGACAGCCATTTTTCTTTTAGAGTATTTGACAACGAATGGTGCTGTGCATATTCTACGAACTTCAGAATAGAGTTATCTGACCTCTGACCAACCATCTGAGAAAGGTAAGCAACACGTATCTCTCAGTAATCGAGCATCACCAATAAAGATATCGCATATGAGAAATATAACAATAGTCTTCAATTCAGTGTTGGTCTCTGATCTCTGCTTTAGGATTTTAAAGCTACATTTAAACAGGTCAGCTGTAGTATTTTTGCTGTAGTCGACAATACCAGGTTTTGCATGCTGTTCTGTGGTCACAACATGTTAATAACGTGTTTGTCGAGACAACTTCTTCCTTTTAGTGGTCAAACAACTGAATAATACTGCTTAGAAAATATGTCACTCCTAATGGCGTACAACAATCAGCTAAGATTACTGTGTCAGAAAACAGCCTGGATGGATTAGTTTGCTGTTGAAGAGGCTTATTTACTGCAGCAAATTGTTAACAACCAACAAGGGCAGCTAATCCTCCTCCCAAGAAGAGGCAAGGGTGGAGACTAACAATATGGAGCCTTTCCCCCCTGACACATCATAACAGGAGAGGCCACACATGCCACCACTGTCTCTACCCGTCTCCATCACACAGCCATTAGCTTCAGCATCCCAACCTGCAAAGAGAACTAAGAAACAGAAGTCTTGGCTGAGAAGCTGCTTCTTTTTTTTCTTCTGTGAAGAAACATCAACCTATCGTGGATGGGTAAATATGGAATAATTGAGCATCAAAACAACATGGTTGCTCTATTTCAGGGGAAATAGCGCAGATAGCAGAAGAGAAGGATTCAACTTTTCGTCTTTAACAGCCAACAACAGGAGAAAGGAAGGGTGCATTTTGACACTGCTCTTAACAATGTGAAAACAGGCCTTCACTTGGCAGTGAATGAGGCACATTGTTTGACATGTATCTGGGTTAACAACACAAAAGCTGCCATCCTGACCTCACTTGGCACCTGAAATTGCTGGCCTAAGAGTTGGATAAAAGCACACAAATGATCTGGGTGTCAGGTATCTACTGTTGGCAGTGGATATCTGTTCTGGGCTTGTTGGCAGATCCCCACGTTTGTTGATCTGACAGATGAGGGTCCAGAAGGTGGCTTACAGGATGAGGCCAGGCGCCCCACGTGGCCCAGCAGAGATTACAAGCCGCAAGAAGAAGGTAAAGGGATTAGACGCAAAACCCATCCTGCTTTTTTAACCTCGTCACTGTTGTGACACTGACAGGGAAACTCCCGAGCCAGAATTCTATCCGTTCACCGTCTCCGTCCTCTCCTCCCTCCCCGGCAGCTCTGCTCATCCACCCATGCAGCCCCCTCGGTTCTCTAGGAACTCACTGCTGCTGAAAAACTGAACTGGAGCACAGATAGGAGTGGACTGGACAACCTTTTTTTGCTACGGGCTAATGAGCTGAAGAACTTGTCAGCACAGATGAAGAGACTGATGGACATTCTGCTAATGGACTCAAGATAAAGAGACCCTGGATTTTATTGTTGTCTCCAACAAGTCTCTTTACAAATGAAAACTTCGGGCTTGAGAACCACATAAATAAGCGCATCATGCTTTTGAAGTCAGGAATATTCCTCACTCTGTATCTGTTTACCCTCCAAGCAAGTCGAATCAAAGGTAAGAATCCTATAGGGAGGATTGTTTTCCTGTTAATAATTCCCTTTAGTTATTGCCTTTTTGTTGTGTTTGGAGAAAGACATTTTGTTTATTTTCACACAGGTTTCAGTAGATGCAAGTTTCAACAATCTAACTCTCTAAGGCTCCACTTTTAGCCAGTACAGAGCTAATTCATTCAATAACCTATTTAGCCAATAATACATGTCTAAAGGCCTTTTACACACCAGCTCTTAAGAAGGACCAAACTTTGAAATTGAGAAAAGTCACTATTCAAATTATTGTTTTCAATTAGTTAAAGTGTTTGAGATGCACTTCAAGGGCAACATGGTTTTGCAGTTAAAATTGTGCATGACATGATTTATCTTTTTTAAATGTCAAGCAGCCAGCGTGCCATTTTTATGGCCATGACTATTCACTATGAATTATCAAGCAGAGGCATATAATAGATGTTAACGGAGGAAGATAGCATCATTTCGTCAGTGATAACATTTGCCTCTGCACTGGTTATCTTGTTCAGTGTGATGTGCCCGGGTGAGCTCATTATCCCGAAGGAAACAAAAGCCATTCTGTTCCCAGTGTCGCAGGACGCTAATCTTTTCTGGCTTGTAATTCTGCTTTGAGGCCTTTTTGCGGCTGCACTGAGCATTAAGGCCCGCTCCAACACTCCCTCCCCTCACTCAGGCTCTTGTGTCTCTGCATGTGCAAGTCAGATTTCAAGTTGACAAATTTTCCAAAAATACCCATTAAAATGTTGTCTTACTGCCGTGACTATTATAGGAAACACACATGATTTGGCAAATGTCAGACCACCTGCTGAAATGTTTGGAAGTGGAGGATTTACCGGGTGAATGGGTCTGCCTGACACTGAACTGGGGGATCATTTTGCCCACAAAGCTGCAGGCTGAACTGTCAATGCCCACACATTCTTTGCATGTTCTTGGTGTTCGGCCAAATTAAGATTTGTGGAAAACAATATTGTTCATTGTAGAGGTATTTGTTTTCGTGCAAAACAGTGATTCACCGCTTATTTCTTTTCCTTTCTTGCTCTACCAATTTTTCACAATTCTTATTTTAATGCTTATTATCAAATATTGACTAGTAGCACAGCAGAACACATCCAGACCTAAATGCCTACAATTTGACATGAGTCTTAGACCATTGCCGGAGCAACAAGTCCTTTTGAACAAACCTGTATAAGAGCAGACCTTTTGACAGATAACTCTAACATGACCCAGATAGTTTATTTTGAATTACATATTTTTACAATTTTTCATACCCAATTGACCCATATTCTTAGATTCATAATGACGGTGTTTTTATATAGATAATAACATCCAGGTTATTGTAAATTCACCATTGAAATCTTGCCTAACACGTTCAAATAAAATAGACATTTAAAAAAAAGAAATTGTAAAGAAAAATAACCAAAACTAATTTAACCTTAAGAAATGTGAGAGAAAAAGGTCGACACCCTACTCCAAGATTATAACTTTAAAAGACCAATTAGGCCAGGTCATATGTCATTGAATTTGCTTCTGGTTATCACTTTGAATGAATGTGTTTATTCGTCCATGTGGGGAACCTCACACATCAGCCACCAACAGTAATGAAAGTGTGGAAACAGTTTTAGAACAAAATCACACCAGTGACCATGCAAGAACACACCTAACATTTAAGGTCAAGAATGTATGTATTGCCTCAGTGCATGCTGGGATTGTTTACAACTCGCCTACCACATGTAACCACAACCACAACAATTGCACTTAGCTAAGAATATGAATGCTACATTTTGCATTTATGCCAAAATAGGATCGCGATTCAACAAACAAATGTATAAACAGTAGTTTACAAAGATGTACCTTAAAAATCTCCCCTCCCTAAACCAGCGTCTTTATCATCCTTTTACAGTTCACAGACTATCAACTAATCAATCATTGATCAACTAAGCTCATTATTACTGTAATTGTATTATCACTATACATGCATGTTATCCAAATAAGAACTCCATTCTACTCTTATTTCATTATATATATTTTATTTGCATTCACTCTGTTCACCATTATTTTCTTATCTAATACGATACACCTATATATTTTTATTTGTGTATTAAGGGTGGCAGGGCCCATGTGTTTCTTTGCATTAGCAAGCTTATTCACTTGTCTAAAATATACACAACGTTGGAGCCTGCATGTACCCCTTATTTTGTTTATCTTCACAACAATGTTCCATCTCCAGCTAAAAGCTCTCTTTTCTCAGTTACCTTTATTATGTCCCCTTATTTAGAGGAAATAGTCAATTAATTAGGTCGAATGACCGCGAGTCTGCGAGATGGGGTGAATAAATGTAGGCTTATTGTCTTATAAAGTCATTCAAGGTCTGCCACCTGGCATCCCAATGAGTACCTTTCTTTTAAAATAGATTTTTACCAAGGGGTGACTGTTAGTGATGGTTGAGTGACACACTGGCTTGTGTAATGGAGTGGAATGACCTTACTGTCAGGGCGGTCATGCTAGTTTTCTTTTTTACTAAGATGATCAGAAAATGAGGGCACTCCTCCTCATGTGTGCAGCATTTTAGTAATATAATCCGGCAGTGGCTCAGTCAGTAGGGGCTTGGACTGGGAGCCGTAGGGTCGCTGGTTCAAGTCCCCAACCAGACCTAAATATGGAGTATGGACTGCTACTTGGAGAGGTCTCAGTTCACCTCCTGGGCCCTGCCGTGGTGCCCTTGAGCAAGGCACCGGACAACCCCCCAACTTTATTTTTTACATCTATAAAAGGTGTGCTCTCTCTAGCTCTCTCGCTCTCTCTCTCTTTACTCTGTCTCGCTCGCTCACAGAGGCTGTGTGCTCCTCCGTGGCGATGACGGCTTCCGTTAAAAAAATAAAATAAACATAGGCCTATTTGTAAAGTGGGGGGACACAAACGGGATTTCGAAAAGTGTCACTGTTAAACTCCTTATGAAGTGGTGAGGTGCTGCTCCACATTGCTTTTCTTCCCGACTGCAACGCTGTTGTGTGTGTGTGTGAGAGCGTTTCACATGTGTGTATGAGAGATTTTTACATATGTCTGTAAATGATTTTGGTTTCAGTTGTGTGTGTGTGAGCAGGCTCTGATTGGCCATCGGGAGATTCGGGACTTTTCCTGGTGGGCCGCTGCTGTTGGTGGGCTGCTGCCATCGGTGGGCCGCTGGCTCTGGCATAGGTGGGACGTGGACTTTCACAGCGGCGCTGCGCCGGTACCGCATCCGCCGCCGCAAACACCCGGCGGCTCCGGCGCAGCGGCGCTGTGAAAGTCCACTGCCGTTGGGAGTCTCCGGCTGTAACAGTCCACTACCGCCCGCGAAGACCCAGGTTCGATTCTGGCCTGGGGTCCAAAACATGTATTTAAAAAATAAATAAAAAATCTCCCATTCATCGCGTCCTTTTGCGACCCACCTATCACATCCCTGCGCCCCACCAGTGGGGCGCGCCCCATACTTTGAGAAACGCTGGGTTAAATGCAGAGAACACATTTCACTGTGTGAGCTGTGTGCTCTGCATGTGTGACCATTAAAGAGGGTTACATCCCTCCCAATATTATAATACATGGACATATTTCTGTCCCTGTCTGCATATGGCTTGAATATTTTGGTATGATGTGATGTTTTTGTTGACTCCCAAAATCTGCGGGTATCCACCTGCAACTAATTTTAATCTCTTTGAGATTCACTGTGCACGCACATCCTGCTTCAACTGTAATCCTCATGTATGAGTTTCTGCAAATTCACACCATGTGTGAGGTTTTTCAGCACAACCTCACACTGACACTGTGAGCCACTGAGCAGCTTCAGCAGTGCAACGTGGGTCAAGTTGCTCAAGGGCATCTCAACCACTGATCCTGAGGGGGAAGAATGTTACTCATTCACTTTCTCTACACATCTCTGCACTTTCCAATCATTCAAAATGACAACCTTCCAGTCACAAAGGCCCCAGACATTTTTACACTACAGTGAATTTGAAACCTCAAGTTACTCATTGCACCTTTTTTAGTTGTTACAAAATCCCACATGCAGAGGATTTGTCTTCACTCCATTGTATACAAAATAAACTCTAGGATCCTCTGTGTATAATATACCTTTCACTGCAAAGCCAGATGCTAATTATAGGCAGAGCAAGCAGCAGTTAACTTACAGTAAGAGGGCTGGACAGATGCTATTAAGTAACTTGTTGGATTAGGTGTATGTCAAGTTTAATTCTACTCTGTGGTTGTTGGCGTTCAATGCCTGGTTCCTGGTTACACACTTAAAGCTAGATATTTAAAGGGAGCTTCAGTGATTTAACTTTACACTTCCATAACAATGTATGTAAAAGAGGCCCCATCAATTCTAAACTGAACCGGTGTAGCCATGGGTCACTGTATAAAATCACAGCATTTGAAAAAAATGATACTTGATGATGTGTTTCGTTTTACACCAACGTCTACATAACCAAGTGCACAGGATAAGCTTCCTGTCAATATTCAAAGTCCCAAGCCAATTATGAGATAACCCTTGATGACATCACTGTGACATAATCGTGTGTGTTGCTGTTTTCACATGATGCGTGTTACTCCCTGTGTGGTTGATCATACTTTTCCCCCCTGTTTGGGATATTACATGTTTAGCGTTGTGTTGCCGTGAATAATATTGAGTTTGCCTTTATCTATAGGGAGAAAAAGGCAACTTGTCTAAAGTGTATGGCTACTTCACAACAAATCTAATATACCCTTAAAGATAAAGGAAGTTGTACATATATATGTCGGACCAAAGCATGTGCTGATGTAAGATCATGGGGATGCATGTGTTCCTAATAGACACGCATGCATGACACTGTTACCCACTCCTCCTTCCAATTGTTTGTTTTATCTGTGTTATAGGTTTGTCATTGTACTGTCAGACAAACGTAACACATGTCATGGTTAATCTATAACAACTTAATGAATAAGATGAGCACCATTTTTTAAATTTACATTATTGACATATCAAGTAATTCAATTGTTATGTTTTGACATTTGCAACTGTAAAAGAAACAAATAAGTGCTTTGGTTAGGTGCTGCCCTCTGTCAGTTGTTAATTATAATAATTAACACAAAAACCAACAAGAAATGTCACACTAGCATGATCAAGGCAAGGCAAGGCAAGTTTAATTATATAGCAAAGTGCTTTACAAAAATTAAAGACATTAAGAGCATTAAGAAACATATTATAAAATGGCATTTGAAAAACACTCATTTAAAAGCAAAGATAATAAAACACGAATAACAAAGGTACATGAATACAAATTACAGTCCAGTGTAGGGCTGCTCAATTAATCGTATTTTAATCGCAATTACGATTATGGCTTGCAACGATTACGAAAACAACGTAATTTAAATAAAACGAATATATTTATTATTATTATTATATATAATTTTTTTATTAATGCTTTTTTTGTTTTTGTTTTTCAGTTGAGTTATACTTAAAGTTCAGGGTAATCAACTGTTAAAAACATACTGTTCACATTTTTTTTCTCCAATAAATTGATGTTTTCAAAGTAAATGGATAATCGTTTTTAATAATCGTGATATCAATTATTGACCCAAATAATCGAGATTATGATTTTTGCCATAATCGAGCAGCCCTAGTCCAGTGTGAGATACACACATCTGAAATGTTTAGGTCTGAATCTCAATCATTGCTAACTTTTTAGCAGAAATTGTTTTCTTTGACCTCAACTTAATTCCAGCTATCTATGTTACTTACGTCGTATGATAACTCAAGCTGAATACTGTAAAGATTATATTTATTTTCTAAACTTACATTTTCTCTTGTAGAAATACATGACCACGGTTTTTCGGGACTCAGGGATGTGAAGTACCGACACTTTCTAGAATCCTCCAGACCGATCAGACACACCACAAATGTCAGAGCGGAGCAGAATGGACAACGGAATAAGAGGTCGCCGCTCCTCACCACGGGGGTCAAAGTGTGTCCGCAGGAGACGATGAAAGCAGTCATCGGCAGCCATCGGGCCTATTACAAACTCAGAGGTAAACTCTTGTGTAAGCTTATACTAAGTTAGGGTTTATTAATGAAGTAAATGTAACTTTATGCATAATTAGGACATCCAATATGAATTCAATAAGCCTTTCATAAAACATTGACTATCAAATGAGAATAAAGCACTTAATCAAACAATTGGGTAAATAGCGTTCCCTTTTGATGTTTCGGTGGTGCAAAGGATGATAGAAAAACTGAATCTAATCCCCTCAAATATGTATGATTCTCTAAATCTTATGAATGGATGGATATAGTGTGGACATAGTGTAGCACATGATATCATGACGTTATATGCAAATATTCTTTGTCCAAGTGAGATGAATTGTAGATGATTTAAGAGGCAGAGATTGCCACATTTCTTGTTACAATGGAAAAGTAATACGAACTGTTCCACAACAGCCGCTATGGCATAGGATTTTAAAATGAGGCAGATTAATTTGCTGTATTGGATGTAATTGCTTCGTTCCAGAAATTAGTTTGTCAGAGAATACATTTCCTACAGGCATCACGATATTGGACAATGTGGAGCTTGTTTCCCCCACAGAGGAAGATAAAACACAGTTTAGCTCCAGGGGCTCTCTGTGCTCATGATTGTAATATTAGTAAAAATGTCATGGACAGACGAAGAGTTAAATATACAGTTTGACATTTACTGAAACAGGCATTTTTGCCTTTTTGTTCCGTCCCATTTATATCATGTTAAATATATATTGTGATTTATCAAAAACATTGTGTCGAAGGTGAAACTCAGTGAAATGTTTCTGAGGAAACAATAATCTATATATCAAAGCAAACTCTCCAAATACAGACATGCCATCAATCACAAATCCTATTTATCCATAATCCTTTGATATCTCCATGCTGTAATTTCCATCCTTTCTGCCCTTGTTGCAAATACATGTTATGCCATCTCAAGTCATCACAATATATTTTTGTCTAAGTTATTAGATTGTGTCTCATATTTGCACTTATTCCAGTGTTTGCTCGAATATTTTCTGAGAGGAGTCAAAAAGAAAAATCTATAAAATGACATGACATCTCTTTAGTTTGCCAGGAAGCAATTTGGGAAGCGTTTCGGATCTTCTTGGACCGATCCCCGAACTCAGAGGAGTACAGAGCCTGGCTCTACACCTGCCAGCATGAAAACCTCTGCATGGACGACCTGGCCCAGAACTTCAGCAGCTCTCAGGAGCATTTGGACCTGGTGGCCCGCGTGAGTGCAGCACCAACACAGCTGAAATATCTTCACTGACCAGCCTCCTCTCCCGGAATGTGTTCAAACTGTGAGGCAGTTTTAAATCAGCATTCAGAGTGATTGTGAATAACCGGTAACTTTCTTATTTCCAGAGGGTAGCCGAGCAAGCTGAAGTTGAAGGGTACGTTTGTTGTGTACAAGTGTGACTGAACTCAATACAGTTTTAATAAGTTCACAGTTGATGTGTTTAACATTGCAAAGTGGTACATTATTTCCAGTGTGATTTCAGGAGAGGCAATGAAAGTGTCAAACCAACTAAACCTTTTTGCTATCCTACTGTAGCTAGAAAAAATACATTTGGGATACTAGGCAAACAAAAAAATTGGTTTTAAGCTTGAGGATTCTTGAATAACTCTCACATTTGATACAGCAAGTATTCAAAGTGGTCTAACTGCATTTGTAACAAACGTTTTTATTTTCAGAGTTTTTGCTGGAACCACAGAGTCAGGAATTGATTGTGAGTTGAACCCTAACACACAATGTTTAATGAAAGCATTTCAATATGTTTATCATCTTAGAAGCTATCTCAACATTTTCACAACACCATCAAATAATGAGTTGTTTTTGGTCTCAGGCACCTGGACACCCCCAATGATTGTGCTACCAACTGAGGATAACGTGAGTGAACCCACACATGTTTTAACGATCAAAACATTATCAAAATTAGTTGACACTGTCTAACCACAGTCGTTTTCTTTTTTTGCCAGAACGAGGAAGACCCCAACATGATCAAAGAGAACTTTGAGGAGTATGTTATCCATTTCAGTGTCACCATCTCAGATCCGGTGTTCACCAAGCTGCTCAGTGACCCCCAGGCAGTGGAGTACGTTGAAATCAGACAAGAGCTCACAGAAAAGGTAAGAGCCAAGTGTTCAGACCCAAAGTAAATATTAACTGTCTCTTCCTTGCCTTATATACAAACACAGGAACCCACATCCTAGCAGAGCTGTGTTTAAGCAGCTTTTTAAGATGTTACTGAAGGTGAGGAAACTCTGCAAGAAAAGTGAGATGTACTGAGGTTTAAAGTGGACCTATCATGCTATATTTGAATAATATATAGGCCATACCTATATAAAACATGTCTGCAATTTGTTTTCCTTCAAAATACCAAACAGATCATGCATTTTAGCCATGCCTCATTTCACTCTATTTGCTATTTTTTAGCCCTGTTTTTGCAAGGGCTGAATCCGTGAGAAGTCTTCTTCGCTGCTTTTGTGGCAGGCTACAGCGCCACCTACAGGCCTGGCATATGTACTCCAGCGCTTTCGAACGGCAATGGCCGTGGCTGTCTCCTCCTGATAGGTGGAGAGTTGGCCATATAGGCGGAGCTCCTCGTTTCTGACGTCAGAGATATTTCAAATCTGTATCAGTCTGTATCAGATGCGTTGCAGCCCCGTTTTTAGAGATTTGGGTATGGAGGAAAAGAGAGAGGGTTGTGTTTTCTGACACTTGGTGAGTTCCCTGACACACCGGGGACACATATTCATGTATAAAAGATGTACAAAAGTGCATTTTGCATGATAGGTCCCCTTTAAATTACAAACTTTCACACACAGGTTTCTTTTTGGTCATCTGTAACCTCTTAATAAAGCAAAACAATTCATCTGAATGACTCCGTGACTATTCTTCCCTTCTTTCACTGCAGTGTTCATAATGCAACATTCCTTACAATGAACTCAATGTGATTGCCAGCTTCTCTGGCCTTGTATTGTTAAATGTCAAACTCACCGTGATTGATTTAACAGCTTTAAGGTCGCAAACCAGAGGACTTTAGGTAAGACTTCTAAATGACCACAAGCCTGAAATAGTAAGATCTAATCATATAGATTATCTCTGACTAAGAAGGCATTGAAAGAGGCTCTAAACGCAGCTCTTCTACTGGTGTTAAATGACCTGGAAATTGGAATTACACAGTGCAACCACAGAAGAAAGGCAGTTTTGATGTGTTTTTAAAAAAAATATTACCAAAGAAATAAAACACATTTGGGTTCAGGTTCAGTCTTAAAACTTTAATGTCAAGCCTGCAAACATGGTGGAAATGTATTATTTTATTATTTTAAATGTTGTTGCTGGATAGATAAATCAAGATATCATGGCTGTCTACTAACATCAACATTACTTTCCCTTTTGACATGCCGCAAGCCAGCCGCTAATGCTTCCTGTCGTTTCCGAGCCTTTCCCCCCCTTCCTCCTCTGTGTCTTCAGTGTGTCCACCTTTATCTATCACCTGACCTCCACACCCAAATACACACCCGTTCCCAATCTCTCTAATCAGCTCCATTACACTTATACAGGTCACTTCACTTTCTGCTTTTTAGGACCTTAGTGTGTGTCTGCATACCTGTCCACTTTGGATTTTCTGTAAAAGAAAACATATATTGACAAGTCTTTTTTTTTTGTTGCATTTTAGGCACAGTAAATCTTTAAATATAATCGCCTCTGCCTCTCTACCATGCTTTTAGGTTCAATAATACTGAGAAGTGTGACGCAACACATTAGTTATTTTCATTATCATGTTCATGTTATTCTTTTTTCTTTTAGATGCGTCGTGTGTTTGCAGATGTTCCAGGATTCAAAGAGATTCGTGTGCTGGGATATCGGTGGGTGTAGTTTTCGTGATGATTTGTTTTATTGAAGCATTAAAATACTAACAATATCAGGATAAACTATTACATCACCAAAAATCTCCACTATTGGGTTGCCAGTCATCCATTTCCAGTTAGCTATATCTGTTATGAGAGTTTCTAACATGATTGTTGTGTTGCGCAGCTCAGAGGATGTGTCGGTGCGTTATGCTGTGGTCTTCAATGGAGAAACTGAGCTCAACGACGAACCTGATGTTCTTGAGGAGCTTAACATGGACGAGGATACGAATGCTCCTAAACTGAAGCAAATCATCATAAAGGCCTTGAAGCAAGAGACATCACTACCAGTGGACATAGAGACACTCAGCTTTGAGAGTGGTAAGCATGATATCACATTTAACTGAATAAAACATGTATTATCTTGCTCAGAACAGGATTTTAAAACTGTAAGTCTTTTAACTTATCCTTTTCAGTAACCACAATCTACCCAGTTGCGGAGCTTGGCATGAACCCAGTTGAGGACGACACCACAAAGCCATCTACGGAGGACAAATCTCCCACCCGAAGTTTCTTTCCCACTGTGGCAGTGATAGAAAACGCCTTGGAAGCTTTTACAGTCAAACCAGAAACACACACCTTCGTGCCTTTCATCCCAAACATCCTCCCAGAAAGCATTCTTGCCATCACTGATGATGAGACTCCTCTAATGTCCGCAGTAGAGGAGGAATCCACAGAAGAGTCTGCCGTGGAGGATCTGGAGGAGCAGCCGCCAACCGAGCACGTTAACAGCGGTGAGGCTGAACCTGAGGAGCAGGTGACAGACGGTAAGGCTTATTCCACGCTAAGTGTTGTTTTTGAAGTTTAAGTTCAATCAGGAGCAACACATTAAAGAATTCAAAGCTTTATTGAGTAGCCAAACTTTAGATTGAGGTTTAGACTACAATTAGATCTATTGACAGAAAACAGGAAGTACCTCAGGATCGAACCACACTTTCCTGTCATGCTCTGGTACCTTAGTCCTGATTCTGCTGATGGTGGGAAAGGGGAGGGAGGTTGCAGTATTGTCTAGAAACACAAGAGGCTGAAACAGCTGATCGAGCAAATCCCCATGCCAGTAAAAGTAAGAAGTAAAAGTACATTTCAATCTTCTTTTAGTGGTGAGAATGATCTAAAAGTGATTGGATAATAGTAAGAAAATAGAAAGGATCTGGAAAGTAACTGACTGGTGATGGGAAATTAAAGAGATAATAAAGTTATGAATAACTAAACTGGTCTAACTAAGGGAACTTAAACTTTCCTCCTTAATGTTATTTTATCATTATTTAACAACGCTTTATTCGATTTTTCTAGTATTGATCCACACTTATTGGGTGATGAGAAGTATCTTTTCCTTTTTTATCCAAGTTCACACATTATGTAAGCTCTTATGTAGCTCCAACACGAACAGTTAATTTAACTGGGTATTAAATGTTCAACTTAGTTTTAAATTATTACAAGTGTCACAAGAAATCCACATTTTCCACTTTCTAGTGACATATTAAAGTAACTGGATTCTGAATATCAGCACAGCACTGTCCAAATAAAGAGTGATCCATTTTGTTCCTTTCCCATCATATCTGCACAGAACACTCGCCTCTCAAAGGAAATGGAACCGGCAGCACAATTAGACTCGATGGTTCAGTTTTGCACATGGAGATGCTCCCTGCTGAGGCAATACATCATATTAAAGCCCATTAACAAGCAGCCGCCTGCTTGTGCTTGAGTCATTACAAACTCATGCTGTGCGGACAAACTTTGTTCAAACCTGCAGAACTTCATTTTCTAGTAGCAAATCTAAAGAAACCATATGTATCAGGCGTGTCAAGCTGAGTTTCATGTATGAAATGATGCACTAGACATCTACTGCGCAGCATTTCAAATTGATGGATTTGTGGCGCCATTAAAAAGCTTTGCATTAAAATATTGAAGAAAAAAAAGAAAGCGAAGCCTCACATGAAAAACCTGAAAAAATATATATTTACTGGCAGTTTTATTCAACCAATTGCGTAATGACCATGCTTCTGCTTCCAGTCTTAGCACTACGCTATGTTAGTTGCCACCTGGATCTATTCTTAGTTCAGAAACATGAGTGGTATCAATCTTTTTATCTTACTTTTGGAAGCAAATCTAGCTCCTTAACCTGTAGTCAAATCATCAAAGCAGTGAGATGTAATGGTTATAGTTAGTTAGTGGTTACCAGTGGCGAACCGTGGCTATCACAACTGGACCTTCTGTAGACACCCCCCCCCCCTCCAAATCAATATATGATTGGTTGATCAAACTGTCAGTCCAAACGTACGCTCTCATTCAGTGCAACGGCCAGGGCATTCTATCAAGGATGTAGAATACCTTGGTTGAAGGATATTCTACCCAGGGACCCAGAACAAGATCTGATTGGTTGCTTTATTTTCTAACACAAAACTACTGAAATGCGTAGTGTATGGTCCGAGAAGGACAAACAAATCAACGTAACACTGTAATATTACAGATAAACAACACGGATACGATTCTCATTTATTCATTTTATATACATTTTATTTATTTAATTAAATCGATTTTTTAAAAATGTTTATCTGAGTGTTCCAGGGTATTCTCTGAATACCTTGAAGGTCCTGACGGTTCGCCACTGGTTACCTATCTGCTAAAACAACTAACATGATGCATGAGTGTCGAGCTTAAATTACACTAACACCTTTGTATAACTACTACAACAATAGCTGGTCTATCTCTATGTTGCTTTTAAACAAAACAACTAATTCTTCAATTAAAACTTGTTTTCTGATGTCTTATTTTACAAGAATCTGAACCAGAAGTTACTGAAGAACATCCCTTAGCACCTCCAGACTTCCAACCAGAAGAGACTACGGTCCCAGTGTCAACACCATCATCTCAGGAGGATGTTGTCCAAGGCATTGAACCAGAAACAGAAGAGGAATATTTGCCTTCCCCTTCAGAGAGTGGCGAGGACCGGGCTGAGTCTGGTGGAGACCTGCCTCCGGAGAACTCCAACATTCAAGACGATGTAGGGTCGAGTCAGAACGGGACGGAGGAGAACACGATCGACTCTCTGGAAGAGGAGAGCGGCAGTGGATTGTCCTCAGAGTCTGACGAACACCCGTACGGATCCACGGCATCACCTGCCGTGAGGCAAGGCAGCACCCCTCTGATGGCCGCCGTGGACGCGGGCAAAGAGTTAGTGGTTTTCTTTAGCTTGAGGGTCACTAACATGATGTTTTCTGACGACCTGTTCAACAAGAGCTCCCCAGAGTATAAATCACTGGAGCATACCTTTCTTGAGCTGGTAGGTACACACGCTTTTGTGCTGGATATCATGGTTTTGCATGCTTTGTTTTCATATTTGCTTTCATAGCCCAAGCTGAAATGTGTGTCAAAAGTATTTGTTTATGTTTAAGAGATAGAACTACATATTTAACCGTAGCCCCAAATTGGTGCTTACTCTAAATCTGTTTGTCCTGCAAAGGTAAGGATGCACTTTGCAGTGAGCCTTATGCGCAATCTTTTTTTATCATTAAAGGGACAGGTAATTTTATGGTTTTATATTTTTTCTTCAACAAATTATTTTTTTGTATCAAACTGTTATGAGGATTTATTTTCAGATGAGCCATTGTGGCAACATTATAAAGAAATAATTCTGTTTCACTCAGACACAGCACTCTGGGTCCAGAAACTCGCCAAACCCTGGAGCTCACAGTAAATCTGGGCCTAGGAGACAGAAGATTTTAGCCTCCATACCGGTATTTCTTCCATATTGGAACTACATTTCCAATGCCTCAGAGAGAGCATGACTTTTCTATTTCTTATCTAACCTTTTCAAAATGCAGTATCTAACAATCTGAGAGCACCTCACCTTTCTGAAAACAGTTAACTTTAGTTTTCAGTTTTTCTTTTGACCTTACATTAGACGTTTTACCTTTCTGCTGCAGCTACTCATGTCTGTTATCAAAGCTTGCTTTTGTGTGTTTGCCTTAATTTTGTTGTGCTAACGTTTTGTCTTTATCAGGGAATGTTTTGATTCTGTTTTATATATTTTAGCTTGTCTTTTTGTACGATTTGTGTCCGCAAAGGAAGTGTAAAAAGTTCTGGGCTATAAAAATCCAAAGATTTTTTAAAGAGATGAATACGTTAACAGTCTTAATGATTCAATATGTAGCTAGAGCCATCAGCCAGTTAGCTTAGCATTAACACTGGAAATAAAGCAAATAGCTAGCATGACTCTTTACAAAAGTAACACATTGGTCTCTGATACTGTTGACAGTGACACCCCTGTTGAATCACAAATTCAAATTGTACACAAGGTGGATTTTGTTACATTTGCACAGTCAGGCTAGCTGTTTCCCCTGTTTCAAGTTGTTATGCTAAGCTAACGGTCTGCTGTCTGTAGGTTCATATTTAGTGGACACAGAGTGATGGTGAGAGTGGTATCAATCTTCTCGTCTAACTCTTGGCAACAAAGCAAATAACTTTGTTTCCACAAATGTTTAATTATTTCCTCATACAACATTGTAAGTAATACCACTGATGTCATTTGTTTGTACAGACAAGCTCTCTGCTGTGTGAAGCACACACTTGTCATTATATATCAGCTGTTGGGCTTTATGTTTGTGTTCATGTGTAGAGTTTACATCTGATTGCTGTTTTTGTGTGTCTATCACATGGACCACTGTGTTTGTGCATGTTTTGAAGCCTTAAAGATACATTTGTTAAGTGAATTAATTAATGTGGAGCTGAGCAATGTGATCATAGGTTTACTTAAGCTACAAAGAAAATCATGCAGTTTGATGCATTTAATGATGCAAAAATGTTGCTTTGTACATGGTAAAGGGCTAGCCAGGAGTAGTCTGAATCCTGAGACTTCTGCCTTAGTCATGTGGGACTGTAGAAGGTTTGTGACTTGTGGTAAGAAGCTTTGAGTAATTCTGGTCGGTTCCAGCAGCACACACATTGTGCTATTAATGGTTCCAATCGGCTTAGTGAGACATCAGTCAAGATACATCTGTACGCATGTTGGTCATTTGATGTTATTGACATAGTATTTGTATGTAATACTATAGGCAACAAGACAATGCAATAAAATAGAACGGTTGAGGTCATTTTGTTTTGGAGCTTTTGTGTGAATGCACATATTGCGAATCAATACTGTAATCTTCCCGTTTGTTTTGGCAAATAGGCCACATTGCTCTTTTTCTCTCTGAAGAACAGTTTAAATTTGCATTAGCAGCTGGTAAGTAGGTAGGGATCCTGAACCTTATTAGCGTGCATCAAAGAATGAAGCATCACTTGACATTGTTATTTAGTTTCAAGACCTACCCCGAGGTTAAATAAGGGGACGTATTTTTAGGCTTGTGCAGAGCGATCTGTTATATAAAGACCTTGGCCTCAGACTGAGGAAGTGCCTCGATACAAATTGGATTGTGTGTTTTCTGCAATGCCATGGGGCTGAGGAGATGTGTGCTACTACAGGTGGGCTTAGTTTTCTGATTTATTCTGGGTGGTATGATAGTTTTTTAGTTAAGGAAAATGGTTCATAATAGGTTTTATTTTTTAGAACATCTAAAGGATTTTCACTAAATAGTTAGAGTTCTATACAAGACGGAATGGTTTTATAGATTAATGTTATGAACCATTTTTGTTTTGTATTTGTATCCTGGAACAGAAAGCTAGTTTCTTATTTGTTTTCATGTCTTGTATAGGAAGAACAAAATAATGTCTGCACTGGATTAGAGAATACAATGGGTAGTACATATTTTTAGAGGCACATTACACAAAGATGCATATGAGAGGCAAACATCTGAATCAATAATGAAAACAACACTCCATCTCCAATCGTAATGGTTGCCCAAACTGTGGTTACTTGAGCTTTCCTCATTAATCAACTTGTTAAGCTTCCCGGCAAAACTAATGTGGTCAGACGTTTGAGCTGGTAAGTATTTGCCGTATACTGTCTATTCGCACTTCCCGTTAGGAATAGTATTACTTCCTTTTAAATGGGCTATTCAGGCAGAGTAGAAACATGCTTGAGATTGTTTATACATCACTGAAAAGCTAGAAAGTGAAAGAAGAAATGTAAAATAATATATAAATATATTCTGCAGCCCATTTAAATGGACATAATGGAATGTTTTACTGGATATTGCACCCCATTTATGACACTGTACATCCACTGTCTCATATATGTGTATACATATATATGGACTATTAGCCTGCAGTGGCTTGCAATTCCCAGTGTTTTCCTTGGCCTCCATTACTCCTGTACCTACTGGTTTGTGAAGCAACCAATACAATTGGACATGGAGATTGGAATGACTTTATTTGCCACAGTAAATCATTTTCATGGCAGCTTAATATTTTGTATGACTTTTCTTTTTTTTTCTCAAAATGAGAGAAGGGAGGTATCATAGTTTTTTAAAAACAAGAACCAGTAGATACAGTGGTGTAACCTCAGAGAAGCATGTGATGGTGTCAGAGAGCAAAATGATGGAAGTGTTGGTGTGACGCTGTCTGCGGTGTTGTTCCTCAGTTCACCATACACACTGCACTGAGGTTTGTTGTGTTTGCTTTGACCTTGTGATGAAGGCCACAGAGCTACAGATTGGTATCTAATTTACACTGGATGTGAAGTGGCTGACATTTTGCATTGAGACAAATGGATGGCTTTGCACTGCAGGCTGTTGTCCATTTGTCTGGGCTGTTGGCCCTTCGTGTGCTTTCTCGGAGACTATTAGCGGTAGGGAACTAGCTCCCAGTCTGCCAGTGATAAGTGAAGTAACCTGATCAGAGCAGAGCTCCTTAAGGCCTCTTATCTCCTACTCCACAGCCAGGCCAGCTAAAGCAGCGTAATCTCCCGCTCTCACACTGCAGCTGTTTGATGTTGGCCTGGGCCGTAGTGAACGTGAAGTGGCTGGAAGGAGAGCGGCTCAGATCGATGAACATTGATGCGGGTCCATTACCTCAGTTGGTTGACTTCCTTCCCCTCCTAAATATCAGCAGTCATCAGTCAGAGTCCATAGCCTTTAGAGCTTGTTTTCTCAGTTATCTGAGCTACGTCTTGAGACTTGGAATATTTTTAGTCTGTGTGGAAAACTTAAATGATTAGTGAGAATGTGGATGCATAAACTTGATTTAATCAGAACAGTTTTATAAGTTGTAAAACTGTATTTCTTCATCATTATTTCATTTGAAATCAATGGATGTTATTGCTATTCTGCAAAGCTAGGCTAACTTGGTATAACAGATATTGAAATACTAATAAGTTTGTTGATTTATTGGAAACGGACAAGCGAAAGTAAAGTGTTTCTAAATGAGCACCATCTACCCTGTGTCACTGCAGTTTTGTTTTTTCTGTTTTGCCCACAACCTTCCACATTTCTTTGGCATTTAAGATCAAGTCTTTGCTTCAGCTTTGTAAGTCAGTGTAGGTGGGATAATGCAGAGATACTTAACCTGACAATGTATTGTGCATGTGTTACTGTAAGTCACTTAAGATAAAAGCCTTCACTAAACATCATGTATTATAGATTTATTTGGAAATTGCGATGCATACAAGTCTTTTTAAGTGTCTCATCTTTTCATCATGTGTTCCCGGGCTCTTCCTCAACTAGAAATAGCACCTTCTATGTTTGTATATTAATGCCTTTAAACCTAACCCTAATTATGTTCTAGATCTAATTACAAAGTCAGCGCAGTAATGGCAGGATTTCATGCTTGCATCAACATTTAATTATGAACTATTCATAGCATTCACACTGTAAAAATGTGACTTGAATAATTCAATATCAGCAGTGCTACGACAACCTCGGTCCTGTCGATGTCGGAGTTAAACCACGGGTAAATGTGGTCTCTGCTGAACGGGTTGATAACTTCTCTGGGGGGGAAACAGATCTTTACTGATATTAATCTGACATAATTTCATAACCTAAATATCCAAGAGGGACACTTTGTTCTCCTAATTTTAAGAGAATAATTCCCTTTTTACCCTGTAACATGAAATCTTGATTGAGTGCTGCTTTCAAGGAATATTCCCACTGATAACTAACTACATAAAGACTATACTCTTTTTCAAATGAGGAATAGAGTACATCCTCTGCAAAAAGTAAAGAGAATAGTTCAATAAACAGATTAAATAAAATAAGATAATAATTTGCTTTCTTCTTTCTTACCCGCAGCTTCTGCCTTATCTGCAATCCAATTTGACTGGATTCAAGCAACTGGAAGTTCTAAACTTCAGGAACGGCAGCGTTGTGGTGAACAGCAAGATGAAGCTGGACAAACCGGTACCTTACAACGTCACAGAAGCTGTTCACTGCGTGCTCGAAGACTTCTGCAACGCCGCTTCCAAACGGCTCGACATCAAGATTGACAGTCGCTCCTTGGAAATAGAACCAGGTGAAACGTCGTCACCTATTCAGTAGAATCACTGTTGTGTCCTGTGTGATTACAGGATGTAGAACTCAGGCAGAGAAAAGAAAAGATGTTTATTCATGCTACAAGGTCAGAGCTCCTGTCCACATCACGCTTCCCTCACTCTGCAGTCTGTAGGTGATGCTCAGTAGAAATAGACAATTTCATGACTCTATGTAACCTTATTAAATGCATTATTGGGTTTGCAGACACTATCATTCACATCCATCAAAATGCTCTTTAATTTCTCGGATTCATTGAGTTACAAACTGCGTTAATTTTAATGAGCCTCCCCCTCTCTGCACTTTATTTCTTCTAAACCTCTCTCCCCTTCCCCCCCTCCTCTCTGCTGGTTTCAGCCGACCAAGCAGAGCCCTGTAAGTTCCTGGCCTGCAACGATTTCTCCCACTGCACGGTGAACCGCAGGACCGGAGAGGCAGAGTGTGTGTGCGTCCCGGGATACTCCATCGTGGACGGCCTGCCGTGTCAGAGCGTCTGTTCTCTGCAGCCCGACTACTGCCTGAACGACGGCCTGTGTGAAATAATCCCAGGGCACGGAGCCACCTGCAGGTACACAGATGCTGACGAATGGAAGGAAACACAGATCGCAAGACTTCAGTTTTACATTTTGAAGTACAATTTTCCAAAGTATATCATAAGTTTTAAAGGTCACCTATTCTGCAAAATCCACTTTCTCATGTCTTTTCTGCATCAACATGTGTCCCCTCTGTGTAAAGAGATTCTGAAAGTTTCAGGAAAAAATATTGGCTCACTTTTTATCCTGATCCATTTATATAAAAACCTGTCTGAAAATGAGCTGATAAAATGTTGCCCACTTTATGTCATAACGATTTTTTGGCTTGTGTAACCATTAGCCAATCACCAACCAAGGTAACCCCCCACCTTATCACATGAATCTCCTCCTAGAGCACCATTGTGTTCTTTTTAACCAAATATCTCGCAGAGGGGCGTGGGGAGTGGCTCCTTATTTTCATCTAAAGTAACAGACAGAGAATCAGCCCTTTTGAAACAGGGCTGAAACAGAGGGGATTATGGGATGCTGCAATGCATGATCTGTTTGGTATTTGGAGCCAAACACTTCAGAGACATGTTTTGTATATATCTGAGACCTATAATATATTGATGAAAAACAGTATAATAAGGGACCTTTAAATTCCTTTGTATTACTTTGCATTCATTTAACTATTTCATTGCATTACTCTTTAAGTAAGAACGTTTCAGTTCAAGCAGGGACTGTGTTATAAAAACCCTTCTTGATGGTGCATTCAAAGACGTTCAAGATTGGAGAGTTGACTGCTGAGAAATGAGAAACATTGCATTCTAACAAATTGCCTTTTCACCATGTTGAGTACATGTTAATGATGTAAAGAGGATCATGTGGATCCATTAGTTTCCCTCAATTATTATTTCTGTCAAGCAGCCAGCTTATAAATAGTGGATGTCTTAATTCACCAAGAAGAACATGAAGAACAACTTGGCTTTAGATGTAAAAGCTGATGATCTAAAGATTTGATATATTCATGTTGAAAACAGGATGTTGTGGCAAATCAAGGCTCATTCAGTTTCATTTGAATTTAAAAGTATAGAATTATCACGAAAACATCTGTAATGTTTTAATTGGTTGTCAGTTTTATGTGAATGTAGGACTACATCATGATGAATTTATTAAAGTTGCACTACTTCCCAGACGGTAGGAGTGATAATGATGTGCATACTGTTGCGTTGTGCTTACAGCAGGGGCGGTTCTAGGGGGGGGGGGGGGGGGGGGGGTTCAGGGCCCCCTAACACTGACCTCCCTGTGGCACCCCTAACAATGAAAAGTTTTTTTTTTTTTTTTTTTTTAAATGTATATTTTCTGGTACTCGGTTTGCCAAAGACCGCAGGATTTTGTTTCTGTAATGTGAGATTGTGCAGACACCCTTATGTAAAGTAGAGATGTTCATTGCCTTTATTTTTATATAAATATGGTGTTAGTGCAAACATTGCACTATAACTTAAGCTGAAGCTAACAGTAATAACTATAAGATCTATCTGAAATAAATAAGTGTACTGAAACAAATACCAATAACTGTATTGCATTGTTTTCTTATGCGCAATTACTTCATACTGTCTAGTTCTCTTTTTCGTCCTACATTTATTGTGCCCCCCTCAGAAAATAACTGGCCCCCCCAGTCAAATTGGTCTAGAACCGCCACTGGCTTACAGGGCGCTTCTCTCTGATCTATGTGCGTTTCTTATCTCTTCCAGATGCCCTGTAGGTAAATACTGGCACTACCACGGAGAGCGCTGCGACGAGCTGGTGTCGGTGCCCATCGACCCCCCGCTAATTATAACATGCCTCGTGGGAAGCCTCTGCTTTGTTTGTGCCATCATTGGCATTTTGCTATTCATTAACAAGAAATGTATAAGGCCCGTAAAGGCTATCACCTTGGTGTAAGTACAAGTCTTTTTATTCAACATCTTTAGTCTCAGCTTGTTACCTTTGCAGTGATTTTGTGATGTGTTGTATTCTCATTGGTGCCCCCCCCCCAAATCTCCTTTACATTGTAGGCACAGCCTTGCTCCCTATGCCTTTGAGAATACTTTGAGGGTGAACCCAGTATTTGAGAATGATGATGGTGTCTTAACTCAAGTGTCCACATTGCCATACCCTTCAAGCTCTACCTCCTCCCAATCCCAGCAGTCTGAACAAGAACATTTTCCCTCAATTGAAAACATACATCTGAGTATTGAGGTATACGCTTCCTGTGCACAAATAACTAAACTACTAACCTCAACTCCACTAATATAAACTAATACATTCTAACAAACTCTCTGCAACAAATTGGCTTGTTTTCTTTCCTCTCATCCTCCTTACGTTTTATTTTTGTGCATTTAGAGCTTTATATTCACTGCCCTGAACTGCCACAGTCAATCACATTCTCTAACTTTTAGGTGTCCCATCCTAAACTTTGAGGACTTTTGATGCAAGTCCAACAGTGGTGTATAGTTTTAACAGTGAGCTCTGGGTAGTTGCTGTAGGTCTAATCTCCCGTGGTAGATCTTTCTCTCCTGCAGATCCCTCTACCAGTGATTTTGCAGGCCTTTGTTCACATTGCCTCTGGCTCTATCATATATTAATGACGCATACTGTCTCCTCTTGTTTCCACAGATACCCCGACAACTCTACACCACAAGATCAGAAAAGTTAGTCTCAGAAATAGTGGACTTCCATCACTGTATACCGCACAACGAGGTGAGGACAAGGGGGACATCTGATTGTTGATTTAAAGATACAACATCCTATTGGAAAAGTTAAATGGAGAAATTGTGTGTTGTAATGAAACCCACTAAGAAGAAAATATCTCAGAGACCTTTTACTACAGACATTCAAGGAGAATTGTAAGTGTTTCTTACAATAACCTTTTTTATATCAAATATTTTACAGCTCTATGATTCGAACAAAGGTAAAACTCCTGTGCGTCATGCAGCCATCGCTGATTCTTCACCGATAAACCGAATCAATGTTGAAATAATCAAATATTAACCTTCAAATGATTTCCATGGTTTGAACTCTTGGTGCTCCTGCAAATGAAAAGAGCCCCTTTTTCGAGTTTAAGTGAATATTTGATTGATTTTATAAAAAGCAGATATCTTGTAGATGTACTTATAAGAGTGTTCTGTAATTTATTGTATCATTTAATTATCCTTCTTGTCTCCTCTAGACATGGCGACCCCCAAATGAATACAGGACGTGCTGTATGTTAAAGTCCTCGGATAGCGAATGCTTTGAAGAAACAGTGTGACGGCACCGTGTTCGTTTGAGGAGCGGCCGACACTGTGAGCAAAGACTGAAGCTACTGTTTAACTGTATTATGGGATGTAACTCTGTATAAGTATTGAAATCTATTGTTCATAGTGATCGAAACGTCTCGTTAGACAGAGAGCTATGGATGTCAAGGTGAAAGACTTAGGTTGTCTTAAAGTGGAACCTCGTATTTATTCTATATATTGAATGGTAGGAGCATTTCCTGTGTACCCTTTGCAGAGGCGGTTCTTTCCTCACAATGAGGTATTTATTATTTACAGACTGATACACATGGTGGTATCTTAAGGTTAGACTGTAACATGTTGTTTATTTGACTGTTAATGCTTTACTTTGGTTGTTTCCCCCAAAACAGAATGAATGTATAGGCTGTTGATTTGGGTTATAACATGTTGTTTATAGAACTGTTGGCTGCTAACCTGTATTTTTCAGTCTGTCCTTCTCAAAACAACTCTTCCAACTAATCACCTCTGTTTTGAGATCTGGATTTTTTTTACACATTTTGCATTTAAAAGCAAACAAATAAAAATGTTTTTGCATTAAAAATAAATTGTCTGTTTTTTGACATCTTAAAGATGTCTGAGCTTCATTGTGTCAAATTAAAAAGTTGTTATTGATGAGTTAAAGTATGAAGTCAACCATCTCTGTTTGAGGAAAGTACAAAAAGTGTTTGAATGCAAGTCAAGGACACGTCTACTTAACAATTGTTGCTTCAAATTCAAAGGTGTAGCTCCAACACCTATAATATTAAGAAATCTGCACTGAAGAGGCCCTTAAGTACAAAACATGTTGGCAGTCAAATCAAGGTCCACTTAAGGTTCATACATTTCTTTTTTTCTATGTTTATAAGAGAAAAATATCAAGTAAATGTCGACAAAAGAGAACCTTAAATCTCTTTTAATCCACTTGATGACTTAATGTGAGTGACCTAAGCTTAGTGACGACATCAGCCTCACATTAGCCTTTGTTGTTTAATTAATCTACACGCTAATCTCTTTAGCTGCTAGATGTCAGATCCATTTCCCTAACACTAACCACAGAATTAACTCCTTCTCACTTGTCAGGTATCTATAGTTACTAAGAAAGAAGAAGAAACCAGGAACATGGGGGGCACACATTTATTTTCTACAGTATTCCAGTACAAAGGCCGTGTAACCAGCTCTTGTTTTGAGTTAATCAGTTTTATTAGGCTACTCTCTCTTTCAGTACATAATTGTAAGCCTAAAGGAAGGTACTGCATGGTTTAACCAATGAGATGTTCCTGGTCTAACTAACAAAGGACTCAAGTAATGAGCTTGCAGAAATATGACATGAACACACATAACCCACACACACAAAAGACATTGTCTGCAAAACAATCCACAAAACTGCAAACGTAAAGCTAACTTCCACATTTCCCTCTTGCATAACAAATGAACAACAATACAAAAAAAGAGATTCCCTTTTTCAGGGATTTTAACTGAATTGTAGACGCAGCAGAAACATAAAGACTAAGATGATATTCAACCACAGTTCTTTAAACGCATTCATCTATCTTTAACACTGCATTTGTTGACTATATGGAGTTAGTGGGCATTTATAAAGTTGATCACATGATTGTCCCGTTTCTTTGTCAAAATGTAAGTAGATGGACGATTGAAATATATGAAATACAGTATAAGATAACTATAGAAATATATATGTTGTATGTATATAATATAAATATAGACTATGAATTATGACTTGATAGACTTGTTCACACTTTTAAATATTTTCTTTCTTCTTGCGTCTAATTTATCGTCCCTTTTGCGGACCATTAAGGTTTTTGGGTTAATAGTTAGATAAGCTACACACATGTTAAGACTTGCTGGGTGTAGTGCAGTGATAATTCATTTTAAGGCCTCACAGTGTGATCGTACTAAGACTGACATTCTAATGCTAGACAAATAGGGTGTCACACAGCCAAATGAAGTTATAAAAAGTGAACATAAAGAACAAGCAGGACTTTTGAGATGAGTACATACAGTAAGATTCTATAAGGAGCCTCTTTCTCTGTGCTTACTTCTATTTATCCCACAAACCACAGGCACTCTGCCCCTGAATGTGCATGTGTGTGAGTCTGTGTCAGTGTCAGGTTTCTGGACGCTCTCCTCTGCTGCCTCATTTGAGGAGACTCTGGAGCATGGCGGTGGCGTACGTGGGCCGGGCCTGCTTGTTCTCGATGGCTTTCTTGAGGTACTGAATCCCATCGCAGCGCTCCCAGATTTCTTCAAACTGCCGGGGCAGGATCTCCGCGCCCCTCTTCCTGGTCAGACCCGTCTCCTCCAGACTCAGCTCACACATCTCCATGTCGTCTTTCCCTGAGAGGTGGACCAATAAGGATAGGTTTACTGATGTGTGGTGCACAAGTATCATCATCCATTTGTTCACCTACTGTAACTCCTGTGTATAGATCAAGTCAAGTAAGGCTAAAATAATGACTTCATTTACACAATTATTTCAGGGATTTTAAGCATTTTGATGCTTCCTTTGATTGATTAACATAGACATTTTGGACAGTTTCTAAGAGAACAAAAGTGATTGGAAGACATCATTTTCACAATTTTCTCTTATTAAAGTCCAAACCAGAAGTGTTTGACGTGTGGGACCGCTCAAATATAAAAAATAAATGTAAGTAAAATACTTCTACTTGCTCTATGTAAACAGTTTGCATTGTTAAACAGTATTTCACGATTTAGGTCTTCAAAAATCTTTAAAACTTAACAATCTGGATCTGTATTTTCATTTAATTGCTTCTAACTCTTATCCAAACGAAGTCTATATGCTGAGATGAGGTCACGAGTAAGTGTTGATTTATTTGAAGGGGTCTCAAGCCAAACAGGTCAAGAAACACTGGACTAAATAAATGACTGATAATAATTGTGCCCCCCCCAAATATAAAGCAACACATACACATGATTTTCTAGAGAGGCTCTATATGTGATAGTGTTAGGAAAAGTGAAAGCATCCGACTCACCTGCGACCAACACAATCGGTTGTTTATCAGGGTGCAGCTCCATCTGCCTGGCGATCCAGGGCCCGTCGAAGTGGGCATACCACCAGCCCTTCTTTTTATTCTGCGGGTCTTTGTACTGGTCTGCGGGCCGGATGAAAGGAATGCGGAAATATCTCTGCTGGCGGTTCATGGCCACTTCCTGGTGCTGGGCCGCCATCGGAGGAGCTGGGTTCTGCTCAGCTGCAGACGCACCATTAAAATATAAGGTTCAAGGTCCAAGGTAAGATAAGACTTCTATTTAATGTGAAGAGTGTTGTGTATCTCCATACAGTAGAAGCATACACAACAAAGCATCTGTGATTTGAACTTAAATAACCAGATAATACTCATTTGCTAACGGCACAGAACAAGGTGAGTGGGGCAGGAACAAAAATCTACAAAAGCTTTCAAAACAAAGATCAAAAAGGATCCAGGAAAGGCCCAAGTAGGGGAGAAGGGGGTAAGTTGAGCCAGTGGGTAAATTAAACCACCCCCTGTAACCAGGCAACGCCTTATAGTTGTAATCACGTGACCAGAAATTATGCAAGCTCCTCCCATTTCCCATGAAAGAGAGATGCTCATTGTGGTCTGGTAAGTAAAACATTTTACAAACAAACTTTTTTGCTTGTCAAAGTACATTTTCTAGATGTCAGCTATATCAGCTGTCATGTCAAAAAAATGTATCCAGGTTTAAACATATATATTGTATATGTTGATGTGTTGGTAGCGTATTAAACCATGTTCATTAAAAATCATTAAGCTAAAGATGACTCTGAATTTTAATGCTAGGCTATTTTTTCTAAAATGGTGGCTATGGGGTAAAGTGAACCATGGGCCATTGGGGTAAGTTGAGCCAGTTTTTCAATGGAGAAATGAATGAAAGTAGGCCAAGTTGATGATAAGAGCTCATTGTAGGCTACATTTAAAGTTGAATTTACCCTGTGTTTGATTGGTAAGATGTATGAAATTGTATCACCAAGTATGATCAAGTATGATTACTTTTCCTTTTAACATGTTACAAAAAAAATCAATCAATCGAAATGTATATAAAAAATATTTGAAAAACTAAACTTGTATTTGGTTTGTTATTTATTGTTTAAAGTTACCTTTAAGTAGGTATGCCCAGGTTTGAAGAGTGGTTGAATTTACCCCCTGACCTGGATCAACTTACAGTACCCCTAACCCGGGGCAAGTTGAGCCACAAGACCACTTTTTTTTAAGAAGTCATATTTTCACTGCGCTTGATCAAATATGAATTCCTATCATTGCCATTGATAGGAGACATCCTGAATTATAGGTGTGTTTTCATTTGACTATGTGTCATTTCTCCTTGCTTAGATGACAGCATAACTAAAAAATTGCTCAACTTACCCCACTCTCCCCTAAATATCACATGGAAAAGCCCCACTAAAGCAGCTTTTAGCCTCTTATGAAATGCCCCTGATAAGACCCCCGCTGCATCAGCAGGCCAAAACAGGATCCGATTATAAGACAAACACCGCACAGCTTTCAGGAGCTGGCATATCAAAGAGAAAGGAGGGTAAATAGTGAAAGAAGAAGCACCAGAGAATCAAAAGTTCCCATCAAATGTAATATTTGCTTTAAAGATGAAAAGGAAAGAAATGCAGAGGACCAGTAAGCTCTAAAGCTGCTCGATAACATTTGTGTGTGTTTGTGGCACAGACCATGCATGGCTGAGTAGAGAAGGAAATGAGCAGAGCGAGCTGTCAGAGCAGCCTGACGAGGCAGGGCTGGCAGTTACTTGCTAATTAGAACAAATATTTCTGACACAGCCAGACAGACGGCAGCTGCATTCCCAGGCCTTAGCGTCTTGTCGGCTAATTGAATGTTAGGAAACACGGGCGAGTTATTTGTGTGCAGGGCATCACTTCCTGCCAATGACAGAGGGGGGCGAAAGTGGAGAAAATCAACATTTGTCACCTGTAACTTCATGTGCCTGGGGCGAGGTGTGCTGTGTATATATAGATTTCAGCACATATCCACAGGTGATGCGGTGATTAAAGGAGTTGAGCAACTGGATGATGCAGATATGAATGACTCCACAAACCGTAGTCAGTGATAGATTTAGGAGCCCTCTGCTCAGGTCCGTCATCGGTGCGTTTCTTGTTCTTGGACTTCCATGCGTGATAGACCTTCAGACGGCGGTGGAACTCCTCTCTGCAGGCCGCCAGCAGGTCGATGTCTGAACACACAACAACACCACTGTGAGTACTCACATAAATGCAACAAGGAAAGAGTTAAGGAAAGACATGGAGCGTACACATTTGACTTCCCAAGTATTCACTTCCAGCTATGTTGACTCTTCTCAAGACTCTTCTCATTATGGTCTTTAGTAGGGGTCCAGCTTTACAAATCCTAGATACTATATTTCCCATAATGCTGGCTTGTATCTTAAATGTGGCCCTTTCAACTCTTTTGTTTCCTGACATTTTATTTTCAACCCAAGTGTGTGCTTGGAAAGCAAATACATATATTTCTTAAAATGTCTTAACAAGTTGGTTGTAATGCTGTACATTTTGAATTTTCCACTTCTAATATTGAATTTGTATGTATAAGGAGAAAATATTGTACTCACTAATTTGAAAGAATGCTTGTAATATTGTATAAGTATAATCGTGGTCTTAGTGATAGTGATTTTAAATCCACTTCATTCCAATCATTTCTAAAGAAACAGACTTGAATAACACATTGATGAAAGCAAAGCAGAGCAAAACAAATAAAGCTTCACATATTTGAGACGAGAAGTGCAACATTTTCTTTTCGATAATAAAATAAAACATTCACAGAACACAGTGAACATAAGGCCATAATCAGTTGGATTACAAACACAGTTTCTGGTATCACCACCAAAGCAAATGGGTTCCACAAATGAGCCAGATGTCCTTGGAAACCCACAGGGGGATGTCAGACCCCTCACACTGATCAGTACTGCAGTGGCTTTTATAAAGGCAGTGATGAGTGTGGAAGCAGAGAGGCATCTGCTGTTCATGCTGACTGAGGAGGGGGTTGGCTGGGAATGACTAGAAGGGCAGTAATGATGATAATTTCCTCTCTCCAATAAAACACATGCTGATAAGTCCCGGCAGCTGTGGGAAACATCCTCAGATCGCTCTTTAGATTTCTCAGGCTCGTGTCCACACTCTGTACAGCTGCAGCCTCAGCTTTTTACAGGCGTGAGAGGAGAGATACATGACACAGAGGAGAAACGTTTACCAAAAGTGCCAACATGCGGCTGCTGAATGATTTAATATTGGGGATGAAAACTATAAATGCATTATGAATTAAGGAGGGAAAATAGATGCTTATCACTAAGAGCTCTACAGTCTTGATGTAACGGCAGGTTCAGAGCACACACACTTCTATAAAGGTTGCATCAGGCTGAATTTATTTAGGGATTTCTCACCACAGGAAGTGTTGATGACATCTCGCAGCTCGGCATACTTCCACTTGCTGAGGTCATACTTTTTCACTCCGGCAGCAGCTTTAGTTGCCTGCACTTGAGGACCCCTGTGAGCGAGGAGCAGATGAACGTGGGTGAGTGTGAGAAAGAGAGAGAGAGGACAGGTGAGAGTTTGACAAGGTGGGAGTAACACAGATTAAGGGTTTGATTTTCAACGCTGAATATATTTCAGGGGACGGGAGTGAGAGAGAAGAGCAGCTCCTCAGAAACACAGTGAGCTACATTTGATGTGTAATCAAACTGGATGGAATCATTGTCAAGGGTAGTGTGATGTTGAATTTCAATGGCGGACAAATACATGAATATTAAAAAGGGAAACAGGATTGATTAAGTTCACCGCCCTTGGTGAGAAATGAAAACGGATGCCTCACTTCTTTCAAGCCCCCCCCTCATTGTCTCAGCCGATTAAATTCACATTAGGGGCCGGTCAGCAAGGGAGCTGAGAGCACAGTTTGTCCATATCATGCAGCCTGCTGTTTCAACTCCACTTAAAATGATGCCAAGCCCCCACCAGGCTCAGACCTACATTCTCTGGCTTTGTTTTGACCTCTCCTTTAAGTTTGTTTTATCAAGAATATGAGATTGACTGAAAAATAAATGTGAAATTAAACAGAACGAATCAAATTGGTGGAGTGCACTAGAAACAATGCTGCTCCAAAAACAAGTTGAAACAAAGGTGTTTTCACTTGAGTTCACAAATCTGCCAATAGAACAAGTGAAAATGAGCTTGGTAAGATTTCTTGAAATAAGAAGGGATATTTAGATACATTTCATAATTTTCATCGAGATACAACTCAAAATAAGATGTTTTGACTTAACAAGATGACGTCTAAAAACAAGACCCGATATCTCTCTGCATTGTTACTTCTGAAGTTATTATGTCTTATAGCAAGTGTAAAGACATATTCTGACTAGATATTAGACAAATATACTTGGCAAGATTTCGAGTTTTTGTAGTGTGTCAGCTAGTGAAGTGACTGCTGCGGCCATCTGAGCTCATGTTAGCCGAGGTGCCAGCTTCCCTGCTGAGTTGAGGCTGCTAATTCAATAATGAGGAGGATTTACCTCCTCTATTTACAGTCGGCAGAGCTGCTAATGTCTCAGAGAAGAGGATTACTGATCAACAAATCAGCCAGATTACCATGTAGAATTCATACTGACTGGGAAGATGATTCGGGATCATCGTCGACCTGCCTGAGACGTGCAAGTGTATGATTGGGACCAAACTAGTGTGGCTTTACTTTTGCTGCAGCCAGTGAAACACAAAGAGGTAGCAAGGGCTTTGTTTTTGGCAGAAGGTGTACAGGAACATGGATGGTTGCACGGGGGGGAGACTACAAACTACACCAGCCAGTGCGTATACTTCCACTGGACGCAGCTTTAATGTGGTTAAGCTCGGAGGTGTGCACATGTGATCCACGTGACCTTTGGATCTTCTTTCCTGCAACAGATCTGCTTTTGGTTTCCAGCGGTCAGCTGACTCACGCTAGGAACCGTGCACTATGACCCCTCGATGCCATAGCCAACAGTGACAAGATTACAGGCTTTGGATCAGATATAATTTTGTGCTCGACGGGGTCTGCAGATATAAGCCCCATGCTGACTTTAAGAGAACTTCTCCTGGCTTTGAACACAGAGTGGTTAAGGGAATTCACTCCCATTTCTATATTTTGGAGTTCAAAGGATAATGAACGGTCAGAATCACTAACGGGTGGCTACGTTGGATTTGGATCGATGGCTGTGTTCGACCATCTTTTTTCAGTCCATATTGCACTTTGTATCCTCCTATATGTGTTCTAGTAAGGGCGATAGTGAATGAACACGGGGTTATTTCAAACACAGCTTGCGTGCAAGGTACATTAAACTGAAGGTTACCATGGGAACAGTACTTCGCAATATGCTCCTCAGCACAACTTATTATCGTTTGTAACCTTGCAAACAGTAGAGCACGTCAACAAAGTGGAAAAATATAGAAACATTTGGACGAATATATATAGTTCAAAGAATGTGTAATACATTTTTTGTCAGGCTTTTCTTATTCACTGTTGGTACATATACATAATAAAAAAAAATGCACTAAAAGTTATATATAATAAATAATACATTTTTAGGTAACTCCTGTCGTTGTGAGCAGGGATGTGCAGGGTATCCTCAGAGGAATGAGTTAATGTAGTATAGAGAGCATGTCCAAAAGCTCTTTCACACAGGAGACCGTTGTCTGTGTCCCGTATGAAATCGAAAGTCAACCTTGATTTATTTTAGCGTACATTTATCACGTTCGGGATTTACAATTTGCTAACAGCTATCTTAATTAGTAGCTAAGACTATAAACACCTGGTAATTAAAATCTAATATCATTAGTGAGATCTAAGATAGATTTACAGAAGAGTTAGCAAATTAAGACTAAAAGACAAAACTTCTAACGTGATTTACAAACAGTTCTAAAACTATGAATGTATCCAGAAGACCTACATTTCTAGCATTTAACACACATACGGTCATGACTGCAAGCACTGCTAGGGACAGAGATAAGCTTTATCCCTTGCAGACTCATGCAGAGCCAATTGAGATCAGAGAAACAAAAATATCACATGTGGCTCATTCGGATCCGCCTCTCATTTTGATTTGGAGCTCCATCTTCATTTTTGAGAAAGCAGTTATCATACATGATTCATGCCTCGTCAAAATATATCATGCATCCAAACTGGACCGGTGATTTCTTGAATTAAAGGTTATTTTTCATTGGCTTTGCATTGATGGTATTATCCTACATAAGCATTTAAGACATGTATGACTACCACAGAGGATAGGACAGACAGACAGACAGGGAGTGATTATTGCTGGTGTTAGGTTCACTTGGACACGGACAGTTACAGGAACCTGTGCCGATATCTTACATGGATCTGGCTGAGGATGAAGAGATAGGGAGATCTGAAAAAGAACCGTCACTGGGAGAAAACAAAGCAACAGGAGAATTGCAGTTACACATGCATGCTGAGGTGAAAATGACATTTTGTTTAACCTGGGGCTTTTTGTTCATATATCAACATCAATACCTGCGCAGACTTGCATCCAACTGTGCCTCCTCAGTGATGAGCTCGGCCTCGCTCTGGGCGATTCGCATGGCTAACTCTCTGTCTCTGCGCTCCTGCTCCACTATGGTGCTGCGCTGGACCTGCTCCTCTCGCTCCTGAGCCAGCTGAACCTCCAACTCCGCCTGTAAACACACACAAACACACAATAGCTTTTAACAGGGCCTTATGAAATCTACATAAACCTATTCCTTTCTCAAAACAGGTGCTGTGTGCAAGACCCTTCATAACAGCTAAAGCTCTGCTGCGTGCCGGATTAGACATATTTATCCGGGATGTAGAGCTGCTAAAAAAGCGTTACTGGGTATTTGTCTAGACAGGGCAAACAACAGACAAACAATCAGTAGGGACATTTTTTTAAACTTTGACACAGAGTCAAAACCCAGGTTTTTCTTCCCTTTTAGAGACAATAAATACCTTTTTTTAATTACATCAAATGTATCCCTAAAGGCACCTAGAGGGCAAATATATAAAAAATAATAGGTACAGTGTATCGGTTTGTGTATATAAAATATATACATATCCTATCTCCTTACTGTATATAAAAGCCACTAATGAAGTCTACAATGGATATTTTTTCTCTGAGGAGCTTTAAATATGAATGCCTCTTCCGTTTAAAATATATTATTCATACATGGTCCAATCAGCAGCTGGGCTGCATGGCCACTTAAAATTGTGATAGCCTTAGTGTGAAAGTTGAGCTGTTTTATAGCTTGTGCAAGCAGATTTTAAATAAACCCTTGCATTATGCTCAAAATAATTTTGACTACTACTCAAATTTTATGCAAAACCCCAAAGTCACCGTTGGCTGTCTCCCAGTGAATTTGACAATGTTTTAAAAAAAAAAAGCTATGGTCACATCATGTGAACAAACTGATTAGTAAAGAGAATATGTTAAAATCACTATCTGGAACTGGTATATTAAGTGTATTTATTTCGGCATACAGAGCTAACCAAGGTCACAAGACTATTTCTAAGTTGTATAAGGGCCTCCAGGAGCTAAGTGGGGTGAACACGTCCTACATAAAGGAAAAGTGGGAACGTGAAGGAAACTTTGTCTTATCAATAGAAGAGTGGGACAACTTCATTGAAAGGCAATGGAAATCAACCAATTCACTAACATGGAGAGAGTTTAACTGGAAAAATCTGGTCAGATACTTTATAACACCAGTGCAGTCAAGGAGGGGGCAGATGGTGTGCTGGAGAAGCTGTGGATCTGTGAGGGCCAATCACCATCATGTGTTTTGGGAATGCCCTGGGATGGTTCACTATTGGGACTCAATAAGAGATGGAATGGAAAGAGTTTTAAACATTGAGATTGATCTCTGCTTTCAAGTACTGTACCTGGGTAAGATGCCACAACAGCTTCTTGGCTTCTCGACAATGTACATGTTTAAAATAATGCTAGTCACCAGTAAAAAAGCCATAACGAAAAAATGGTTAAGCCAAGTACCACCTACTCTAGCAGACTGGTTTCATGTGATGCACAACATTTTTGTTATGGAAAAATTAACATTTGCTCTAAGACTCAAGACAGACACATTTGACAAGAGTGAGAAGGGATGGATTGAGTTTGTCAACCCGTATAGATCAGACTTCAACTAAAAACTCTATTTGTAATGTAACCCCCTGGTTCTCTGCTACACACAATTGTTTTTTTGTTTTTGTTTGTGTCTCTGTCTTTTCATGTTCGTTTGTCTGTATGCGTGATTCACATGATTTGCTTTGTATTATTTCCAAAAAAATGTAAGATGGTCTGTAACTGTTGATTTTTTTGTGCAAAAAAAAGCTATGGTCAAGTACAATAAATGTTATCATGATAAAGCCACTAAAGTGCATTAACTCCCTCCCATTTCACAAGAGGATCCTAAAAGAATACATATAGACAGATGTAGAAATGATTTATGTTCACAAATATTCAATTCACTATATTAAATGAAAGTGACATTGGAAGTCTTCAATTGAGTGAGGTCTCCTTTTAAGAGAAAGTAAAACTGCAGAGTTGAAGACTGTGGATAAATCGCGTTAGCTTGAAAGACACCATGATACAAAGTCAGAGGGAGCAAGACAGTGCCAGACTAACCTTTGACACAGCACAAAATAGCAAAGAACAAAGAGTAAAAAGCCACCACAGTCACAGCTGATACCTTAGGAAGTTTAATGCTGCAGCTTTGAGCCTTAGAGCAGTGGATAAACACACTTTACAGACAGCTCCCTGAGACATATGGCTTATGACAACCTGGTGTCAACTGTCTCACTACTAGAAAAAGGGGGAACAATTACAGCATGCAAATGTCCAAAGGCCTTGGGTGAAAAAAGAACGCTTCAGATGTACAGAAGGTGCGATGTGTGCGTAACAGATGGATGAATGGATGGTAAAGGTGAGACATGATGGCAAAATTGAAGAGAAACAGGTGTGTGTGTAGTGATAAGACCAGAGCCGGAAAATTCACAAAACAAAGGAAAGGAGCAAAAAAGCAATTACACATAAAAAGTGACAAATAAAATGTGAGTGAGTGAAACAGGCATGACATAATAAAAGAAAGGATAGCTAAAACGTATACTTTGTTAGGAGAAAATCTGCAGTAAGTGAAGTCATCAATCAAGAGCCTGAGGGCAACCCACTGGGAATCTGACCAATGTCAGGACCCAGCTGTGGCCGTGGGTGACCAAATGAGCGTTTCCCTCAGTGGGGAGAGCAGGCAGAGTCTGCCCGGAGACTAGGGCCCTTTCTCATTTCTCTAATTTCCCCTCCTCGACTCCTCGGTCCTCCGGTAGTGACCCTGAAATGGATTTCAGCGCGCCATGTTGAAGGACATGTCATTTCTCTAAATGCACTTCGAGGACCGAGCATCGAGGAGGCTCTCTGGAGGAGCTATAATCGAGGATACACTGATGGGTCCTCCACGGATGTATTTCCGGCAACAGTGATGTTTAAAAGAGTAGTGACCCACGGCCGGACTTATCTCAGCCAATGAAAGCTCTGCATGCATCCTCTGGATATTATTTTATTAACTGCTTTCATCGCTGTGCGATGTTACCAGTGAGAACAGCTGTGAGGTCCGTGCATAAAAATTCAAATAATAATCAGCTCCGTTGCAGCCCCGTTTTTAGAGATTTGGGTATGGAGGAAAAGAGAGAGGGTTGTGTTTTCTGACCAGAGCCGGCCTGACCCATTATGCGACATAAGCGGCCTGCTTAGGGCCCCGCAGCCATTAAGGGGCCCCCTAGCAAAAAAAAAAAAATATATATATATATATATTTTTTTAAATATATTTTGTTTTTTATCTCAGCACCGTCGCCGTGATAAGTATGTTTAATTAATTGTGTTAATATGCCTAGATTGCCTACTCTCAAAGTCATGTATTATATTATTGAGTCAATAACCGTGCTTTACCTGAACCTCATTATGACACTAGAGACTTTTGGACTACCTATGTTGCAAATGTATTATCTTTTCGATTTACAGACGGCATCTATTGCACGTCTGTCCGTCCTGGGAGAGGGATCCCTCCTCTGTTGCTCTCCCTGAGGTTTCTCCCATTTTCCCCTTTAAACTGTGGGGTTTTCTCTGGAAGTTTTTCCTTGTACGATGTGAGGGTCTAAGGACAGAGGGTGTCGTATTGTCATACTGATATTCTGTACAAACTGTGAAGACCACTGAGATAAATGTAACATTTGTGATATTGGGCTATATAAATAAACATTGATTGATTGATTGATAGAGAGGACGGCAGGATTGTAATTTCTCGTGTTCAGTGAATGCAACCACCAAGACCAACCAGAGAGTTGAATAGAAATAAACATCTGTTTTATTGGCTGACAGGTACCTATCCTGTGAGCTGTGACAATGTTTAAAATAAACAGTCATTTGGACTCAGAGTTTTTGAAGATGGACATAAGAGGACGAAAATTCTCAAGTGGTGGCTCACACAACAACCCCAGAGCCACCACTTGAGCCAGGTAAACAAGGTATGTAAATGTCAGTAAATTTCCAAGTTATGCGAACATGTAAGCAAATTACAGCTACGTTGACGTTACTTTGAATCGCGGGGGTAAGCTAAACCGTTAGCAAGTAGCTATAGCCAGATATATTAAATAAATACTTTGCCATACAATCTAAATGTAATATTTTTTAGCGTTACCTGGTGATTTCAAAGAAAGCTCTCTGGGAAATGTTGACTTACTGTTCGACTAGAAGCTACCTTACAGTACACAGTTGATCCGGAGTCCTGTCAGTTAAAGTGTTTCATAGTTAGCTTAGCTAAGCATCAACCTAGCACTGAAATACATGGATGTTATGTGACAGTATTTCTGAGAAAAAGTCAGCTGAAATGGTGGCATAGTTGCCACTGCTTTACGTGTCAACAGCATGATTGAACGTATTTGCAGCAGTAAATGTGGCTGTTTGGCCACTGACGTTGTCATAACAACACCTGAATTTAAATGTGCAACCTCTCTTTGTGACAGATTTTTGCAAGAAATTATAATTATTCTGAATGATATTCCTATTGACAGCCAGTTTCTATGTGAACATTATGAGATGGACAGCCAGAGAGAATACATGAAAAACAGTTATGAAATACTATATGACAAAACAAGAATACAGTTTAAAGGTGGGGTAGGTAATTTTGGAGAAACCAGCTCGAGTGCGCTAGAATTTGAAAATACACAGCCGGAAGAAATCTGCTACTTCCTTACAGAGCCCCTCCTCCAACACACACGAACGCGCACATGACCAATGAGGGCACGAGTAGGGCTGGGCGATTTTTTCGGTTTTAACGATTAATTTGCATTTTTACTTTCCTACGGTTTGTGAAATGGCTGAACCGAAAAATCGCGATTTAAAAACATTTCTAGACTCCGCAGATTTGTTTTGCTTTAAGGGACTCCGTAGTAGCTTACTCTCTCACTTTCCAGAACGCGCACAAAACTCAGCCACATTGCCTGTGACTACCCGATCTGCAGCTCTGTGTACACATATATCACTTAAATTATTCAATACATCCTTTGTACTGAAGTATTCAAGAGTAAATAAAGTAAATAAAGTTTAATATAAATGATTTGCTGTGGCCAATTGTTTTCATTGCATTTACAGACCCGTGTAAATCTCTGATACCACCCAATGAATGCATTGACTTGCTTGTAGAACCACGCTACACAAAACAGATAGCAACACCTATACAAACTATTTAAAAAAAAAAAAAGGGGCTACTGTATCGACCTATATAAAGTATATAAATATTTATTTTTTCTTCAAAATACCAAAAATATCTTGCATTTTAGCCATGCCTCATTTCGCTCCATTTGCTTTTTCCAGCGCTGTTTTTGCAGGGGGCTGATTCTGTGAGCTGCAGCTGACCACGCCCCCCTGCAGGAGAGGGGAGCGTGCTCTGAGATCAGCTGCTGGGCGGTCTGTAGAGGGGGAGAAAAAGAGATCTCCGTCCTCCGTGTTTTATTCTTATAGAAGTAAGAAGAGAAGTAATGGGGCAGAAACCCTCCTTTTTACGCAGCGGTCCAGACATAGACATCAAACGGCGACACATATTCAGTTGGCAGTTACTTTTGCATTAGGGCAGGGATATCTAGATACTTCCCAAGGTCTGACATCATGAAGTGTGCTACTTTTAAAGCAAGCAACGATGTTTTCAAATCTGTAATCAAAAAGCTCCTCAAAAACACTATCGAAGCAGTTCCTGCCGTTGCTACGTTAGTTCAAACAGTAACTACGGACTACTTTTCTTAGCGGATGCTTGTCAATTTAAATCAATACATAAAACTATTTTTTAAGTCAATAAAATCATTTTCTAAATCCATAAAAGCATTTCAATTAATATTGGGAGTCATGTCGTTACTTTGTTGAGAATGTGGCCATGATTGATTGAAAAGTTTATTAACAGCTTGTATATTGGGTACAGTACAGTACAGCTCAAAACATACAATTGTTAAGGGGATGCAGACCAGAGAAAGACTTTCGTCTTGTTTACATCAGGGTCCCCCATTTCCAATTCATCATGTCATTTAAGACATATAAGACATAGAAGACATACAGATGGCTTATCTACAATTTACATACAGGTGGTTTTTTACATACAGATTGCTTGTTTACAATTTTCATTTTAGATTTCGTTCTAATACATCCTAACCGGACATTTAAGACATACCAAGTCTACAGATATACAGTTAGTAACAGAGTCTAAAATGCGAGTATATACATAGATGGGGGGGGGGGGGGGGGGGGGGGAAGCTGTCCATTGAACGACAGGTTGAGATTTGTACCATTACCGGGGCCAGTTTTGCAATGCTCTCCCCCGAAGGTGCTCTTTAAGAGAGGTTTTGAAGGTAAGTATAGTTTTACTTTCCTTTACAGTTGTGGGAAGAGCGTTCCACCTTGATGTGGCATAATTGCGAAACGTGTATTCCCCCTTTTTTGTGCCAAATCTGGGTTTCACATGATTTGTGGAGCTCCCTCTGGTGTTATGATCATGGTATTCCTTGACCTTTGGGAAGAATTTTGACATGCCATGTGTAATAAGCGGGATGATGTGCACATTGCATAATGTGCCTTCATGCCGATCTAGATCCCTCCGCAAAAAAAACGGCTCGTTCGCGGGCGAGAGCCAGCTCCCGTCGTTCACTTAAAAGAGCCTTGGTCTGGTTTGTTTAGAAAAAAACAGAAAAAAATCTAGGTTTAAATCGAAAATTGTCCATTAGTTAGAAAAAAATCGCGATTTTATTTTTAGGCCAAATCGCCCAGCCCTAGGCACGAGATAAGTTTGTGCACAGATGGAAGGCTGACAGGCAGGTAGGCCATCCAGTTATTTTAGCCGGGCCGGCTCAGATGAGTGGTCGTGCTTTTTACAGTAGTACGGCTTCCACAGATGACATTTTTTATGGACTTTTTGTCAAAGCACTTAAGATATTCATTGCTATCGGAATGTTAAGAGCATTCCATGGAATATAACAAAAAGTGTATCTCGAGCCGGTTTCTCAAACTTACCTACCCCACCTTTTAAGTGATTTGTAAAATATCCATAAAGAAAAATCTGTTTACAGTTCAGTTTCATATGGGTGTTGAGAGATGTGTCCATAGATCTCTTAATTTTGCTCTCAAAGTGCACCAGATTGATGCTTTTAACTTCAATATTTAAAAGAAAATCCTCCCGGTGGAGCATGCCCCCGGACCCCCCAAGAGGTTAGGTCCACGGTGTTTACATGCTTATTTATACAATATGTGTGCTTATGCTAACATCATAAGACAACAGTTGGTTCCGTGTTTTGTGTAGTGAGAACGCGCTAGAGTGAGGGGGGCCCCCAAAAGTCTAGGACCGGCCCTGTTTCTGACACTTGGTGAGTTTCCCTGACACACCGGGGACACATATTCATGTATAAAAGATGTACAAAAGTGCATTTTGCATGATAGGTCCCCTTTAAATTAGTGGTACTGTGTGCTGTGACAAGAAAAGACTGTTTAGAATGGCCGGTGTGTCACACGTTCAAGTAGTAGTAGTCATATATTCAACATTATAGTACACTTATAAAAGTAATAGCGTCAAAATGTAAAGAAAACACAAAGGGTTAAAGTACCTAACCCTGTAAATGTTATTAGAGGCCTACAGTGCACCACTGCCTATAGCCTATTCCAGTTCTGTTTGTAACACAGCCGAACAACATTGGTAGAAATTAATTGAATACAATATTCAGCACTTGGTTTCACCAAGGTTTTGCAGTGCAGTTACTAGGTTAACATGAGGTCTTGCAGTGTGGTTAAAACAATTAACATATATTTTACAGTGTAGTAGGCCTACCCTGAAATTGACAGGAGGTTTTTGCCGTGCATCTTTTGCGAGTATGAAGTAGGACGTTGTACCGGCTTGTTAGTATTTCATTTATAGAATTAACTTATTAGAAACAGTTGAAAGTTTAGCAGTGATAGGATAATTGTGAAACGTTTTACCTGAAGAACCCACGGGACATCCGGAAGTGCCGGTGAATGTGTAGCGCTTCTCATGCTGGGTAAGCTAGCTTGTTTTGCTAGTGATGCGTTAGTGTTAGCAACGCATTTATTTCCATGTAACCCCAATCAAGTGGTTATCAAGTGTCTAAATGGAAATGTCATGGTGCATAAAAAAGGATGAAAAACCTCTAATAATGTCGAGTTCTAAAACACGTTTCATGATGTTGACATAGATTATTACAGTCAGTGTAGCATAGCACATTTTTCAAGCAATATTTTTCATAACAAATAGTGCGCCTGGAAATGTAGTTTTTCTACTAAAAAAAGGTTGTGTTTACTGGTGAAATACTTTGTTTCTATAGGAAAATACCATCTTTCTTTTACTGAGAGAGTTAGGTGTATATGTTTAATGTGAATGTGTATACTATATGTGTTTTACTGCTTAGCTGAAACCGTTTAACCTATTACTGTTTTAATGTCTGATAGTTGTTTTGTGTCAATGTATTAGACTAAGCCTGTTTGTGAATGCAGGTCAGGTGTATTATTGAGTGAGAAGATCCAGTGAAGGAGATCCAACGATTCCAGTAGTTGTCCAACCTGGACACTGTAACAGCCGAATGAACCTTCTGCTCAATGGTAAGAGTAAAGAGTGCACTCTAATGTATGTGACTGACAGATTAGACCCCATCTGATCTGAACTCAAACACAGTTAACCTTTTTCCTATATTGTTCTCAGACACACACTTCGTAGTATCTTGAAACTTGGCAGAAATTCCACAACAAATACACATCCTTACTTAAACTGATCACCAAACCAAGCTCCTTAAAACAAATGTTCCTTATTTTTTTATGTCAGTGTGAATGTTGCATTTGTGTTGCTGTTCATTTGTAGGCAAACTAAAGTTGCATTTATCTGAATTCACTTTTCATGCAGTGTTTATTGCTTGACTCTAAAGAGAGGAGTAGTCCTGTACCCAGGAGTTGGTTTCATATTGAAGCTCCCAACGGCCCGTCCACACAGCAGCGTGCGTTGAAAGCTTCACCATTCACTTTGAATGGGGTGACGTCACTCTTCGCCGAATTGCATTGTGAGAAGCGAAGCGGAGCTTTGCTGGCGTGGCTCGCTGCAAAATTTGAGCAATGTTCAACTTTTGAAGCCTCGGCAGAACCTTCAGCCAATCGAATCATATGCCAGTACAAGCTCTAGCCAATCAAACCGCTGCTTGTGTGTCAGGGGCGGGAGATTCATGTGATTGGTTGTTGGTCGAGTTTCAGACACGCCTGCCAGCAAGCTTCAACGCACGCCGCTGTGTGGACAGGCCTTAAATGCCATTTCAAGCTGTTTGAGCTTCTTTTAGCACCATAAACATATCCATTACCATTGTTGTTTTCTATTATTGTCAATTGTTTGAAGAGTGCAAAGTGACATCTTCAAAAATAGCTTGTTTTGTTCGTTTTTGTAATACTTTCGTGACAGGATTTATTCTAACTCAAACAATACTGCACAATATACTGCAGAGACTAAGCCAATGATAGACCAGCTCAATCACAGATTAGGATTATGTCTAGGAAAATATCTTAAATGTGATTATAATAGCAGGGTGTGAGCATTCAGTCGCTGCAGGGGTGTAAGGGTCAGTTACCTAATTTGAAGTAAACATTGAGCTTAGAAGAGTCTGCAGGGAACTAAGAGTTCATTCATGTATGCACAGGAACACAAATATACCCACAGCAGAAACGTTAAAAGACATACAGTATAACTTGTACACACTTGATATTGAATCAAATATAATGTTGTTTTCATTTTCCACGTAGTCCTCCTAAATGGATTCCGGGCTTCAAACATGTTGTGCTGATGACTACAACATTAGACCATATTATAAATATATAGCATTTTAAGGTGGTCCAAACCTGTATTGCTCTCTCTTCGGCCTCTCTCTTTTTTCTATCCTCCTCCTCCTGCTTTCTCTTCAGCTCCATCTCTGATTTTCTAAAATGTTTGGGGAAAAGAAAACTTCACTAAAACAGACATACAACTTATAGTTCAAACCTTAACCATGGCATTTAAAAGAACCTGACAATCCTCCACCATCACTTACAGTCTTCTGTCGTCTTCCTCCTGTTTGCGACGTTGCTCATCCTTCTCCCTTCTCTTCCTTTCTTTTTCCATCTCGTCCTCGATGTGTTTCAGCCTCTCGCTCTCTTCCTCTTCCTGCTTCTTCTTTTGCATTGAAGACAGCAGCTGCTCTGAGCGCTTCACCAGACCCTGGTATTCTGTGTCTATCTCTTTCCGGGTCATCAGTGTGGCCTAGGGGTCAAGAGGAAGATCAGAATGTCAGGTCACAAAATGAACAACATACTTTATTTATTCATCCAAGTATCCAATCAATTCTCAACCATTGGCATCAGGTGGTTCAAATCCATGGTTTGCCTTGATTACTTTAATAACTAGTGACGACGAAATTCCCTTAGGAAAGCTATTATGCTGCTCTGAATTCGACAAACATGTTATTTACGGTCAATCAGGTGAGGTAACATCTTTAAAGACGAGTGCCACTTAGCTCACTTGTAGCCTGACTCTGCACGCACTCCACAGTTACCATGTCACAAGCTTCCTATGTGGCAGGAAGGGAAGACACTGACTGACACTGAGACTGTCACTTGCGTGCTGCAGCCACAATGCTCAATTCCCCACTGTACTTGTCAGACAATCAGCGGCGGCAGAAGAGGTCACCGCATTGTGATGATTCATTAGAGTCAGTCTCTAACGGTGACACAGGGAGGGGCGATGACAAGGTCTTGTCCCCTACGCATAGAGTTCTGAATGACAGCCATTGGCCTCTCATGCATTATTCATTCAGAGACGCTGTGCCAGGAGCAATTTCTAAGCAATCTGAACTCCATGAGTGCCTACTGTGGGGCTTTTAATACGCAAACAGACGAAGATAGGGTGAGTAAGAGAGGGTGATTGACCCTGAGGAACCTATTATCACTCCAATCATATCTGTAGATTGCTTACAGATAACAACAGAGTACAACATTTAAGAAAGAATAATGATTATTGGGAAGTTGGTGCCCTGATGGCATGACGTACGAATGCGATGATTTGCCATACTTAGAGGGTCTAATAAGACTAGTGCTTATTGCGCAGGGAGAGCTGGGATTTCACTAACTACGTTTGATCATTTAGCAAAACAGTTATACAATTATATAAGTGGAGAGGAGAGGATTGGATTTCTTCTCCACCAAATGCTTCTTTTTATCCTGAGGTGATGGCAAATATTGATTCTTGGAGGAAGAATGAGAAAAGGGCACGGCACACTTAGGAAAGGGCATAATGTAGAACAGTGGAGGACTTCTTGTGCCAGGGAACTACAGGTGTGAATGTAGAGAACCATATGAATGCAAGCCAGTCATGCTCGAAGCCATGTTTGTGTTCCCTAGATAAACGCAGAAAGAAGAACAGCAACATGTTTTATTGCTCACACTATATCATGCTCAAGGCACCTAGGAAAGCGGCTGACACTTTCAGCTTTAAAATCACCAGAGCATTAATCCTTGAGTTGTATGAAAGAGGTGAACAGTGACTCACCTTTATCTTAGCTAACAGAGCGTCGATGGAGGCAGCCAGATCCTGAGCCTGTTTGGCCATCTCCGGCTTGGCCTCCTTCAGCCCGCTCACCACCTCGTTGAAGCGCTCCATGTGTTTCTTCAGGTTTCGAACCTTCACCATGCCGTCGATGCTATGAGAGAAGAGAAAAATACAAACTTACACATGAATATGTCATGAATTAATGTACAGTAAGTATAGTATTCAATAGCTTTATTAGCATGTCCATATTTACATACAGTATTGCCAAAGCTCTGTATAGTTGCAACATCTATACAAAAATACACACAAATAACAAATAAACAGTTATAAACAAACTGCAATATACAGTTGCAGTATTCTACGAATGACTACAATTTTGAATAGGTGAAGCCAGGAATCAAATTACGGTAGGGGGAATGAAACATTTATTTACCTGTAATCCAAATTAAATATTGCATCAAATGTTTCCTATACTTATGCCTGGAAGAGTCTTGATTTAGATCACATGTGTCAAACTCAAGGCCCGGGGGCCAAATCAGGCCCTTCGTGGATTTAATTTCGGCCCGCAGGATAATTTCTAATTACTATTAGATATGGCCCGCCGTTATATTGCACGCACACCTTCACTCCATCCTGAGGAGTTCCTCCGCTCAGAGCCTGAGCCCAAACATTGATGAACTTGCACCCAAGATGAGATGCCAAGTATCTGGCTTGAACTAGCATCACAGAGCAGCACACTGAGTTTCAATGGATGTTTCCTTTTGCACTTTTTTTCTCACGACAACAGAGCATGTTTGGTTTTTTCTTTGAGGGAAATAGTTTTTTTGAAGCTGTTGGCCTGTGGAAAAATGTTATCATCAGAAATGACTCCAGAAAAGCTGCAGATAGAGCCATAAGAAATGAATGCAACTGATTATTTAATGTTAAATGTTGTTTTTATAGGCAATAATTTAAGCTTTGTTATTTCCAGGTTTAATATGTGCAATAAGTTCATTTCAATACGTTTTGCAATAAACATTGAACCAGTCCGGCCCTCGACTAGTACCCATTTTAAAATGTTGGCCCACTCTGTATTTGAGTTTGACACCCCTGATTTAGATGATGATTTCAGACATCTCTATAGCGGACCATCTCCTAACTTTAATGTTATATGAATGTTTGCTTGCCTGACTCATCATCATTGCATTGACATTGGCTCACATGTTGCACCCTTTTGGCATATTGATGGTGTATTTAATGTGTGTGTTTGAGCAGAAATGATGGTGTGAAGTGGGTCGGACTTGCTTGCAGTCTTGCACTAGAATACTTTGTTGGTGACCGCAGACAAAAGTTTTGGTAAGTGCCCTTTGAGCCGGTGTAGTTTGACTTATCATCATCTACAGACTTACAGGAGATACTGTAAGATTGTGAGACTTCAGTTCTTACATTCCATATATATTCCTATAGATAAGGATTATATAATCAGGATATTCCTATCAAGTTATATGCAGTATAAATTAGGGCTAATCAATTCATTTAATTCAATCGCAATTACGATTTTGGCTTGCAACGATTATGAAAACAACATAATCGAAATAAAACGATTTTTATTTAATTTGTATTGGTTTTTCAGTTGAATTCTACTTAAAGTTCAGGGTAATCAACTGTTAAAAACACTGTTCAAATGTTTTCATTTATTTTTCAATAAATGGATGTTTTCAAAGTAAATGGATAATCGTTTTTAATAATCGTGATATCAATTATTGACCCAAGTAATCGAGATTATGATTTTTGCCATAATCGAGCAGCCCTAGTATAAATCACACTTGACTGTTAGCTTGTGGGTCCTAGCCAACAGAGCAATTATTAAAAGTCATAGGAGTGTGTTTTGGATCACATTGGCAAAAACGTGTTCTAATTTAGACATTTTGCACCCTTCGTCCACTCCCTGAATATATTGTGTATGAGGGAGGTGTGGTTGGTTGCCAACAGTTCTTTACACTACTGTGTATTCGCCGAGCCATGTCCACTTCCAAGCGTTTCAAATCCCCCTGTTATTGCATCCTGACCACATATTCAGTATCACTCTGAAATACATTGTACTATTAGCCTTTAACACCCAGTTTCTTTACCTGCAAAGCTTTTGTGCTGCATTTGGATAACTTTAAATTAACTTTTAGTGAGCATTGTGCAACTATATTATTTAGGAAAATGGACGTATCTGTACTTGGTATGGCAGAGGTTTGATATTAAATGACTCAGGAGCCAAAAACTTGATCCGGACTTCCCTATACAAAACATTTTCTTTTGCACTCGTACACATACCGCCAATCACAGGGAAAATCAGATTCTTGAAAAGCTATCACCTGCATGGGTGCTTGAACAAGAGCACCTTTTTCCAAATGCATCCCAATACAGCAAGACATACAATGTATCCCAAAGCAGGGCAGTGAGACATAATTTCTTCACAGATGACTTTCTAGATTGATTTGAACTCCTAGATGCACAATATGGGAAAGCCATCAAAACCCACCAAGCGTGAATCAGTTTAAATAAAAAGCACAAAAGAGTACAGGGTGACGGAGGGAAAAAAAGAGAGAAAAGCGCACCCACAGTAATAAACATTGTGTGTGTGTGTGTTTGCAAAGAACAAGGAGGAAACTCACCGTGGCTTATGCTTTTTCTTACACAGCCACATGCGGATAGTCTTTTGAATCTTAATGCAGGCCAGAGCTCTGTACCTCATCTTGTTCCGAACTGTTGAGCATTGGGAGAAAAAGGAAGAGGATTTAGACAAAGATCTATAAAAATACTTAAAGTGTCGGCTTGTCCAATAAAACGCGGAAAAGCCTAGAAAATACCGAGATGACACATTTGCAAATTATGCATTATTGCATTTCTCAACTCTTAACATACTTGGTCAAATGCTATTCCATGGAAATAGTTCTGCAATGCCCTCCTTATACTCACATATAATATAAAACATTATATTAAGAACTAAATATTCATAAAAGCACAAGTAATAATAAGTACCCAAAAAGTTCAAATTATGGTGTAGCTAATGTTACAGATATGTGCATTTACTGATATAATGGGTAACATTGAGCAACATAAAGCAGGACTGAATATCGCATGTATAACTATGTAACACACACACACACACACACACACACACACACACACACACACACACACACACACACACACACACACACACACACACACACACACACACACACACACACACACACACACACACACACACACACACACACACACACACACACACACACACACACACACACACACACACACACACACACACACCACACACACACACACACACACACACACACACACACACACACACACACACACACACACACACACACACACACACACACACACACACACACACACACACACACAAAACTGTGATAATGAGGTGAGGTGTTGAAAAAAATAAATTGACCAGGGACATTCATTTCCTCAGGTCATTAATGCAAGCAGTGTGTGGTCAAGCAGAGGCAGCGTTCTGTTATAACTTTAATGCAATTTCATCGGATGCTGCTTCAAAAATACAAAGGAGCCAGTCTGCGCTTTGTTAAATGGTGCAAATCAATAACTTGGCAAAGTGTAATGGTTCAAGTAAATGCGTTGGAGTCCCATACCTCTATATTGCTATAGGCAGCTGCTTTCAATATTCAGAATGAATGGAAGAGCATGAAATATGGTTCAATATAGCTATCAGAGCTATACAGTAAGACGAAAGGAAATGACAAAGCATCTTATACATAATTCACTGGAAACTTTGTACTTCTGGCCCTTCTTCTATTATTCATTTGTTTAAATTGCTGTTTTTGTGTAGAAGTCTTTTGTGATGGCAGACAAACAAAAAGTGCATCAGGCTATATATTACATATATATAAAATATATTTAATATAAGTAAAATATATATTATATATTCTGAAAAATTAAAGTTAAGTCATGACTAATAGGTAGTAGAGAAATAGACACAGGCGAAGGCTATGTAAATTACCATCAAATATGTTATCTTATGTGTAGAAAAGGTAAATGATCAAGTCCTAAAACAAAAATAAAACTATTACATTTATAATACACTGAACAAAAATATAAATGCAACACTTTTGTTTTTGCTCCCATTTTTCATGAGATGAACTCAAAGATCTAAAACATTTTCTATATACACAAAATAACCATTTCTCTCATTGTTCACAAATCTGAAGAAATCTGTGATAGTGAGCACTTCTCCTTTGCCGAGATAATCCATCCCACCTCACAGGTGTGGCATATCAAGATGCTGATTAGACAGCATGATTATTGCACAGGTGTGCCTTAGGCTGGCCACAATAAAAGGCCACTCTGAAACGTGCAGTTTTGCTTTATTGGGGGGGTCTGGGGGGGTCCGAAAACCAGTCAGTATCTGGTGTGACCACCATTTGCCTCACACAGTGCAACACATCTCCTTCGCATAGAGTTGATCAGGTTGTTGATTGTGGCCTGTGGAATGTTGGTCCACTCCTCTTCAATGGCTGTGCGAAGTTGCTGGACATTGGCAAGAACTGGAACACGCTGTCGTATACGCCAATCCAGAGCATCCCAAACATGCTCAATGGGTGACATGTCCGGTGAGTATGCTGGCCATGCAAGAACTGGGATGTTTTCAGCCTCCAGGAATTGTGTACAGATCCTTGCAACATGGGGCCGTGCATTATCATGCTGCAACATGAGGTGATGGTCGTGGATGAATGGCACAACAATGGGCCTCAGGATCTCGTCACGGTATCTCTGTGCATTCACAATGCCATCAATAAAATGCACCTGTGTTCGTCGTCCATAACATACGCCTGCCCATACCATAACCCCACCACCACCATGGGCCACTCGATTCACAACATTGACATCAGAAAACCGCTCACCCACACAACGCCACACACGCTGTCTGCCATCTGCCCTGAACAGTGTGAAACCGGGATTCATCCGTGAAGAGAACACCTCTCCAACGTGCCAGACGCCATCGAATGTGAGCATTTGCCCACTCAAGTCGGTTACGACGACGAACCGGAGTCAGGTCGAGACCCCGATGAAGACGACGAGCATGCAGATGAGCTTCCCTGAGACGGTTTCTGACAGTTTGTGCAGAAATTCTTTGGTTATGCAAACCGATTGTTGCAGCAGCTGTCCGAGTGGCTGGTCTCAGACGATCTTGGAGGTGAACATGCTGGATGTCGAGGTCCTGGGCTGGTGTGGTTACACGTGGTCTGCGGTTGTGAGGCCGGTTGGATGTACTGCCAAATTCTCTGAAACGCCTTTGGAGACGGCTTATGGTAGAGAAATGAACATTCAATTCACGGGCAACAGCTCTGGTGGACATTCCTGCTGTCAGCATGCCAATTGCACGCTCCCTCAAAACTTGCTACATCTGTGGCATTGTGCTGTGTGATAAAACTGAACATTTTAGAGTGGCCTTTTATTGTGGCCAGCCTAAGGCACACCTGTGCAATAATCATGCTGTCTAATCAGTATCTTGATATGCCACATCTGTGAGGTGGGATGGATTATCTCGGCAAAGGAGAAGTGCTCACTATCACAGATTTTTTCAGATTTGTGAACAATATTTGAGAGAAATGGTTATTTTGTGTATATAGAAAATGTTTTAGATCTTTGAGTTCATCTCATGAAAAATGGGAGCAAAAACAAAAGTGTTGCATTTATATTTTTGTTCAGTGTAGAAATAATAGAACAGAAAGACAATCTGAATGTTCTCTAAGCTTCACTGCTGTTACTCAATAGATTTCACCCACGTTTGATGACAGACAGGCTGCACCACTGGACCTTCTTCCAGAGGCTGCACAGCAACCACTGGTTGACTTTCTTCAGCAGCTCTGCGAGGTGGTCTGGATCCGACTTCATGATCTGGTCAAACTCAGCAAACTGATGCACGCACACAGACGAAAACACAGAAACAAAAACTAAATGATAACCCTTGTAGTTAACTGTGTATTTGTAGTGTTTCTGCATAATGATCTTAAACATAAATGGATAACCAATACTGTTGACTTCTCTGTACCTTTCCAGGGCGGAAGAACACTCTGGTCAATCCAAACTTGAAGTCATTGTCATTTAGTCCCAGAGCTTTGAACAAAGCCTGCAGAGGCACAGAAACACATTCAGGGACAAAGCAATATGTAGAAGGCAGTAGGCCGCTAAAGTGTTTATGTTTGTTAATCATTTCCCAGATGTCAGTTTGGCTAAAGGCTTTTTTGTTGCACAACTAATTAGACTTTATTTCAAACTGATTCAAAACAATATTATCTTAAACCAACAGCTCATTTTGTTTCTCCAGTGATTGAGAACAAATATTCAATTTGATGCAACCCCACCTTGCAGAAGAGTCGTGGATTCAGGCGTACGAGCTTGGCCGGCATATATTGTTTATACATGTTGTAGAGCTCATGAAAGGGGGCTCTGGAGGGGAAACCCCCCTGCATCAGGTCCAACACTGACACCATTCCTAATCAAGAAAAACGTAATGTATAAAGGGCTAATGAAGAGAAAGAGTATCGCCTCTGGAATCACAATGTGCACTCCTAACAATATCAAAGGAACATCATTGGCTTTAATGAAAGAAAGCTGAAGTGTGTTTGTTAACATACAGCACCGACTACTCTGTTTCATCTCTTACAAGTCTTTCATGAATGTTTAATTTGTGTGTGCATGTAAGTGAGAATATTTTCATACAGTATCTACAAGAGGAGGCACTCAAAGAAAGAATCTTACTGTAATGTAATCACAAAGGCTGTTGCAGGATTCACTTCTGCATCAGTTACAGTAGCAGTATGCATTTACAAACATATTTACATTTTCTTATGTGAACATTTAACTAAAAACTATTGACACTGTAATAGTGTTAGTGAAAACCTAGTAACATTACGCTACTTTTCTGGAGAGAAATGTAAATGTACAAAAAAAACCTGCGGCTTCTCTTTTTGAGGAAATCTCCAATATTTAGTTTAAATTCTTCAAGTTCTTAGGTATGTCTTATCCATATTAAAAAAAAAAATGTCATGAGATGCTTCACTATAGTTGTCCATCCCTTGTTTTCAATGAATAAGACGTACATTGGGTGAAGATATCTGTTGATTATTAAGTCAACTTAAAAATGGTATACATTCTTGGTCCTACCTGAGCACTGCAGCTGTGAGAGAATCAGAGCTCCTTCAAACTTGTGGCTGACCATCTTCAGGTTGGGTTTGACGCAGCGGATGAAACTTGAGCCCTAAGCACACAAAGATGAATAAGTACTTATTGATTCTAAGCAGAAAAGCAAAATAACATTTTCTAGAGAAAGTTCAATTAAAATGACATGACCTGACATTATACTCACAGTGCTGCGAAGCTTTTCTAACAGCGTGTTTAGCTGGGTCTGTGGGTGTGTGCAGAAAAAAAGATAGTGTTTAGTGATTTGATTTTTATTGTTTGAGACGAAGGTAGGCCAGACGCACATTACCAAAAGTTAACAGTCATGCAAGGACAAAGGCGAGGCAGGTTTATTTGTGCAGCACATTTCAACAACAAGGACATTCAAAGTGCTTTCCATAAGACATAACGGCATTAAGACAAGATATAAAAGAACCACAGGCGATTTTAAAAGACAATACAAAAAGACAAATGCAAAGCATTCCAGGGGGATTGATGCAAAGTAAAACTGAAGATATATATCTGATAGAATAAAATGTAGACTAAGCAGTCAAATACAGTGGTGCTAGATATACATTAGAATAAACTTATTCTGTGGCCTAAACTACTTAGTGTTTTAATAAAGAAACCAAAATCAGAATTTAAGTCAATTCTTTGACAAACAGGACACAACTGTAAAGATCTGAAAAGTGGAGTGATGTGAGCCATTCTTCTATATTAGTTAATACAGTTGCAAGAAAAAGTATGTGAACCCTTTGGATTCTCCACACATAGCGTTGTGTGTTCCTTCCAAACAACTCAACTTTGGTTTCATCTGTCCACAGAATATTTTGCCAGTAGTGCTGTGGAACATCCAGGTGCTCTTTTGCAAACTTCAAACGTGCAGCAATGTTTTTTCTGGACAGCAGTGGCTTCCTCCGTGGTGTCCTCCCATGAACTCCATTCTTGTTCAGTGTTTTACGTATCGTAGATTCGTCAACAGAGATGTTAGCATGTGCCAGAGATTTCTTTAAGTCTCTAGCTGACACTCTAGGATTCTTCTTCACCTCATTGAGCATTCTGCGCTGTGCTCTTGCAGTCATCTTTACAGGACGGCCACTCCTAGGGAGAGTAGCAACAGTGCTGAACTTTCTCCATTTATAGACAACTTGTCTTACCGTGGACTGATGAACATCAAGGCTTTTAGAGATACTGTTGTAACCCTTTCCAGCTTTATGCAAGTCAACAATTCTTAATCGTAGGTCTTCTGAGAGCTCTTTTGTGCGAGGCATGGTTCACATCTGGCAATGCTTCTTAAGAATAGCTAATTCAAAACTGGTGTGTATTTGTTATAGGGCAGGGCAGCTTTAACCAACACCTCCAATCTCGTCTCATTGATTGGACTCCAGGTTGGCTGACTCCTGACTCCAATTAGCTCTTGAAGAAGTCTTTAGCCTAGGGGTTCACATACTTGTTCCACCCTGCACTGTGAATGTTTACATGGTGTGTTCAATAAAAACATGAAAACATATTGTTTGTGTGGTATTAGTTTACGCAGACTGTGTTTGTCTATTGTTGTGACTTAGATGAAGATCAGAACACATTTTATGACCAACTTATGCAGAAATCCAGGTCATTCCAAAGGGTTCACATACTTTTTCTTGCAACTGTATATAAGACTAACAGCATTTTACTGAATCAACTGCAGCTTCTCATTGGTAATTCCTTCATTTCTTGATATACTGTTGAGGCAATAGTAGACGGATTGTGTAATTGTTTTACTTTGGATGATACAACTTGGGTCCAGACCGCAACAAGATTTCTGCCCTGGTTTGCGGTCTTGAATGTTGGCAAATGAAACTTTTAATCATTCATCTTTGGCTCCAAAAACATTTCTTCAGCACACTTAAAGGAGGGGTAGGTAAGTTTGAGAAACGAGCTCGAGATCGCTAGAATTTGAAAATACACAACCGGAGAAAATCTGCCACTTCCTTACAGAGCCCCTCCTCCAACACACACGAACGCGCACATGACCAATGAGGGCACGAGATAAGTGTGTGCCCCGATGGGAGGCTGACAGGCAGGTAGGCCATCCAATCCGTTTAGCCGGCCGGCTAAACGGATTGGTTGTACTTTTTACAGTATTACGGCTTCTACAGATGAAATTTTTGTCAAAGCACTTCAGATATTCATTGCTATCGGGATGTTAAGAGCATTCCATGGAATATAACAAAAAGTGTATCTCAAGCCGGTTTCTCAAACTTACCTACTGCTCCTTTAACTATTTTTCTATGTGATGGTTACTCTGCTTGTTTGGGCCAATAGTCTTCTGCATCATTCTAGAAATATGTTGTTGTTCTCCATGACCTGCGCTCATTAGTGGGAGCATGTTGATAATGAACAGAAGAGGCTTGAGAACAGAGCCTTGAAGGACTCCACATGTCACCGATCAGCACAAAATGGCCCCTTTCCTTTAAAAAAGGTTTCAAACCAGTTAACAATGGTGTAAAGTATATTTACTCAAGTACTGTACTTAGGAGGGACTTGAACTTCATTTGATTATTTAAACAAATCAGAGGTAAATAATTTACTTTAACGTTCATTGCCATTTTCTCAACACTTCTAATTTTGACAGACTATTTCTATGTCAACGTGATCCTGTTTGAAACTCACATCTTCTGGTGCATTAGTGATGGTGGCAAATATGCTACATTAGTGATAAAGAAACCTCAAGTCTGAAGCTGGAGATAGATTTGTGGTTTCTGCTGAACAAAAAGACGTGCAGCTATAGGTTGTGTATTTTTTTGGGCTGCTTGCTCAACACACTTTTGTGAGAGCCTATGTGTGTCATTATATTTTCTCTTATTTTTTCACACCCACGGTTTCCTTACTCCTCTCTATTATACCTCAAGCTGACTTTACCCAGCGTTATCCACCAAGGAAGGTTTTCTCAAAGGAAAGAGGTAGGGATCTAAAAGAAGGGAACCTAAAGTAGGGAGGGAGCAGAGGCATAGGAAGAAGAGCAGAAAGGTGAGAAGTAACAGAACATTGCTAGAGATAAGAGTTAGAAAAGTCTGAAAAAAGGGACAAAGAGGAGAACTAAAATGCAGTGTTGGGAAAGTTCACTTTCTACATGAACTAGTTCAGTTCACAGTTCACAAATTTTAAAATGAACTAGTTCAGTTCATAGTTCATAATTTAAAATGTTGAACTAAAGTTCATGGTTTCAAAAATGAACTAATTTATAGTTTATAGTTATTTTTTCAATACGTTGCTGCGAGCTATTATTTGTCAAAATGATGGCCACAACTCATATAGAACCACAGACAGCAATCAGAATACTGGCATTTCCATAACGCTTTGCTGCGGCCCATTCAGTCCACACTAGTAGCAGCTGCAGCTTTCATCTCTACAGTATATTTTCAAAAACATGAGGAAAAACGTGCTGCTTGAATGGTCTTTATTAAGTATAATAATCTAAATATACTTAAAGTACCAAAAGTGAAAGTAGTCATTGTGCAAACATATAACATATAAACATGTGCCGACATAACTCTGTACTAACACAACACGAGGTAGGAACCAGGCTGAGGTATGAAACTAAGGTTACAGGCAAACGTTAGATTTTTTTCCGTCTGAGTCAGTACTGACTTTAACGTAAAACTCTTTTAAATGCTCATACGCCGACGCCGTAGAGTCTGACTCTGAGCGAGTGCTGCTGCAGCTGCTCTCGGCTTCGTCCATACTAATTCATTCATTCATTCAATGCTCGCCGGTTCAGCGGTTCCACATTGTTTGTTGTGAGGAGTCTGATGACGTATATTTTAGTGTGACAGCCAGGGGTGACAGGCAGCTTGCTGTTGCCAGATTGGGTGGTTTTCCGCATTATTTTGAAGCCTGTTTACGGTGTGTTTTAACTGGGTTTTCGGCTGAAAGGCATATGAAATCTGGCACACTTTTGAACTCCGTTATAATACAGTGCTGAGAATGAACGCACTTTTGAACGCCGTTATACAGCGCTGAGAATGAACGCGTTCTCAATTACGTTCATCTAGCGGAAATACAGTACGTTCAGTTCACGTTCGCCCAAAATATGAACGCGTTCATGAACGATCAGTTCATTGAACGCGTTCAGGTACATCACTGCTAAAATGTCACATTTCAATTGGCAAAGAAAGTCCGATAAGCAGAACATATTTGAAAAAGTCCATTTTCAAAATTGCGTCAACAAATTTAAGTCTTTCTTCCAAAGCACTATTTTTCCATAGAGACCCATACGCGCACAGGCCCTGAAAGTCTTTGTGAGTATTCAATCCAGATAAATATACTTATATACTGTATCAGTAAAATTGTTTATAATTGTCATATAGTTACCTATAATATTTATTATATAAGTTATTAATACCCAGAGCTTTGACATTTTACCCGCGGATAAACTTAGTAAAATACAGACTTTGGTTCCCCGTGACATTTTTCGCACGTGAAACAGAGACGTGGAGCGTTAATTTCTAAATCACATGAGGTCTTCTTATTATACTATACCCAATAATGCTAACATGATTTACCAAAGTGAATTAATCATTAGAATTAACATTGCATTTGCTTATAATTTGTGAAATAAAAATTAAGTATTGTCAACAACTAAAAATGAGCATGTTTTATTCTCTAGTATTCATGTTCAGGGACTTTATCTATCAATCAAAAAGGACAAACTTTGACAACAACACTGACCTTGAATTTGTTTCCGACGCTGATGAAGCCGAGTTTGCCCGCCTTCTGTTTGGTATCCCTATTGGTGATTGAGTTCTCAAACAGCTCTCGAACAAATTTATCTTTCGATTCAGACACTAAGCTTTCCAGGGACATGTGGAGGGCGTCATTATTCTTCTCCACAAACCGAATCTGTGGACAAACACAATGCATACCTTTAGGTATTGGCAGACTTTAATACAAATTCAAAACATGGAAAATCGAATGAGGAATAAATCAATCCCTGCATCATACACAACTCACTTTTCTGAAAGTGATATGTTGTGACATTTGTACCAGGTCATCAAATGTGCTAAAATAAAAATGTGTTTCTTAAAGAATTGTACTGGTAAGCAGTGTTGTGCTAGTTACTGAAAACCAGTAACTAGTTACCATTACTAGTTACTTCATTTCAAAAGTAACTCAGTTATTTTACTAGTTACTTACACAAAAGTAATGCGTTACTGTGAAAAGTAACGTTTTAGTTACTTAACAAAAGGGCTCCCATTAATGCCCTTATAGCCTTCATTTCAGTACTGTTATTGCATTGGAGAATAATACAATCTGTTGATCAACTTGACATGCATTATATGCAATCTGGATTGCATCGATATTAGCTGGCTTTCCATTTTTGTATATTCTTTCTCCAGGTAGTTAGAAAAAGTTTTCCGTCCCATATGCCGCGTGCCGCCCGGACATGGTATCATGCTAACTCGCTCCCTGAAAGCGGGTGACTCCACTGTAGCAATAGCCTGCATGTGTTCTACAACATACCGTGCAATGGCTTTATCGACTTTTCCCTGGCCAGCAGTCCCTCGGTTAAAATCCAGCCGCTGTTGCTTAGGTGGAGGTGGAGTGGCGTCGGCTGAGTCTCTGTGGTCTTAGCTACTAGCTTCGTCCCAGCATGTTGTTTTTGCAGATGTTTTAAGAGATTTGAATTACTGGTTTGGGCAGTAGATAGGATCTTTGACCCGCCAAGACACAACTTACATTTAACTAAACGTTCTTTTCTTTGTGCTCGACAAAAGTGAAATAGTGAGAATATCTCCAGGTGGAGAAACTAGACTTGAGCTCCGCCGCCATGATAGTCTTGTTAGTAAACAACACAAACACGCCCACAGCCCGTCTCCGCATGTGACACAGGAAGTATCTAAGTACATTTACTCAAGTACTGTACTTAAGTACAGTTCTCATCTCTGTTCGCCTGGCTGTTGACTATATAAAAAAACTAACGCAGTAACGCACCATGTAGTAACGGTAACTGAGTTACTGAATTAAAAAAGTAATGCGTTAGAGTACTGGTCACTGCCAAAATTACCGGCGTTACAGTAACGCGTTACTTTGTAGCGCGTTAGTCCCAACACTGCTGGTAAGTGATTCAGTAAGCATATTTTTATTATCACATTACATGCCACTTGTTAGACGCTTTTATCCAAAGCGACTTACATACTCAATACTGTGGGAAATCCCCACAGGAGCAATTTGGGGTGAAGTGTCTTGCCCAGGGACACAACGACATGCTGACTGCATTGGGGTTTGAACCCTGATCCGAACACCAACGCACAACCCACTACACCACACGGAGGCATATATCCTCAATTGCCATTATTTAGCCAAGCATAGCAATGACAAGAACATTTTCATTCAACCTACTTTATGCCACTCTATAAACAGAGGTGTTTATTGAAGAATATTCTATCACTTGGTTTTGTTAATACCATCGAACCCCAACATACTAAGATCTGATTACCGTCTCATAGCACACCGCTCCAGCAAAGTGCCTGATAATAAAGCCTTCGTCATCCCGAAGATTCCTGTGAATGGTCAACTTTGACTTTCTGGGAACCTAAATGGAAATAGTAGAAAGTAAATCATGTTTAATGACAGAGCTATCGTATATATACATAGATTTTAATCTGATCCTATCCATCCCCATCTCAACAACAGAATCATGTTAAATATTGAATGAGGAGAATAAAACATTTGTATCCATAAAGGGCAGTGAAATCCAGCCATAACTTGTATAATATAGATTTTTACAAACTTTTCCAGGGTTATTTGTAGTTATTTAACATGTTTAGTTTCAACAAAATACAGTAATAACCGCACACAGTCTAGATTTACATTTTTTATGCCACATTTTTGAAGTATTATAAATGACCCCAAAAGTCCATTACTAAAAACACTTCAGGATAAAAGAAATGTAGCACTAAGCCTTTTTAAGGTGCGGGGAACCATAATGAAATATTATAAATTGTGAAGACTGCATAACAAAAATGTTAGCTCACAGCATATTTGAGCGCTATAGATTAAGATGAATGTCTTTCACCCTATTAAATGTATCGCCATGTCTTGAGTTATAACTCTCCCTGCAGCAGACTGTGGCTGCAGCCAACACACTCTAATCTTAAGCTTGAATTGGTGTCAAGGCTACATTTCTAAAAAGGATTTCATGCTCGCAGAGATACAGGCGGTGGCGAACAATAGTGATAATGACAGAGATGGAGGGAGGGACTGGGACTGTGCGTCATATACAGAACTGCGGTTTCAAACAGCCAGAGTATAAGTGATCACAATGACAAAACCAATGTGCTGTTACATCGCTGCCACGTCTCACAAAAGATCTGGGTGCACAAAGGAAAAGAATAATAGAACAGAAAAAAAAAAAGCAAGAACAGAAGGAGAGGGAGAATAAGAAAACATAATGGAAAAGGAAAGAGGGAGGGGGGAAGAGAGCAGCTACGAGATCTCACCGTCAGTCTGAAGTGCTCTTTGTGCTTGCTGTGGACAGCCAGAGCAAAGTGTTGGTCGCTGGCCTGGGGGAGGCGGTTCTCTTCATCCAAAATGTCCAGGATCCCCACCAGCTTTGCCTCCACTAGGTCTGAAACAAACAATTATATGTGTATCTATAACATTTTAATGATTAATATTGAATCTATCCTCACGATAAATGGAAAAACACAAATGCAAAAAGTGAAACCTTAAGGTCTAAAATGCCAGCTGACCAAACCTAGCAATATTTTTCAACAATCTAATATTTTCTGAACTTTTTAGGGACAACAATAAAACAAATAAATCCTTTCTATTTTATTATATAAGAAGAGGTTACGGTAGAAAACACAGTGGTCACACGATATAAAAGCACTCAACCTTTAGTTTATGAATGACATTTATCGGAAATCTCCACTGTTTACTGTTTCTGGACATGAATATTCAAAGTACAAAAACATGTTTATCAGGATGCTCATTTAGCCTTACATCTGAATTATTCATGCTCCATGCTGTTTGGAATACAATCTGATAGCGAAGGACCTCCGATAGAAATTTACATGAACAAGCACCTGTGCATAAATCCTGAAGATTGATGAGTGAATTAATGGCCAGCCCAAACGGTCATTTGCAAGTCATGAATATTATTCACGGCTGTCAGTTAACCTCGCACCTGAATAATCACAGCCTTTGAAATACAAATGAAACGGCTTCACCTTGATACACTCACTACTTCGTCCTATTCATTTCAGGATACACATGAGGACAGACACAACAAAACGTAGTCGGGGGGGGGGGGGGGGGGGTGGGAGTTGCACAAAAGAGTCCATGAAACCCACAAATACTCATTACTTCTTTCAGACATATGGATTTGCCTTCTCCTTTATAATGAGAAGTCGGTATTCCCCCCCCTCCGACAGGTGTATTTCTCCCTGCTCTGACGTGTGGCTAAGAGTACAAGGAACGGCCCAAATGAACGCCGTGTGGGGGAGCTGCACTTGAAGCAACCTCGGTACACTTGTGGTGTGTGGGCTCAACAGACAGCCACTTTTTATGTTTTGCAGCACAAGCCCTCAAAGACGACACTTCATCTTAATGATGTCCCGAGAGACGCTCTATGGTCCTTTTATCACTTCACCCAGGGTGCAGAGACATGTCGATATCAAAACACATACTCCTACACAGGTATTTTTGATTGTGGTTATTTGAAACTAACTCAACCCTTAGCTTATCGTTCCTTTTTTTTTTATGTACCAAGCAATGCAGAGATCTTTTTTTGTTACCTTCAACAGTGAGACAGGTAGATGGTAAACTTTGAGAAGTGACTGTGCACAGTAGGAAGCTTTGACATGTTATAGCTGCAGTCTTTGAGGATCAACAGTGTGCTCAGAGGAAAACCTCACAAAACGTACCTATGCAGTCCTGGTTGTCAACATAATGCACCTCGTTCACTCCCAGGCCTTCCCTTTGATACAGCTCTTGCTCCTGCACACACAAGGCCAATTGTCAAGAACTAAAAACACATTCTGAAAATGTCCTGATAATAAATGACTTTTTTGAGTGGTTTCAGAACAGAATCATAAACCTCAAAGAAGCAAACAAAAAACATTGAACTGACAATACACAATTGAGATAATGAGACAGAGAGAGAGATTAATTGGAGACCTTGGAAGAGAACAGCGTTAAGAGATCACAGGAGAGAAACACTCCCCATCATGTCCCTTGAGAAATTAGCATTCTAATGAGAGAGTGCAGGAGATACGGAGGGGGGGGAAAAGTGAGAAAATAGAGATGAGAATCCAGAAGCTTAGAGTGCCAACCACTCCGACCTGGCTCGGGGAGTTTGGATTGTGAGTGAGACGACATGGCAGGTTTCCCAGGATGAATAAGTAAAGCACACCAAATCACCTAAATCCACTCGCTGCTCACTCACCTCTTTGAGAATACGCTCGTTGAAGAACTGCTGCAGTTTCTCATTGCAGTAATTGATACAGAACTGCTCAAAGCTGTTGTGTTCAAAATACTCTGAAAGAAGGGGGAGAACAAAAAAAGAAGCTGAAAAATCATATATCTCAATTAATTCCAATTTTTGCAAAGCATGTGTTTATTATGCAGTAGGGGGAAATTAATTCTCAAGCAAAGCCCTGGTAATGAAGTGTGTGTTTGCATTTGGGTGCTTATATTAAGAAGCACAGCCAAGGCTTTCTTTAATGGAGTGCATTTTAATGAGAAAATGCAGTCAATCTGAAACATATGTTCACAGTTTCTTTACTATGTTATCAGTTATTGTGGGCAAATTGTATTTAGTTACATTTAATTTCCACATGTTATCTAACAGTAACTGCATTCTATTACCAAACCCAGCGATGTCCAACACCCCGATGAAGTTGGAGGAAGTCTTGAAGGGGAAACACTGGTTCACTCGTTTCACCACATGATCAAAGAGGCGGCTGTACACGGCCTTTGCGAGGGCATCGCGGGCATTATTTGCTTGTTCCACCTTTAGAGGCACTCTGGAGGGACACACAAAGTGGGACATTGAGACACAGTCCGAAACTGGGACATGTTGGTCCTTTTAATAAACCTCCTTTTTTATTTTTTCTCCTAATAAACCCAATGTTCATGCGGCAGCGAAAGTTGAGCAGTGTTGATGTGACACTTTTCTGCCGCATTGTTCCCGTTTGATCTCTATAGTTAAGCTAGGCATTCATTTTTAAAGTGAGGGTTTCCGAGCCAAAGATGTGGTATTAAAACTAAAATATGAACCCTGAAATCTACTAGGCTCTCTAATGGGGCTTTAACACCATTTATTTTTAAATTATTTAAATTATTTAAAGGGGTGACCGTGTGAGCAAAGTGCAGATCCACAGCGACCAAGAGTTCAACTCACTTGTCCCAGGTGGGAGGAAACTGAATTTCAAATGGAAAGTTCTCACTTCTGCTATGATAGGATGTTAAACACTTCATATTCCACACACTCGGGTACCATTTCCAGCCAGAGAATAGACCAGCGTTTCTCCATTTCACCTTGCCATAAGTTAAACATACTAAGATCCTTTTGTAAACGTCTTTTTTATCCATTGCAATGTTTCCTTTGCACACTAGTTAGAGACTTATCATCCTGTCACACCCACCACCCCCTCTGTAACCCTCAGTCTCCCGGGGGGGGGGGGGGATCTGTCTGGGGCTTAATGACAAAGCCATGCCCCCTTTGCTCCACCTGCTCCCCAGACAGCAGGCCTTTACAGTACTGAAGCCATGCTCGCCTGCCTCCTCAGATACAGCCTGCATTATTTATGTGGAGAAAACACTTCCAGGCCAGCATCTGGCCCTGCTGAAATATTCATCTATCAAACCTGGCCCTATCACTCAAACACCACATCATCACCAAAGTGCACACGAGCAGTGCCAATAATACTGCAACACACTATCTTATTATTATTATTATTATTATTATTATTATCTTCTTTCATATAAGCATAATATCCAGAACCCTCTACATGTGGGTTCATGTTTGCTGTGAGGGGTTTGGACAGAGACACAGAGCACTTGCCTGCAAGGAATAATAAAGCCTATCAAAAAAGTCTTTAGAATTATACAAAAAAAATTGAAAAAGCTTAATGTCATCATCGTACAGATTACTTTAATTCTTTAGAGGATAGTATCAAGAAGATTGTTTTCTCAACAACAAAAGAAGTTGTGAGGAGTCACCGAAGAGAGCTGTCCTCTCTTACTTGATAACTGTTCCTTTGGCGCCCCCTGCTGTAGTGAGCATGACTCGGGTTGTCAGGCTGACGCGCAGATCATCCTGGTCCAGACCCAGCAGATCGGCACAGTACTCCAGAGTCTGGCCCGACTGATTCTTCAGTACGCAACCGCCTGAAACACACAGAATACAAACAAGCCTATAGTACAATATATGGTATTGTTAAAAAACTAAAATAAGCAGAATTATATTGTGTGGTCACAGACGGGAGAATGAAGAGTGAAGTCTTAAACTGTGAATATCAACAGCCTGATAAAGAGCTGGGTTCAAGGCGCAAAATGAGAATAAGAAGTCAGGAGAAACTTCTGAAAACTCATGAAAGGTTTCAAAGAGTGCTTTCTTTAATCCAGTGGTTCTCAACTGGTGGGTCGCGGACCCGTTTTGAGTGGGTCGCAGATCTGTGAGTGAAGGAAAAAAAATGGGAAAAAACTTTTATTTTGAAGGCCCGACTTTCTAACGCTGTGCATGCAGTCGGCGTGCATTGGACTGGAAGTACGGGAGACCATAAACGGTTTTGAAAACTTCTGTCACGTAGTGATCATCTTCTCAATAAAACATCTTTGCTGATGTTTTTTCAATTCTTCTGGCCAATCAGAATCAAGATTGTTGCCGGAAGTCCCCACGGAGAATAACTTTGCGGTAGAACTATTCTTTATACATCCATGGGTACAACTTCAGATAAAAATGAACACATAATGAAATATGACCCCCGGTTTGATGATTGACAGGTCACAGAACAATGGGGGCTATCTACCCTTACCCACAATTTAAAGTAATTCACACAGACTCTCTCCTCTTTGCTCTTCTCTCTGTGAGGAGCAGCAAGTTCAGCTGTCAGAACAAAGTGAAAAACAAACAATGGCATAACATATTATTAATATGTCGGGTAGTAATACATCTATATATTTTCTTCTCAGAGTGTACCAGAATGGGTAGTTTATATTTTAGTATTTCTAAAAATCTCCTGGGGGAGAGAATCCCCCCAGACCCCCTTCTGGGGTTGGGTTTTCAGCATGTGCCTTTTTATGTTATACAGTTCAGCTTTGATTCCATCATCTCATTAAAGCTTATTTAAAAGCATTATGTTGTTCTGTGAAGGGATATAAGGGATATATGCACTGTACTTCACTGTAATTAATATTGTATGCTGAAAAGCGTATATATTACAGCACGATTTTTTGTTGAATAGATTTGAGTGGTTACAAATTTCGAGTCACGATCTATTGACAAAGGAAAAAGTGGGTCCCGAGGCCTGACCAGTTGAGAACCACTGCTTTAATCCATAGCAGATTGCAGAGAAACAGGGAGAGAATGAGAAAGAGAACCTGGTTACCTGGGTAACAGAGGCTCTCTTTATCACCATTCCACTTAGTTTAAACCCTGCGGTGTGTGGCATTGATTAATAGTTGCCTATCTGTCCCTTTTGAAATTAACATTAATGAACATAATACATTAATATGTCTGTGATAACATCCAAGGACATCGATTCTTCAACATTTTTTATTGATTCTACCATGTGGAATTCAATGTGCTCACATCTATTGAAACAAACTTTTCAAAAGGGTTTTCGAAGGGCGGAATATTTAGTTCATAAAACATTTTCAATAAATGCTTTAGCTGCCTAGAGGCCTCTTAGCTAAGAATCCTCTGGCATAAAGGAAGTATATTTGTCTTACCTCTGGCAGCAGAAAAACTGAACAAATTGCTGTTTTTTTAAGTACAGACATATGAACCCTATGCACATTGACACACACAAATGTTCAAGAAGGATCTAACTAAAATATTGACAATCCCACCGATGATTCTAAACATGTTGTAACCATTTATAATTCCAGCATGTGTCTGACCTGAGGAGCTCCCTGTTTCTTCAAAGTCGATGTTGCCCAGATGCAGGACGCCAGCCACCACCCTGAACAGGTCCAGCTTCTCCGTGTCGTCCAGCCCGATCTTCTTCATGGCCCCACACATCCTGTTGAAGTCCCCCTGGTCGTCCAGAAGAGGGTCCTTCAGAGCACCCACCTTCAGATGCTACAAAACACACCAGTGAGTCAGTCAAAGTAAATATTTTAAATGAATGTGTTGAAAGAGCCTCCACCAGCAGCACACAGCAAACACTACCAACTAAGGCTGCTTTGCTACAGTAGCTTTGTATCCACATGTCTTGACTTGAAGTACTAAATGTATAAAGTATAGAATAGAGCTTATGTAGCAAGCAACTAGCAATATCTCAGCGATATAAAAGAAGAGGCACAAAAAACAGGCATGCAGAGTGAAATGTAACTCGAACAGAAGGCAAACGTAGAATAACAACTGACAAGAGCTGCACAAATATTACTGGTTATACTGTAAGATAAGAGAGAGACATTACAGTTGTTTTATTGTTCATTTTTCATGTTTCATTTGTGTGTTGGCTATTCTTAAACACAAAACATCAATTGTTAAAGTTCCCATGTCATGCTTTTCCGGTTATTACCCATCCCCTTGTGTGTTATGAAGGTTTGTATGCATGTAAACGGTCTGCAAAGTCACAAACTCTCAAAGTACACCCTGTAGCGAGTAAAACTCTAACACAGAAAATACCTGTCTATGCTGCCCCAGAACGCCTCGTTGGAGATTTCTCCTTTTCTTCCTGGGTACAGTAACGTGCCCATACCCAAATGGACCCATTGGTCCAAATGGGCCAATCCGCGGACTTCCTCACACACTCAATCTTTTCTCAGCTGCAGCTCCACCGATTTCTCCTCCCTGAGACGGCGGGACGCGGCAAGGCAGTGTGTGAGCACACACACAAACTCCCAGCCTGCGGGTGTGTGTGTGTGTGTGTTCGGGCTGGGTCTCGCTGTCTCGCAGATGGCCACTAGGCTCATGGGAGGGGGGGGCAGGAGCTCCAACAAGCCGTTTAGGACAGAGAGTGAATACACATACTACACAGAGATGCTGTATGAGGAATCAATGCGATTTTGGAAAATTGCACAATATAAATCTGTTTTAGTAGACCTCAACACTGGAATTATGATCAGTAGAAATGGCCATGACATGGGACCTTTAACTGTTTGGAAATATACAATAATTGTGCAGCCCTATATTGTATGACTGAAAATAAGCTGAGTAAGCATCTATTGTATTGTATCCAAGCCACATGCAGGCAATGGGGAAGCATGCACCCTCATTTCAATTTTGCTCTCCAAACAGCGGCTTGTAAAACCTGAGAGTCTCAGTGTTTACTTTAGGAAAAACAGAGGATAGAGAGCAGAGAGCACAAAGGCCTGATGAGGAAGGAAACATCACCTTATTGTCCTTTATAACAGACACGAGGGAGGACACAGATGTACAATGACAAGATTAGCAACATATTAATAACACACAATATTCTGACAACGACACAGCCTACAGTGCTTAAGTCACTCGTTGTTAATCACTGTGATTGTTATACATCTTAAACACATAGTAAACATGTTCAAAAATACCCTTTCCCATTTTATACAGAATTGAAATATCTAATAAAAGCACTTTAATTTATTGTAATTGCAGTCCAAAATAATGTCTCAAACAAATGTAAAATGTTTATGGCACATATTTAAAAAAATAATACAAAAATAACATGTTTAAAAAAATAGAGCTTTAAATGTTAAGGTTATAATGGAACCAAAGCAAAGCTAATGTAACACCAGCGGCCTCTGGAAAGAAATTGAAGAAATAGACGTTATGATTAACCGCTGAGGTACACAGAAAGTGTATTTACTAGGCTAAGTTCTCCCATGACTACATCCATCAATAGAGAAGGGAAAGCACTTCCTTTTGTTTACCACCTGATTATCCCGAAACTTTGATAAATGATGGCATAAAATAAGATATTATTCTATCTTGGAAAACAAGAGTGAAATGAACCTGTATAATTAGTCCCTGAGAGAGCAACATGTCACACTTCTTCTTCTTATTGTTTCATGATATTAATTACACATCTCCTGCAGGCTTTGCGGGCCCTGGTTCTTCTTCATGTCATACATAATTCATCAAACACGCAGACCTGAACTAATTCCTTGGCATGAAATATTCTTATTGACCAGTTCCTGCATATCATTTCACATTTGCAGCTGGTTTCCTTGAGTATGTGTCTGGGATTTGCTTTCAGTCTGTGTTTACTCATCACTATTGGGAAAATAATAATGTACATTGCTCTAAAAGATTGATTGAAGAGCAAAGAACAAAAAAGCGAAGCATTACAAATCATTCCTCGATTTTGCTTCTGGACATACAGTCGGGTAATTCAACACGAGTGTCCAAATAATCATGGGGAGGCGTGTGGTGCAGTGGGTTGTGAGTTGGTATTCGGATCAGGAGGTCACAGGTTCAAACCCCACTGCAGTCAGTATGTCGTTGTGTCCCTGGGCAAGACACTTCACCCCAAATTTCTCCTGTGGGGATTGTCCACAGTATTGAGTATGTAAGTCGCTTTGGATAAAAGCGTCTAACAAGTGACATGTAATGTATTTGGTTATGTGATTAAACCAGAACAAGAAGTGACATTACCTCAGGACTCTTGCGGTTCTGCATGATTTGTTTATCAGCGTCCTTACTGGCAAAGTATCTGGTGCATCCCCGGTTCAGGTACTGCAATGGAAACAAATCAGCTTAAAAACATTCAAACATAATTAAGCTTTGATAAATGAAATCCTGACACCGTATAAATGCATTTCACTCGGTGTTGCAAACCTAGTGGGGATATTTGTGTTGATTTTCATCGTCTAAAAACACTTGGTTGTCTCCTTCTAATATCGCTCCACAGCTGACTAGTAGTGAATCACATGAAGTAATTGCCTCTGTTGATGTGGGTGTCACCTCAGGGACCTGATGAAATGACACTATGATAAACATCTAAAGGAACAGCTTGTGCTGCTTGTTGTTCCATTAAATGTCGTTTTGTCGAGCATGTGGAAGGAAATAAATGCTAGGGTAAACACCTTTATGCTCTCTGACTTCACACCTGATGAGTTGATAATTGATAATTCACTTGGGAGGACCTCTTGACTTGAAAATGAGCTACTGTGACATCTAGTGGTCGTCCTCAGAACTGCCATGTCTACTCCTTAAAAAGTTAATTGTATTACATGTAAGCAGCTTTGTTTCTGAGAAACATTGACATGTCTGAGCCTACTGACCCTGAAGCTGTCTGGAGAGTCCAGGTGCAGTTTCTTCTTGATGTCCTCCGACGCTCCGGCACACAGCCTGTAGAAGATGTGGTAGTTCCTCTCGTCGTTACTCTGCATGCAAATCCTGGACTTCTCCAGCAAGTAATGGGAGACAAATCCACCCACGACCACATTCTGGAAACACGAGGGAAGGATTAAAGCTTTAAATCAGAATTCTAATTCAGAAACTAGACGCCGTAAGTCTTAGAGAAAGCTAGGACCAATCAGTCGTCATGTACAGTAGTACCTTCTCATTGAAGTGGATTTCCACAAACTTCCCAAAGCGACTGCTGTTATTATTTCGGACTGTCTTTGCATTTCCAAAGGCCTCGAGAAGGGGATTTGCTGAAATTTGAAACAAACTCAGTATCACACTGCCCCCATGCAGTACATACAATACAGTATTGATACTTAATAATAGTTGATAGATTGTTATTGTATTACCTTCAACAATTCTCTCGTCAATATCTTGACCAGTTCCATATGTTGTAGTGAGATATCTACAGGGTGGGGATGAAATTAGAACAATGTAGATGTCTATAAAATGACCAGTAGATAAACATGGTAAGACACTCTGAAATCCATCCACCGTTTACACCGTCTCTTACACAGTAGCTACATGTGACAACCTCTTTGATGGTTTTCCATCTGCTTTCAGCCTAATTGAAGTTTACAATCAAGTTAGAGTGGGGAAAATATCTTCGTTTGGAAAGAGAGGGGACATTTTGATTTGTAACTTCATACAGAATCTCCTAAACACACAAGCACAAGATGGAGGTAAAGCTGAGTGAATGTGAGAAGAAGATGATGATATTATGATAGATGATTCACATGTACCTGAGAACAAACTTGGTGTTTTCAGTCTTTCCGGCACCAGATTCCCCGGACACTATGATGGACTGACTCATCTTGAGAACCTTCATATCCCTGTAGGCTTTGTCGGCTAAAAGAAGAAACACCTTGCATCACTTCGGCTTGTTGTTGAATATGTTACCTAACAGTGATTAGAAGGTGTGGGCCCTCACCTATAGCGAAGACGTGAGGTGGCAGAGTTCCCAGTGACTTCCCTTTGTAGGACTTAATGGCGTCAGGGCCGTAAAGTTTGGGGATGTCGTAGTAGGGATTCACAGCTATCAAGATATTAGCCACATACGTCTGTAAGAGATACGCAGGTATGATTAGGAGAAGGTTAATGAACAGCCAACAGAATATAAATGATTCAATAATAACAGACAACAGAGGCACTGGAGACACACCTTGTTTCTCGCTTTTCCCATCCACCAGCTGTCCCTCATTTCCTAAGTGAGTGATCAGGATTGTTTGCCAGTCTGACTTTGTGACCCTTCTCTAGCTTCCCTTGCCTCTTTACCACCTGGTACTTTCCCCCCAGGGACCCAAGGACAGGGATCCTCTCTCCTGCTGAGCTCCAGCCTGTTACTGTATCTCCTTATGATGCAACTGGATAGCACTGAGGCCATTGCAGGAGCACATAAATAAAGTATTTCAACGTGTGCTAATGCAGACTAGCATAGAAAAAGAGGAATACGTACGTAGATGTGGTCTTTATTGTACCGCACGCTGACGTTGTTGAGAAGGGTTGCTTCATTCAAGTACATAAGGGTACCTAAAAACAAGGAATGAACAAAGATAATGAAAATGTCTTCTGTGAAAATAGATATTTAACAATAAAATGGAACTGTGTGTTGACTTACAGTTGTCCTCTACATGTTTGTTGACATCCTCCTCTGCTGGGAAGACTTGGCTCATCGGAGCAAGAAATGTCTGCAACACAATCAGTTTTCATTTGACATGTTGCCACTTTCAGGAGTGATAGACATGCTACATGTGGCACTGTCTCTCTTTATCTCTGCCAACTTTACGTACAAGATTATTCATTATCCTCCGACAAGCTTGTGACACAAAACAAATGTTTATTAGCACCGAAAAAGGGGGGAGACACGTTCGAGCTGAATACAAAAAAAAAGCTAAGCAAGACTGCATAAACATGAATCATTCATCACAGTTAAAGATCACACAAATGATGTTTGGTGCGACATGTTCCCAGGCAAAATGAGTTACTGATATTCTCACTCTATTGTTTAAGAGTCTGAGTTAATGGAAATAAAGTCAATGGAACAAGCCGGCTGTGAGGGAAACAAGGGGGAGACATGGCAGGACGATGAATAATTTGGTGGGAGGGCAACCGGATCTGAACACCTGTGTGTGTGTGTGTGTGTGTGTGTGTCTGTGTGTTCTAGCATTACTATACTTGTGGGGACCTAAATCTGTTTACACAGTCACGTGTGGGGACTCGCCTCCCTTATGGGGACAAATGGAGGTCCCCATGAGGGGAATCATTAATTTTAGGGTGAAGACTTGGTTAGGTTTAGGATTAGGGTTAGGGTAAGGGTAAGGTTAAGGTTAAGGGTTAGGGTTAGGCATGTGTTGGTTATGGTTAAGGTTAGGATAAGTCTCCAGGAAATGCATGTAAGTCAATGTAATGTCCCCTGAAGTGATGTATACATCGTGTGTGTGTGTGTGTGTGTGTGTCCTAGCATTACTATACTTGTGGGGGCCTACATCTGTTTACACAGTCACGTGTGGGGACTCGCCTCCCTTATGGGGACAAATGGAGGTCCCCATGAGGGGAATCATTAATTTTAGGGTGAAGACTTGGTTAGGTTTAGGATTAGGGTTAGGGTAAGGGTAAGGTTAAGGTTTAGGATTAGGGTTAGGCATGTGTTGGTTATGGTTAAGGTTAGGATAAGTCTCCAGGAAATGCATGTAAGTCAATGTAATGTCCCCTGAAGTGATGTGTGTGTGTGTGTGTGTGTGTGTGTGTGTGTGTGTGTGTGTCCTAGCATTACTATACTTGTGGGGACCTACATCTGTTTACACAGTCACGTGTGGGGACTCGCCTCCCTTATGGGGACAAATGGAGGTCCCCATGAGGGGAATCATTAATTTTATGGTGAAGACTTGGTTAGGATTAAGGTGCGTGATCTTGTAGGAACCAATTGAAAAACAACCACCCTCAACATTAGAACAGGTCTCGTGTGAACATACAACAAGCTAATTGGACAAAGTGCTTATTCCAGATAGTATACATCACTAAAACACACTCTTTTGCACCCTTTACATGTTTATTACACTCCCTATATCAATACTACAGCTTGTTTGTGCAGTGATGCATTGTTTACTACCGCAAACAGGCTGTAGGCATAAACAGAATCTGCTCCGTGTGCATGCTTCAGTAGTTTGGCTCAATCTTGACATACCCATCCAAAACAATAACCATGTGATAAATGACTAACCAATCAAATTGACAAAGAAGAAGAGGCACTAATGAGCTCCACATGCAGTAAAAAGAAAAGAAGAAGCTCAATGGGCCTTTCATTCCCTCACTGAACGGGACAGAGTTTATGCCTAGTGGTACACTGATCATGATGATTCAAAGCTCACATGAGTTTCATATGGCATTCACTCACTCACATTCTCTCCAGCTCAGTGGAGTACAACTTTATGTATTCATGCATTTGATCTTAACATTATGCAGTTATATGTCAGTTGAGAAAGAGACTTGCTCACTTCTTGATTCAGGGGGTCTCTTGTAACGAGTGACATCTTTATATTGAAATGAAGTACGCCATCAATTTAAAACCTTGACATACCTCCCAAATGTAAGGCTGTAATGCAGTGCAAACACGTCTTTTCTGCCTACATTTTGAGACACTTTTATCGAAGTTAGACATTTCTGTAGTGCAGGGAATTCATAATTATGACTTTTTACCAGAGAAGCATACAGCTCCTCTGAATAACACATCAAGAGAGATGTATCAAAGTAAGTAATAAACTGCTCTTCTAGTGGACATTGTGACACTTAATGTTAATAATGACTGCTGTATATGAAGCTTTTCCAGTCCCTAGTGCTGTGGTAGTGCTGGCATGCTGGCTCTCTGGCATACTCCAACAAGCTAAAAGGTCCGATGTGAGAAAGCTCTTTACATTTGCTCTGGTGAGTACACTTCAAAGGGAACAAATGCAGAGGCTGGAGCTCAGGTCTGTTGTAAACATGGCCGGCCTGCCTGCTGGGGACACGTGACGGCTCAGGTGCAACAGGTGGCCTCTACCTCCTAATGAGCAGGTCTCCCTCTAGGCAACACTATCAGCACACCTGCTGCTGCACTCTTCAATTATTCATGCCTCTGTACATGCGGTCTCTCGTGTTTCTCACATATTACACATTGTTTTGCTGACGCCTCTCTACCTGAGATCGCACTTCAGACATACTGCGATGATATTAAAGAAACAACCTAGTGTTCATTTTGTTTTAAGATGCATGTATGATTGGTTCACTCTCCTGGAAGTAAGGCAAACTACCTCTAATGTATGTGATCCACTCAATGAATAAGCAACTCTCTTACCAATGGACACGCGTGAAAGGAGAACAAGAATCGGCCCATCTCCCATTTTCCCAGTTGGCCTTGCTTTGCCTGTAGATGGAAAGCCCAGGATGTGCCTGTGTGTTTGTGTGTGAGGACCCACCTTGCCCCTCTGGTTCAGCGGTTCTATGCTGAGCGTGTCGGCTCCTATGTCGACGATCATCCCCAGCTGGAACCCGTCGGCGGGGTGGGGGGCCCACACTGGTTTCCCCTCGTCCTCCATGGCTTACCTCCAGTCCAGCACAACCTGACAGCAACTGGGAGAGGGCGAGAGATGGAGGGTGGAAGAGAAACCATATGAGTAAAAGAAAGCAAATGTGTCTCAAAAATAGAAATGCAAAGTACAGTTCACAGTTTTGCATTATTCCAAGGTGTCCATTAGCATGTGTAGCACAATATGGATATCAGCTTTTCTTTACAGCTGACCAACAAAAGTTGATGTCAGCAGTGCTGCAGTCATTTATCAAGTAAGAAAACATCATTACCCTGTGGGGGTCATTTCTTTGTGTCACTGTTTTGTTTCTTGTAATATGTTATTTAAAAACTATTGATATTGCAAATATGTTTTTTTGCCAACACTCGCCTTTTTCAGTCCGATAAATAGTTTTTCATGTGTAAAGTCAGCAGGAATGGAAGGACGTTGGAAGTTCAAAACAAAGATTGTATTAAACAGAAATTGCAATGTAATGCAGTACTCCGCATATTGCAAAAATGTTTAAAATGGCAACAACATTGTTGGGTGTTAAGAATATCATACCATGGGGCCTCTGGTGATTCCCCCCCCCCCCCCCACCTGATCCTGATTAGCATGTTTTCCTACATCTCTTCATAACCGTACCCCACAGTCCTTTTAGTACAGCAAAAGTAAGTAAATCATTTTTGCCCAATAATATGTGTGTCTGTATACATTAACTTAACATGACGATGAATAACACAGTAGTTAGGTCAGGTACAGTATGAAAGAAATAACCTTAAGTGAAATATCCAAAAAAACATGGATTGGAATGAATTGATATGATTGGGACCTGACCCTGTCTACTTCACTTTCCATTGACCTGTTATTCCTCCTACAGAAGGGATCTTGTAAGAGAGGATTTTCCACTGGCACTCGACTGAAGGGAGGACAACACTACCCCAGGTGACCTGACATCGAGGGCACAGCCAAACAATCCTGTTTGGATCATCTCACGTCTGTCGCTGTATGCACTGTGCAGTGTCTAAGATAAAGGTAATCCCCAGGCAGTGGTACCAAACTATGACATTTCATATATTTTTAATAGTACTTTTTTCATACTGAGTGTAAAGCAGCATATGCTAATTTGCCAGTTTTAAGGCCGAAAGTTGTGTAGGATTTTGAATAAGTAGTGTGGCAGTCATTTGGAAGTCAAATAATGACAAGAACAAGCTGACTCTTTTAAGCCATGTTACCATAGCAGCCAAACACACAGCTCTTTACACTCAGCTATTAACATGGTACAACTTTATTCTGTTATGTAGCAGGAGTCTGGCAGATGCAGGGTGCTACCAAGTTGATCATTTCTGTCCAAACCTTGTTCTGACTATATCGGAGTGTCTTTAATGTGATAGCTGTAGCTACTTGTCGTTACCAGTTCTGTACAGTTAATTCCACAACCACAGAGTCCTCCATTAGTTTTTGGGATTGTGCTCAAATGTCAGTGAGGATTGGTGCTGGCAGACCCATGCAACCTTTAACAAGACTCAATATTCAACATGTATCAACTCATACTGGAGATGTTAACCTGTAGTGACCTCTCAATCGCTTGTATGTCTTTCTTTAGGACCTAGGCGAGGCTGGACCTCAAACGTCTCGCATTATTCAACATTTTCTGTTCGATATTATTTGTGGGAATGTTTGTGATATTACCTCTACATATCAGTTGAGAAGAAACGGGGCAACTTTTTGAATATCTGATTCGTTTACTTTGCATCATAACGTCTTTTCAAGATTAGTTAACCATTGATTTCTTGCTGAACAAAAGAGAGTTCATTGCATGTTAGTGATTACCGTAATAGGGTCATAGCACTCTTTTTACTGCTTTATCATCAAGCACACGTCATGTCACGTCTATACACCTACAGTACATCTGTTTGTGCCACAGCAACTTCCAGTCACTCAATCCCTTTAAGGACTTTGTCACACAATGCTCCAATAAAGATGTTATAAAATACAGTTGTTGGAAAGATGTTGTCTCAGAGACACCACGGTCAATAACATTTCATTTGATATGTCAGGAGAGAAGAATAAAGGTATGCTACAAATGTTTAACAACAACTTGGTGATGCCTCTACCAAAAAACATAATATATATAATATTGAACCTCTTATTTGACTACTAAAGCAGGGCTGAAAGCTAATACTGATTCCACTGAAAGTGAATGTAAGACACACGCTGTTATCTAAATGCAATGTTTTATGGGTCATGTTTAATTATAGCAACAATTTGTGTTTATAATATATGTCTTGTGTAACAGTTGTGTAAGAAGATTATTTAACAAATCGAAAGGACTGACCCACTGTTAAACTTATTGATGCTAGAAGCTTTTTGGAACTGTGGTTGTAGAAAGCAGAGCCAATGTTAGTTTTGGTCACTTAATACACAGATCAGATTCTACACATTGACTAGAGATGGCTGCATAAAGTGAAAAGGCCCCGTCTCCAACTCTCACAAACGTAGACTTCGTATACAGTATATGGATGCCGTATACACATTTGCAGTGTTGATCATTTGGTTTTAAAAACCAGATTCAAACAAACGTGAGAGTATACAAAATGCACCAAAAGGGGGGAGGATATAACTTTCTATGTCTGTTATCTTCAACCTTCACGTGTGAGGACAAGGCTACGGGGAATCTCCAAGACCTTGTTTGTTAGACTACTGATAACCACAAAGCTTTCCCACAATTCCTTACATCAGTGGAAGTTTAATTACAGTATGTCCATACAGGAAATGTTCTTATTTCAAAATAACCTGACCACTAAAAGCCTAAATGACTTCCCAATCTTGGTATTAAAGTATATTCCAGATACTGTACAATAAAGACAACATTCATGCTTACAATATTTGTGATAAACCAACAGCCGTCGACGTTGGTCTGCTGCAAACTCAGTCACATAAACCACACATCTGTCTTTGTAATTCACAGCACTGCTCAATGTACCAAGAGCTTTGGGATTATCGTGCTACTTTCAAAGCAAACCTTCAAACAATCTGTTATATCACTTAGGGAGATAGTAATGTCTACTTTGTTGAGTCGCTCCAACAAAACAGAGCACTCATGAGTAACTTTGACTCTGCAGGGCTAAATCCTCTTAGTATCTGACCCTAATCCAGACAGCGAGGTGAGATCCAACCCTAACAAACAAAACTGTAATCAGCTGAGAGACAATGCAAATCAGAAGGTTGTGGCATGAGACCATAGGAGTACAGGGAGAAGGAAATATATGTGTATACACAAATGAATGAACACTGGTTCAGAGCAAAAGCAGCACACAAACACGCCTCTTGTTTCCTGCCTCTTGTTTCCTGTTCTCTACCAGGAAAAAAGAACATGGAAAATGCTTTTGATATTAACCAGGTCAACTGTGAAAAAAGACAGCTCACACTTTCAAAGATGCACATTTAGAAAACATTGACAACATAGAGTGTTGGTTTGAATTAGCTGAGGGGTGTCAAAATGGCTGAAATTGTAGAATAAAGCACACAGAAGAGATCACTTCAGGTAACTCCATCTTCTGTAGGCTTTCAAAAGACTAACGTTATTGAGTCCCTTATTAATAAACCATTGTGACTCCTACTGTAGGAGTTTGTGGCACTAACACTATGTAGGCCAGGCTTGTTTATAATTAAATTAACTTGAAGTTAGTTAGCATAGGCGAAAAAATAGAGTGTACCAACCACTCCATCAACGTACCTGTCAATATAATACAAAGTAGGCTGCCTCAGGCTGTATTTGACACTGACTATTCGCTGAAAAAAGTGTAAAAATTAGAAGAACACTTACGTTCAGGGGCTCAAATGTACGATAAGGGCGACAGGAGTTTACAGTCCCTCATACGGGTGTGTAGTTGTAGCAGTATCCCAGCTTCGTCCGTCTCTCTCCGCGGGGCAGACAGGAGCTGCGGGCTGTGTCGGGATGACTGGCTGAGCTCCGTGCTCCGGTGAGCGCTGGTGACGTCACTCAGTCTGTACACCGCTGAAGGTGCGTTTAAGTGCTGCTCGGAAGATTCAGTGTCGGGTGTTCATTGTACTGCTTGTGTTTAAAGTCAGACTAAATGAACCCAGTCGTGCAACAGAGGAAAAGATAACGATAAGTATTGGAAAGTGTACTTGGGCAAATTATAATTTGATATCACCAATATCATTACAACCACGCACATTAAAGACACATAAAGTATTGTAACATGGTAAACCACTTTACAAATACGCATGTGAATCAGTTGTTACATTCAATTTTCAAAATCAAATCAAATGAACTCAAAATTAAATATATAATAACATATAAACAAAGTCTCTGGGAACTGTGTAGGCAATGTTTGGCCATACATGCATAATATAGTTAACAGTATGTCAATGTGAGGACTTTAAAAAAAATCATTATACTATTTAATTGGATAATCCCAGGATTGTTCATAACACTGCAGTTAGAGGAGGATTTGACCACACAACCATTTCACTGGCTGCGATGAAAAGACAGCAAGTGTTGCCTTGAGAGTCATGAATATTTGAGAGGCAGGTAATCCAAAACTTTTGGGGGGATTTTTTAAGGAGACATCCAATCCCCCTTTGAAAGCCACCACTGGGTTTGTAAATCTAATTAGGATACCTGATACTCTTGCTTTAGACCATATCTTATTACTGACATTAGATGACAGCATGTAAACATTAACATGACTTTTTTTTGTTCGCAAGTTAAAAGTTCAAGTTAGTATTTGCATGACATCCTAAATAATAAACGAGATAGACTATCTCCTCTAACCATATCATGCTGTGACAATTCATTTGGGGAGGGGGGGACACTCCTCCAAACAGCAACTAATGTACAATTATGACAAACATTTCATTATGGTCAAAACAACTGAAAGCATGCAAACACAGGGAGTTAAAGTTGAATAAATATTTTGTTATTTTATTCACTGTAATTTTGATTTGATGCAACAAAAAAAAGTGAATCATTGTTCATTTAAGATCTATGCCAGTTGAATTCCACTACAGTACATGCATGGACAATGGCTCCCTCAGGTGGCAGCTAAGGGGACAGGCAGATCTGTATCTGAAGCCGAATCCCAAACCAATTAACTTGCTTGCAGCAGAGAGTAAAGAGAACAGAGAGGATGCACTAGAGAGTTGTTGTCATCACAGGGAACCAGCCTCTGGGGAAATTATACAATCCAAGTACCTTATTAATATGAAATCCCAAATGCTTAATTTGTGTTGACTCTTAGATACAGAATTACACAGAACGTGCAGTCCAGCCTTCAAAATAATGTACATAATGGATTCAACTCCTGTGGGATATTAAAGAAACTTGTTGATTTGGAATTTAAAATAAATTCCCCGGCATGTCAGACATCGCAGGCAGAGATATCTGATAGAGTTGGAAGTTGAGTGAGTGCACTTATCGGGCCCCTCCACCGTCAATCACTGGGCTGCTTTCCCAGCCAATTATCTGTGAGGCCCCAGCTGCTTTGGACTTTATCTGTGAACTGTTTACGAATGTCCTATCACACACATTCTGTGCTGTCTGTAGAGGAACATGACATGTTTCTGTAGGACCACCAGTGTTCAAAGCTCCTTCAAGTCTTTGCTAGCTGGCTGTACAGCTTCTCCACTCCTAACTTCTGGAAACACCTCTGCAGGTAGGCCAGCCAGATTGTAAAACGCATGATAATTGTTTTTCTCCTCAGGGGTAGCCAAGTTTATGAAAACTGAATATATATTTGGTTTAAGCAACTGTGATTTTAGATGTTGTTTCTTTCTATAGCCATTTATATCATGAATTCATTTATAAGTTGTGTATGGATTCGTTTAAAACACTTACTTTCGTATTTTAGGCCCGTGTGGTGTTTTTATGTTTCTTTTTTACGACTATTTCATTTTTTCAGGATGGAAGAAGCATGCTTTTTTTAGTGCTCTTTTTTGTTTATTTTTGTCATATATTAACATTATTCAAATGTGTGTATGTTCTCTCAGGAAGCCTGCAAACGGGATGCTATGAATAATGACTTCATGGATTTATGGAATTAACTTATAACATTACTGTTTAACTGCTCAAACTATTTTTTTTCTTCTGAATCCCCAGTTTTAGTTTTCGTCCTAATTACGGAATTGGTTTCAAAATATCTAAAGTCAATTTAAAGCTAATTTTTTATTTTTTTATTTATCTCTTTTGTTTCTACAGCATAACTCACCAACCAGCCCATGTAAGGATGATAGGAGAGAAGTTGTTATTGCCCATATTACTAATGTCTGTGCTGAGGTTACTGACACTACAGACATCGTATGGACAGCAGTTTGCAGAGGAGTCCTGCACTGTTCAAATCCTTGTCCCTGGACTCAAAGGCATTCCTTTTGACACTCTCACACACACGCCATATATTGAAAATCTGAAATCACAATATGTTCATACTTGGCTTAATATTATTTGTTCGGCAATAGGAGAACCAGGCGAGAAAGGACTAAAAGGAGCACCAGGGAGACCAGGAAGACTCGGTCCAGCTGGAGAGATTGGTATATTGTTGCTTCTGAATACAGGGGAAACCTAAATACACCCAAACTAACACAGTTCTTTTTTTTTCATCACTTCTGCTATTTAAAACAAAAAAGTGCTAGGGTAAAGATCACATTGCTTGGGCTGATAATGTGCTGTTACATCACTACCAGGACATCCAGAGATGGCCGAGTGTTTACATTTGGTTGAGAGGTTCGAGAAATGATCCACTGCTGTGGACGAGTGTTTACTGAAGACCTTAATGAGGATTAGAGGGTGCTCACATACTTTTTAAAGAGACTACACAGACTCAGCATTTGAACTTTTAGCAGAAGTAGAGGGATTCAAGTTTTATTATTCTTTCATATTGTTGGTATTTTTTAAGATGCATTCAAAGAAAGTCATAATGCTTTTTAAATAGATTGTATAGTAACTACATATTCCTGTCTCATTTACTCTTTCAGGTCATAATGGGATTAAAGGTCAGAAAGGCATAATGGGACGTTATGGAAAAGTGGGCCCAAGTGGTTGGAAAGGTAATCAGAAAATGTAGAAATGTACTTCACAACAAATTATTTTACGGATTTAATTAAGTTTTAATGGACAATTCCATTATATATCTCAGGGGTAAAGGGTGACATGGGGGATGCAGGTCCACAAGGCCCTAATGGAGATCCAGGTGAGATTTAATACTGTGTTATTCAGTTTGTGAAGCAGATTATTGCTGGATTAGACAGACACATTTGGTGAAATCTGAGAACTAATTAAAACAACCATGTGGTAACCCCCCACATGTTTGCCTTATCAGGTGTTCCATGTGAGTGCACACCAATGAGAAAGATGATTGGAGAGATGGACATTCTTGTGGCACAGCTCTCCTCTGAACTGAAATTCATAAAAAATGGTAGGATTCTTTTAAGCATTCTTTTTTTGTTTAAATACACAGTTCTTGTAACCACGCGTTTGCATTACTTAATCATAATATAACTCAAATGCTGGGCATGTCAATGTGAAGTGTATAGAAATACAAGTGCTCATTTTTCAGCACTGCCCTCCCCTGCAGCTGTTGCTGGCATAAAAGAGACGGACAGTAAGGTCTATCTGTTGGTGAAGGAGGAGAAACGCTACTCCGACGCTGAGGTCTACTGCCAGGCGAGGGGAGGGCACCTGGCCATGCCCAAAGACGAGGGAGCCAACGCGGCCATCGCAGGGTACATAACGGATGCCGGCCTCAACAGAGTCTACATTGGCATTCATGACACGCACCAGGAGGGTGTCTTCACCTACGTGGATCTCTCTGCCATGACCACTTTCAGCAAATGGAGGAAGGGAGAGCCCAACAACGCGTATGATGATGAAGACTGTGTTGAGATGGTAGCCTCTGGGGAGTGGACAGATGTGGCCTGCAACCCTACCATGTATTTTGTTTGTGAATTTGACAAGGACAGTGTCTGAGTTCAGTCTATGTAAAGAGAATGCTGAAAGAATGGAGGCATATAATGGAACAGAAGTTAGGAAGAGAAGTGTAAATAGGACGGCAAAATGACATGCAAGTTGTGCAATCTAGTATATTTTCCACTTTTCCTTATACGCCTATAAGCTATTTATTTTCTTAAACCACAAAACATCAAGAGTTATTGTTCTTCTGTGAGATTTGTTCTTATTCTTAATACACCCTTAATCTCATACTCTGTGAATTATCAGTGTTTCAAACAGCAAGCCAGGCAATGTATTGAGTTTTTATCTAATGCAAACTATCCACCCAGCAATATTCGCAACAGGGCCATCAACAAACAAGACGAATAAGCAAATACAGAAGGCCGTAGTGTGCATTACAAATTCAAATTAAAGATTTTGTTTCCAGTTGCATGCTTTTAATCATAAAAATGGAATACAATATGCGTTCTTTATTCATATCATAATTTATGTGGCTGTTGCTATACAATAAAGATTCACTGATAACTTAAGATGAAAGAGTGTGTGCATTATTTTCCGCCCCTGAGCTGACAACATTAATCCAGTGAGCTGAGCTAAATCCAGCAGTGTGAGACAGTCTCCACCCAGTGGATGAAGATTGTACTGCATTGTAACCATTTCTAAAACGAGGATGAACTGTCAAATTGGTAAAATGATCATATAGCTCAGTTCTATTCAACTGTCCCAGTAATCCATAACAGTGTGCCAGTATGCAGGAGTAGGATCTTGGAACTGAAGTAGAATACAATTCAGCCATTTGTAATTGTATTAATAACATGTGGTTTTACTACTGTAGAATACATTTTGTAAAATACTTTTACTACTGTCTGTTATTTGTTGTGGGTTATTTATTTTTGGGAGATTTCTCTAGATTATTATTTATTTTGGAAAAATGTTGGACTCCATCTTAAGTGATTAATTATATCTGATGATCTCGACTAAACAGATGATACTGACTTAAATTAATACTGTCAGTTTGGCATGTATATTATTTAAGAATAATGTATTCTATAAACACGAGAGAGTTTAAAATAATGGTAAATTAATTACACTTGGTAACATTGTGACAGCACAGTGTTTGGTGCATAAAGAAAACAGTGTGTGATTAATAGAAGTTGTCTTATAGCCCCGGCTGCTATTGTTTTTAAGGATGGGCATCCCAGCTGAGATGATATCCTATCGAGTCCCTCTAAGAAGAAGAATTTAAATATGCATAATGTAGTTCTCCTAATAAAGCACAGCACCAAGTCCCTTAAGAAATGCATAATTAATGCTTGGATGAATTATGCATTTAATTGACCAGGAGTTGTCTGGCTTAAACCAATTAGGTGCCATTGTTGGTGCAATCTCTGGTTACCATTGTGGTAAACAATTTGGACAGCTCTGTCTAACAGTGGACAGGCAGATAATCTGTTGTAAAAAAAATGCCTGCAAATGGCAGATACTGTATGAATAAAGAGAATGAAAACAAGAGAAAAACACACCCTGTATCTGAAGTTATATCCAGCTCTAAAGCCACCAATCGAAATATATTTGCATACTATAATGTTGATCGTTACTTTTGGCCTCATAACACATGAATTACCTTTAAACATGTATTTGAGTAAATAGTAAATTGTACAGGTAAATTAAATCAAGGACAAATCGACTGAAAAACAGTTTCTACCCCAGAGCCATACGAGAACTGAACACCGTCAAACGCTGAACTAGCACACACACAGTTACAACTTGCAACTGCACTACTTTTTAATAGTTTTATTAATTTATTAACTGATCGACATCAGAGATGCAAAATATCATCCCTGTGTTTTTTATATTGTAAACTGTATTTAAACTATGTGCGGGCATGTATGCATGTTGGTATGGATGTGTGAGCATATGTTTATGTGTGTATATGTTTAGATATATATTTATTCGTTTTATGTGGAAATACACTGCGAGGGTTGCTTTTTTAAATTCCGTTGTACCTGGTGCGATGACAATAAAGGAATTATATTCTTCTATTCTATAGTACAACTGTACAATTTGGTAAGGAGTGATAAAGGGGTGAAAGGTATACCAAATTCATATATTGTTGCTCAATATGCCTGTGTATTATTGGTCTTGTTAACATCCCTATCCACACAGTGGACGTCATCCTGAACATATACTGTAGGCTCAGCACAAATTTGATGAAAAATAAACAAATAATGAAGTTTAAATTCTGATAAAATAATTGTAAAGACTTGTTCGACTAAACCCAACAATATTGGACTTCAACACAATGTCCCTGAACTATGCCAGATGAAGTGAACATTATTTAATATAACTTTAAGAGTTATAGTGTTATGTTGCAATGCAATATTCACTCCATAATGAAGCACATAATGCAAAAGCTAGACTGTAATATGCATATCATCAAAGAGGACTGATACTGAATGTGGTTTATTTGATGTAAATCAATTTCATGTAATCCAGAGTTTACAGAATGATGGACTGTGTCAAATTATATATAAGTATCTTAAATAGGCTACTATTTAGTACAAAAAAACAGAACTGAAATGAATAAGCATCTGAAAAAAGAATGCCTTTACCCCTGCTGGTTGCCTTAGAAACAGTTTTAGAATCAAACAATACATTAACGTTACATGCTAAAGGATGAAACTAGCAACCCAGGCGGTGGATTGGTTTCTTGATGCTACACCTCTCGTGTAGAAGAATTGGTTTCAGATGCTATCTCCAGTTACTCAGGAGCCTCAACACGCCTGCCAGTGACACATTTACTTCTGACACCCAGCGTCGTTATTGTTTGTTTGTTTGTTTACACAACTTCAACTATGCCGGATACAGCAGTTAGAAGTGATTTGCCACCGACCAAAACAATAATTGTCTACAAAAACGGAGACGCTTTCTTTCCCGGAAGAAAATTAGTAGTGAATCCGCGGCAGTTGTCAACTTTTGACAGCTTTCTGACATTTTTGACCAGAGGGCTTGAGGCTTCTTTCGCCGTCAGAAATCTTTACACTCCCAGAGAGGGCCACAAGGTTCAGCATTTGGACAACTTGATGCATGGCAGTGTGTATGTTGCAGCCGGGCAAGAGCATTTCAAAAAGCTGGAGTAGGTACCGTGCTGTAAAGTGTGTGTGGGGTTCAGCGGGGATGTCAGGTCACTGTGACCGAGGGCGAGCTCCATTCTCGGCCCCAAAATGGAGCGTTATTTTCGGCCTATAAACTAGCTAAAGTAGTGTTCTGAGTGGGTGTTTGTTTGTTAGGGGAGCGTTTGTCTGTTAACAGTTCAAACCATGTCTGTATTTCAATATCATTTTAATAGCTTAAAAAAACATTTACCGATAGCCTATGCATCTAAAATAAAGTGTGGATTTGCAGTAGGCTATAAGCTTTATAACTAGTAATACTTGACTTTTGATGTCTTCCAGGCTATCTTTGAACACCATCTGTGTATGTTTTACATGTGGCACCTGAAGCCTGGGTCTGAGTAATTAACCCTTTTTTTGACTGCCTTTCAGCTATTCTGCAATTACAACCAAGAAGCCACAGAATAAGAAAGAAGAACAGGTAAGACTACTTAGAATGTTTGGTCATTTGTACTTAAACTGCATAGATCATTAAACTGTTCTATATTATGTGTGACCATAGTATGATATGGAGCTTTCTTTAGTGGAAGGGTTGAAGGTGTCTGAAGCCTAAACCATGACCCATTGCAGTAGTCTGGATGCAAATGGTCACCAAGCACTGATAACAAAATACAAATTCCTGTAATCACACGTAATATCAGAGTTTGAGTTAAACGCTAAAAAAATGCCTCATTCCTTACTCACCATTGGGGCATATTCTGACCCCTAGTTTTGACATTTTCAGATCCGACCTGTTGTTCACAGCAGATTGGTAGTTTCTGCTCGCTGTAAGAAAGCTACTGATGAGTCTTGCACCATAAAGTGAGTATTGATTTTTAAGCTTAATGCATATGAAGTTACCCTAGGAATCAGAATGTTTGTTGCTGTGTATGTAGTTATGCAAATCAATCATGTATTTTCATTTTGAGCAAGCAACTATTTTATTTGTGCCATCTTCGTTGTGCTTCGTAGTGTCTTCACCAACGGAGAGGTCTTGGTTGCTTCAGTTCGAATACGGATCCCAAAGTTTACTCTTAGAAGCTGGGAACATGTTTTAGCCATGGTGACAGAGAAAGTGGGACTTCGCACTGGTGCTGTTCAAAGGTGATGTCTGAAATCATTACATTAATATTTATAGTTGTATGTGCCAGTGAGGGAAAGCAGAGATACATCTTCCAGTTGTTTCTATATTAAATAATAGCACCCAACTGTAAAACATATTTTGATTTTTTTGTATTGTTTCTTTCAAATACATGAATCACAACACATCTATTCTTATCCACACAAATGATGTCCTTTGTCACGTTTCACACTGGAATCAACCAACATTTCTTATCAGAAATGGTGCACTTCAATTTAAAGTCGCTAACAGTTAAAACTCTGTAGAATATCAGCTGCTGTAATATAGATTTGGGAAATCAATTGTGATTTGGACCATATCTGCTTGTCATGTGCTCACAGTAGTTACTCTAAAATCTGCTTTTAGGCTAAACCTGGTTTGATTAATGGAAACATTAAGTTTAACTACTTAAACACTATTTGAGATAACAACGTTTCTTTAATATCTAAACACTGACATTTATATAAATATATCAAAATATTACAAAACATTGTTCTAATTTGTTGTCTTTGTGTATTCGAGTTCTCAGGCTTTGCACATTAGATGGGCGTCCTGTCCGCGGTCCCACTGAACTAGAGAACAACCAGTACTATGTCGCAGTTGGTGTAGAAAAATTCAAAGCTCTCCAATATTATCACTGCAACCCCTGCAGGGATGTAATGAGGGAAAACAACAGAATTGAAGGGTATAACACTGAGGGTCTTTTGTCCATTAAATAAGTTTATATCTAAATATTTAAAATAAACACTTAATCCATATTCTGATTTGAAAAGAAAAGAGAACATATTCATTTTGGGTTTCCCCTTTTCCACCTGCAGCCAAGTCACCCTGCCTGCAGTTGGAAGACAAGACCTCCAAAGGTTGCGGTGAGTACTTTTGCTCCAGAGTTGTTTGCAATTTGACATCTGGTTGTTCACTTTCTCCCGCCATGCTCAGTTTTCTCCCTAAATTCCCTCTAGTTTATTGCTGTAACACCTTGGTAGCATCACAGTTGAAAAGCGTGTCTTTGCACACACAGCATTTCAATTAACATTTCCCACATGTGAGACTTGTTGGTGGGGGTGCAATTCGTTATGAAACAGCGCTATCATCAATCACTGTCTGCAGGAGGCATTGCGTTACCTTTGCTTTTCACTTTGATGGGTAATCCCCACAGAGAAAGGCTGGCCCACTTGATCAAGCGCAGTGAGCCTCATAGACAGATCATATGCACCAGGGGGGGACTCTACTGACTGAAAAAAAGAAAAAAGAAAGAAATCTCTTATTCAAACCAGAACCAGGACAATCTGTATTGTGATTAAGTAGACAGTGAAGTGCTTTGACTCCATATGAGGATTGCGATGCTGTGGGCCCGAGATGTACACCAAATCACACGGTGAACATGAGAACATGCCCACTCAGCAAGTTGAGGTGGAGATGGGTGGGGTCCTGTGAGAGATGTGTCTGACACCTGATTCTTCTAACCATGAAAGATGACAACGCTGTGGCAGATGCCAATTTTTTTTCGGATGGAGAAACATTTCCCATGCCTTATCTCTTGCTGTATCTGTAGTCGTCTACCTTTTTATATTCAGAAATCTGATGCATATTTATCAGCAATATATTAGAATCTGTTAGGGGAATTGGAATATTTCTTCATCTTATTAAAATCTAGTCAATCATAAAACAGTATATGGAAACCATACTGTTAAGAATCTTTGCTTCACTGAGGTTCATTGACTTTAAAATCTGATTCAACACCCTCTGCCATTTCACAAAGCGCCATGAGGTGGAGACAGAGACAGAGACATGGCTATGTTTTCATCCACCAGCTCATTGTAGTATTATTCATTCAATGAACATGAAGCTGCCCCATTACACCCCCCTTTGCCTCCACGTCTGAACCCTCATGAATTTGTAAACATGATTTGACCAGTTAATAAGGACTTTTCAGAGGGGAACGACACATGTGAGGAAAGCTGCCCTCTGTCTTGATCTGTCGGCTGCTTTAGCCTACTGATTACACATCCATTTATAGGGTCATGTGCGTCATTAATTTCAGTTTGACCTCACAAAACAACAGCAGTCTGGTTTGAAATGCCAGTAAAAAGATCCTTTAAACATGCCCACTGAAGCTGTGTAAAATATAACCTTGCTTTTGCCACCTCGCACTACGGGAACGGTGTCTGCTGTCTGCAGAGCGTTTTCTGCACCGCTGAATGGGACATCTGGTCTGAAGCAACCACTGAAGTCTGAAGTGACGGCTCTGCAGAGTGTAATATTGAAACTCTCTAGCACACCATGTTCCCATTGGGATCGAGCATATATGCTGAGTTTGGTGTTCACAGACATGATGAGGTAGAAACTTTTGAGGTAGACGTCGCATAAAGACGTGATTAATAGCAGGGAATAGCAAAGAGAATAATGATGTGAATAAAAGCAAAGTACTTTTCACATAAAAGTGATAATAATGAGCAGTGCGGTTGCGCTTCACATGTACTTCACACTTCCTGTGAAAACAGCCCAGAAAGGCTGACTAAACCTTTTAATAGCTGCACTGCCTGACATCAGCGATGACTTGCTGCTGCTGCTCTCCATTTCTCTGCTGTTTCTGGATGATGTCATTGGTGAGGGGAAGTAGCAATGCCCCATGGAAAAACTATACCCCCCCACTGCTGCCAGCATGTCTGCTCGCTGGGAGTGGCTCCTCCTGATACCACAGCCAGTATGGATGGAGGCTGCTCGGTCAAATTGGTTGGGACCCCCGTTTTCCCCTAGCTATCATATCACGGCATCCTCTTGTTGACTCCTGTTCTCCGCCACTTGAGAGGGCCACAGATTATTTGCTGCTCGGTCCCCCTGAGTCCTGTTCACACTAACTTTAGCACTCTCTTCCTCTCTCTTGGCCTCTCTCTCCGGGGCCTCCTGATACACAGAGTTGTGTGCTCCCCCAGGACACACACTGTAGATATGTAATGCAGAACGAGAGGCGGGATGACCTCAGCTTTTCCACTGCTGCGTTTCCAGTCTCGCTGCTACTCGTGCTGTACTCTCTGCGGCGGCCCTCGTCCTCTGCTTTCCCCTCCCCGAGTGAGACAGTCTTGATTTAACTTTGTTGATTTAAATAAGGTCTATTTACATCCCACCACCAGGCTGTAAACATGGAAAACAAGCTGTTCAATTTTTGATTGCCCAGATGTATTTTGATTTTCAACTTTGCGCCGAAGTCGCTCCGCATCACTCGTAGACGAATCGAGGTTGGCGAAAAACTGAATTAACAGCTCACACATGCGACAGTGCCACTGCTATGTTGTCTTTGATCTCGTGTGGTTCTGTGGACACTGCGGCGCTGCAGTGTGAACTCTGTTTCAACTCTCCTCCGCTGAATATACAAACTTCACTCTGCTTTTGTTGTTTTCTTTTCCTCCCTCGGCCCACCAACGGCTGTAGAGATTCAAAAGAATACCAACAGACTTTGCCTGTGCATTAAAGAAAGCAAACAAGTGAAGAAACAACGCTGCTATTCCCCCAGGGCCATGTTAGTGAGCTTACAAACACCATTGCCAGAAGTGTATTCTGGTGGAAGCCTGAGATCACTACACTATCCCTGGAGCCAGCCCAGGGATCCAGCCAGGTAGCTGCAGTAAAGAGCACTGTTGCTGAAAAAGAAACATTAAGTCTGCTCCATCCCGTGCTCTGTGTCTCTGTAAGGGAGACATACCTCGCTACCTACAGAGGGGAGAAAATTGCCTTTTGTGGAAGCATTAATTCAGATGTGTACCCTGCTGTCTGAACATCACTCTGAACTCTCCCCACTGCTCTCTCTCCGTTTCACTCTCTACCACCATGCAACTAAGTCCCAGGCTTGTTTTTTCCCCCTCGCCTCTCCATCAATAACCTTCTGCTGTCTGCTGTTGAAGAATAAGTTATTCCCTACGACTCCCTCCCTTTCCCTTTAAGCTTGTTTGGATTTTCATTGTTTGATCTGGCTTGATAAATAAGACAAATGCAGTTAGAAATTCATGGCTGCCCCATTTCATCAATAAATGATTAGTTTGCCACGCTCCCCAGTGATTGATAGGTTGTGCACGGGATGTATTGGAACCAGATGAATTCAATACAGTAGGAGTCACGGGGGACCTACAAAGCATATCAGCTCATGAAAAATTGAGGTCAATGGAAAATGTAAAAAAGCGTTGAGAAGAAAGGATAAAACAAGTTTTGCCCCGATGTGTTTTGTCTTTTTTTCTTCTTCCTCTTTATAAAACAACAGCAAAAGTCAATGATGAATCACAGAGAAATCTGAGGAAATACGCCTTAATATGTGCCCCTGTTCTCTTCTCTCTTTTGTCTCTTCATGTAGTTTGCTCACACAGGCTTTAGAGAGGACCTTGAGCACACAGCCAGGGACCAGATGAAGAAACAAGCCAAACCGGAGAGAACCAAACAACAGAGGCAGGTGTCCAGAAACCCAGTTCTCCCCTCCACAGGGGGTAAGCAGAGCAATTCTATAGAAAAAAATGTCTCTCTCCAGCCCCGGGTCCTTCCAATGGTTTTCCTCCTCCAATAGCCACTTTACAGCTAAGGGCATATGAAGAATACTGTTGGTATTTTGAAGAGAAATGTATATGCATGGGTTTGGGTACAGTATGTGTTCATGTCTAGAGGCACACATGTAGGCATTTGCTTCGTTTTACATGTGTGCAAGTTGTGAGTTTAAGGTTTTTTGGACACATATCAAACATATATATGGCAGGTGAAACAGATTATTTTAGATTCTCTGCGTGTTCTTTTAAGTCCAACAGAACCCAGCTCCCCGCTCTTTGAAGGAAACACAAGTCCTTTCTGTGAATATTAAACAGAACAAGACTTCAAACCTCATCTAAAAGGCTTGAATCATAGATGAATTCAATCAGGCCATTTTGTTGAATATGCATCCAGAAAGCCTTGTTAACTATGTGGGCAAAAACAAAATGCTCTAACTTTCTCGAGATTCAAATGCTAATAAGTTATTAATCACAAAGAACGCTGATGAAAGACTGTTAAAGTGACAAAACACTGCTTTATATGAATGGTTTGAACTTTTAAGCATTGGCGCTGTTTAAAATGGATATTGTGTTTATTATTTATACACAATTATATTGTGTGCTTGTGATCCACATTATTCAGTTGTTGTTTTCATGGGTGTTTTGTCTCTATCTGTGCACAATAATACAATGACTCAACTTCAAGAGACTCATCTGACTGTACCACATCTAACATGAAGATACAGTATATAGCATAGGTGGGCTAGTGCTTACAATTTCCCATTATTAAATAGAAGTTTGTATTTGTATTTATTTATAGAAGGACCATGCATACAAAAACATTAATCTCAGCAAAGAGAAGAGATGCAATATGCCAGATTATAGCTAATAGCTCATTTCCATCTGTGGTCCTCAGGCAGGTTCATAACAATCGATAAACAAATAATAACATTGTATGATCTATATCAGTCAAACCATTTTAAAACCTGATTTAAGTACAGCTCAAGAAAGTCACTATTGGATTGCAGTTCTCCGGCGACATTCAGGCCCTTTTTTTCATGCCTATAGGAACAGTTTTTATTCCACAAAACACACAATTGAAAGAGTTATAAAATAGAATCTGCAAGTCATCTTTAAATAATCTCTTATGACCCTAAAACAGTAAATAGCGCAGAGTTTGAAATCAGCATCTGATACAGTATCTGAGCTTTTGGCACCAGATTTCTTCCATTCTTTTAAAACATTATCTTTGAGTGACTTCAAAAAGAGATCAAAACGTTTCGTCTCCTACTTCCACCTGACTGAAAAACATAATGACGTATATTATATTTTGTGTCTGTATAATTGCTTCTTTGAGCTATTAACCACACGCATTTTTCTATACATTGTTCCTATCACTAATTAATCTACCGTGCTTTGTTATTTATTATTTAAATGAAATGACTTAAGACTAATGAAGTAGATTCTAGCTCAATAGCGTGTTTAATTATTCACATTCCACCCCATCCAGCAGCCGCAGACAAAAAAGGAGTTTGTTTACAAGGAAAAAACGATGTGACATTGCCGTATGAGCTATTCTCCACATGCATCAACCTGAGCGACCTGTCACTGTCAGGAACTAACCCTGGTCTGAGAGTTCACGCTGGCCGGCCATATTTGTGGCAGGGCAGCTGTGGCCCTTTGGTCTGTGGGACCACTCTAAATAAATAAATGGCTTGACAGCAGCATTGATCTCTGGTGAAGTTGAGCAGGAGAGGCAAAGGGAGAGGGCAGTGAGGGATGGAGGGGGTATAGAGAGGGAGAGAATGAGTGTGCAGAAGAATGAGCCGGTGACGGCCAGCGGATGAGGTAATTGTGATTAATCCCTTTTTCTCAGAGGGCAGTGTGTTCAATGCACAAAACAAAAGAAGGGAGATGGCAGGAGCAGCCGAGGTGCAGGAAGACGACCAGTTAAAGGTGGACCTGCCTATTGATCAGGTAAAACACAACCCCATACTGAACTGCCACCTCATGAGGTCTTTAGCATACACTCTTTCCACAGCTTGGTCCTATTTATCTGACAGGAAATGACAGGAAAATAATTTATTCCAGTCTAAAAACACCAACATCACCATGAGCCACCTGGTCATCTGCTGAATGCAAAATATATCCAACTAATTCTATTATTATAAATATACAGAGGTAGAAGAAGTACTCGGATCTTGTACTTGTGTAAAAGTAGAAGTAGCAGAGTGAAGGAATACTCTGTAAAAAAAAAAGTCCTGTTCAATAGGTTGAAAAGGACAGAAGTATCAGCATCAAAATATACTTAAAGTACCAAAAGTAAAAGTACTAATTATGCAGATTGGTCCATTTCAGAATAATATATATTATATGTTTTGATTATAATTATTGATGCCTTAAAGTGTTTTTACATCTGGTAAAGGTGCAGCTAGTTTGAATTACTTTGTATACTGCAGGGTAGCTTGAGAATTTACTCCAGGTGGAACTGAAGTCTTATTTGATATTATTATATTTCACATCATTCATCCAAACCTGCAAAGTTACTAAAAGTATTAAATAAATGTAATGGATTTGAAGTAGCATAACATGGAAATACTCAAATAAAGTACAAGTATCTCAACATTGTACTTAAGTACAGTACTTGAGTAAATATACTTAGTTACTTTACACCACTGTAAATATATATTATAGCTTATATTGGTCATACATCTATAGATTGTTGTAATTGAAGACAAATAAAAGTTGATCCTCCCAGCAAGCTTAGTTGGGTTTGATGGACCAGTGTTTGCTGCTATAGCATCTCTCCCCATCTTCCTCCAATAAACCTTTCTGTGTGCTGAGAAAACAGTTCTAGGGCAGCATAACATAATGTTCTGCTCAGAATAAGACACAGACACAAATGCTCAGTAGCAACAAATATATAAATATTTAGCAGAATCAATACAGCAGTAGAGTACAGTGTAAGCCAAGAGGGATCTTGTTTTCTCCCGCCCCGCAGGTTGAGGCCAAGATAGTTGACGAGGAGTCAGAAGATGGAAGTTTTTCTGTCTCCCTCCATGATTCAGACAGCTTCTGTCTGCAGAGTTGTTTGTCTGCAGCTTCCAGTAAGGATGTAAGCACCCTATTTATGAGTTTCACGTAGTTACTATTTCACATATAGTTCATTTTTACTATTTTATTATGTCCAGTTTTTTCAGGTCACATTAAATGGTCTAACCAGCAATTATAGTGATCACCATTTCTATAATTGCAAGAGCAAAATACCTGTTTCCAGCAGCTATACTGTTTTTCTGTCTCCATGGTTCCCTCTGTGAATCGTGTGTCGTGTGTTTTATCAGAGCAGAGTTTCTTCGAGGCGAGGAGGCACAGGGCGCAGTACTGAAGACACAGGATCAGAGACATCTCAGGTACAACTTGATGTATCATAATAGAGTTCATACGGCTTAGCTGTAGCCACACACACTCAATGTATCACAGCTTCGAGCTTATAAAATGCATTCATGTGTGCATTTGTGATTAGAGTAGAGCCCCATAACAGTATGTGGTTGTATTTGATATCTGCCCTCCACTCTGGTGATTGTGTGTGCGCACCGTGATGAAGTAGGGCTGCGTCGTGTATACAGATGTTTTTGCATGGATCTGTGGTTCCTAGAAATTACACTCATTTAAATACACTTATTTTGCTCTAATAATCCTCCAGGGACAGCGACATGAGGCAGTGTAACTGTGATGAATGCCCACAATAGTTGGGTGATATTACTATTCCAAGCAATTTCATTTGGCTTTGAAATGAGAAGATATTGAGTCTTATTTAAGTAATCAATAACCTTGAACATTTTGTTTTAATGAAAACTATAATTCCAAGCAGTGGCAATTACACCATAGGGGAATGTTTTGGTGTGGTGATGGTTTTTTGCTGCTGTATGCACTTTTGAAATAAAGATATTCGTATCTGGATAATTATTGACTTCTTGGAGCCAGTTATGACCCTGGCTAAAGACCTCATCAATATCTTAATTCATTACTTATCACTTATACCCATACAGGAATGTTGCTGATTCAGATTGGCTATGGATTGCAAGGGAAGACTATTAGATAATGGAAAATAATAATAATTGTTATTGGTATGGACTTATTTTTTGCAATAACTATCTCACCATGCACTTTTTTTGATTTGTCAGCTAATGAAGACTGGCAGAAGGAGAACGTAGGATTTTTTTTTTTTATACTAGCTCTGAAGTTGAAAACCTCCTGCAGGAACACATCTTAAGCAACATATTTCTTGTATTTCAACACTAGAATTATCCATGTTCTATCAGTGCTGTATTTAAAGGTCCCCTATTGTACTGTTTTTCATCAACATATTATAGGTCTCAGATATATACAAAACATGTCTCTGAAGTGTTTGGCTTGAAATACCAAACGGATCATGCACAATGGTGCTCTAGGAGGAGATTCAGGTGATAAGGTGGCGGGTGTTACCTTGGTTAGTTATTGGCTAATTGTTACACAAGCCAAAAAATCGTAATGACATCATAAAGTGCCCAAAATCTGATCAGCTCATTTTCAGACAGGTTTTTATAGAAATGGATCAGGACAAAAAGTGAGCGAATATTTTTTCCTGAAACTTTCAGAATCTCTTTACACAGAGGGGACACATGTTTATGTATAAAATACATGAAAAGTGGATTTTGCATGATAAGTGACCTTTAAGGACGTAATTTAACCTGAAAAATATGAAAAATTGTGCTAGAAATTAAAAACACTTTTTTTTTACCAACCTCAATTTAGCATTTGTCGCAATTCTGTTTTATGCTCATTTATTTTTCCAGTATATCATAAAAGTTGTCCTCAGACCAGAAATAACAGTGCCGCAGGTGGGACTTACCACTCTAACCCTCATTGATGCTCACTCTCCTGTTTTTCTCTGTGAGTCCTAACAGACTCTCTCTGTCTCGTTGTCGGCAACATCATCGTTTAGAGGGTTGTGAATAATAATGAGGAATAACTGCACTGCTATGACTCATACTTTGAGCTGAGTTTGGACACATTTCCTCCCACTCCAGCGCTCATATGTCCTCGCGAAATGCCCCATGCACTCCGTATCTATGTGCATGTATATAGTATATATTGATGACCAAATTCAATTACATGATTACATTTTCAGCCCAAGCTTTAAATGATTTATAGCATTGAATTTAAATAGTGAATACATTTGCAGACAGTACACCGGCGAGGCAGTTGCGTGCGTGGGATATTGACCTGTGTGGTCCGGGCCAAATAAAGAATAACGAGATTCAGCATCTCTGCCAAGTGGAGACGTCCGCTGGGAGTGAGGCTATCTCAGTGGAAGGGGAGCGAAGGATGGTTGGGATGGAGCCTGGTGCACATTTATCAAAGCTTTTCTTATAATCACTTGACTGACTTTTGTTGGGCTGTCTGAAGGTTGGGTTTTCCTTTTAGAGTGCACTCTGTTAAGGAGGTGATTGATTTCATAAGGGGGGACTCTGTCTATGTTGTAGATGTCATACACTTTGAGGAAATGTGGACAAGGGTAGATTTGTACTCACTGGTGCGGGTATTGTGTTTACAACTATCATTTGTTTTGATTTAACCATATTGGCTGATTTATCAACAAGTGAGCTAAGCATTTTTTCTTAATTAATATTGTTAGAAATGCCAATATGACTAGGGATGTTTGATCAATTGCCTTCCTCTTCTTAAGAATTTTGTGATAAAGAATCGAATCATTATTGAGCCCGCCATTGATCCATTCCTTTCCTTTTCCAACGCAAGTCCACTTCATTTGTCTTTCAGCTGTTTTTACGTGCTCCTATTCCCTGAAGCTTAGGTTAGCCGTTTCAAAGGCCTCTTTCTCTCCATGCAAGGTCAACTATAATCAACTCTAGACAATGTCACCGCCTTGCATTTCCAGAGCCAGGCAGAGGAAGACGACTCCTCTGGGCTTTTAGGACCTACTGCATTATACCATTCAATTACTGTTCATTAGACAGTGTACAGCCATTAATCAGACTGAGATGTTCTGCTAGTCCTCAGCGGGGACAATGAACTAGCGGAAATGCATTCTGTTTTCCTGTCTGGACCACTGTGTAGTGGTAAGGAGAGAGATGACACGTTGGAAGGCACTGAAGCTTTAAGCACAGCGCACATCCTAAACTGAGCCTCTACTCCACTTTCTGGGTCTGTTTTTAAGTGAAGTTCTCTGCTCCGTGCAGCCTTGTCTTTGAATTTTAAGAAACATAGGCTTTGTCAGAGATTTACTGCATATGTGGGAGAGTATTACGAATCTGATATATCACTAAAAGGTGAGAAAGCTGACAGATTTACCGATTAGAGCTGCATATGCATTGAATATGACTAGATGATGATATGAGAAACTGATTTATGTTTTCCAGGAGGCTAGAGAGTGGGAGGTGTGTTCCAGGCTGCGCAGAATACGGTCACGGGTGTCCCGGTTTTTCAAGGGTAGGTTCATCAAAGCATAAAGCCCGGTAGTAGCTCACTGGCAGGAGCAGCGGCGGCCCCCGCGTTCCCCTCTGCAGCACCTAATACACCCATAAAGAGACCACTAATACACTCTGCATTACCAGTTCCTCCCTCACATTGCATGTCACCGGATCCACAACCACCTCTCAACATCTGGGACAGCTTTGCGCCATGCTTTATGGAGACCATCTGGTTGAGTGGGTTTCTTGCCTCCCCAATCTCAGATGACTTATTCTAGTATTAAAGGCACCTGCACATCAAGGTGTGCCACGCTGAGAGCCGGGGATTATTCACTACTCTTTATATTTCCCATGTCGTTTGTAATTTGGAACCACTCAGACAGAATGAGAGGTATATGTACCTTGTTACTATGAAAATCCATTTTATTTACAATTGCATGGTTTGACTTTTATTTGATTGATCTAGAGAAGAACACATCCGACAAAAACACAAAATAAGTGCTTTACACATTTGATTATGGGGGAAAAAAAGATAACATAGTTTTAAAACACAAACCAAGGCAATGATGTGAACTTGACATTCTCCTTTGTTGGGAGAATATGCCTTTCAGCTGGTTCAGGCAATTTCATTGTAATTGCCGGCAAAACATAGGCTTTGGTGGTGGAGCATCTTCAATTGTTCCTTGTGAGAATTCCAAAGGTGGCTAAATGGAACTGGATGTGAGTCCCTGCACGTGGTTATCACTGTCTGCCCTTCAATCGGAGCTTCGCCCTGTCAGTGTGACACCGGGAGGATCACTGCATCCTGCGCTAACAGCAGACTCCCTGCTTTGCTCACGTGTCATCCATTCTATCATAAGACTACACAAATGCATGTACAGACACGTGGGCCGAGTTACCTAACAGACAGGCAAGGGGTTTGCCTCATACGTGCAAGATTTTTCCGTATGTACACATATCCTCTTTCAATTATCCTCCTACTGATAGCACTACAGGTTGAGATCTGTCCTTGTACACTCTTATACTGGCTGTGATTTCCCAGCTGAATATCAATGGACACTGCAGGGGGCATTTGAGATAAATCATTGCACATTATTGCTTGCACACTCCAGACTCACATACTCGTTTTCTGTCCCCATCGCCTTATGTTGTTGCTGTTTATGAACGGTTCTGCATCATTCATGCCTCACACTCCCTAGCCGTCACCGTGGATCTGCAGATGACACAGATGCAAAGCTTAACAGCAGACTAAGAGCTGGAGAGGAGGGAAGTGGGATGTGAAAGGAAATGCAAGTGCTGTAACAAAATCTGCCACCTGCTTTGCATCAACATTTCAATATCTGGGACAGTTTTTATCCTTAACGGCGGATATATTGTGTTATTTTCAGGTTCATATCTGTATTTAGACTCTACTGTGACATGTTTACATGCGTTCATGTTCAAAAAGTGCTTTATTTTTCTCATGTGCTGCAGCACCTCTTTTCACCCTCTGTCTGAAACCAGAGTCTGCTCTGATTGTTTAGCTGGCTAGCTCTGTTGTGATTGGTCAACGGCTTAGAGCTGTCCCTCCCCTTAGTCTATCACGTACAATGTGTTGGAGCGCTAGCCAATAGAGATGCGAGTGTTACATGGTGATGTCACTTTGTTAGAGAAGTAATCAAAGGAGTCCAAAGGAGGCGTTTCAGGCAGGGGGGGGGGCAGTGTGTGGAAGAGAAACTCCCTTTGTACTTTTAACCTTTGCAGACCATTCACACACATCAAAACGTATATAACACACTACAGGAAAGGGGAAACCCATAATAGGACTCCTTTTTAAAGGAATATATCAGCGCAGTGAAAATAGGAAGACTATTCTAAAAGCAAATCTACCATCAAAGTACTTTCTCCTTCATATACTTTAGCAGGGATGTTCTGTCTTAACTTCCACATGTAAAAGTGAGAGATACTACGGGGTTCAGTTTGGCTAGAGATTCTCCTTCAAAAGTTACTGGCACCACGTACAACGGCTTTGTAATTTACGAGAACTGTTAGGGCTTCTGACAGAAGTTGTAAAGCATCTTGACTGATTGGGTAGATATGAGATGTGTGCAGTCATGGCATATTGTCGCCTATACGTGCGCAAGACATGCAGGGAGTTGCATGGCTTGCTCTGTCACAGATAAATTACACCACACAGTCAAATTAAGTTGTTGTAAATCACCTCGCGGACCGGAGACTAGTCCTGAGTGATGACCTTTACGCCTATTTGACTTTAAGTCTTATTTATGTTAATCACATCTGTATTATACCGACAGTAAAATTGTGTCATATCGAAAAGGTCATTGTTTTGCAGTGCAGCTTATGACACTGACAGGGACAGAAAAACACACTGGTTTTGTTTGGTACTAAGTGTAAGAAGTTTTTAAGAGGAAGGTTTAACTATTGAGTGTTTTCAATCTTTTTTCCATTTTGTGTTTTGCAGGAAAAATGACAAGTTAACATTCATTGCTTTGATCTGCATGACATTCATTCAAAAGGTATGTACTAAATAATATGATTTGATATCTCATTGAGTTAACTTAATATTTAAAACACAATGTAGAGTGTAGTAGAGCTTCGTTTAGATTAAGCACAGCAGGGTTCATTAACCATGTGGGGATACAGCATGTCCCATATTAATATTACAACAACTTGTGAGCATTACAGATGCTCGCTGTGGATATTAAGTGCTTATGAAATCCCACCACAAAGAGCTTCATGATATGTACGACACTAAAGCAATCACATGTTGTACGGTTGTTAGTCCACTACAATACATCTTATGATACAGAAAACATATTTATCCTCTGCTTTAGTCACTCATCCTTGTCGAGCGAATGGTATCCTTGGGGATGGCTCCGCTCAGGGAGAATGAGAGCCTTTGTTAACTACACTAAAGTTGAGGGAAAATGTATGCTTTTATTCTCATTCATCATACAGTATACATGTCATGAAAGGCCTTCAAATGATGGCAGCTCCCAAAAGCAATATGTTTCTTCAGAAAAAAGACATTTACATGGGGGAAAATAATAAGTTCCAAAGGCCGCGTGTTGAAAATCCGCCATTGTGATGTGAGAGAGGCGTCTGCGTGTGATCTCCGCTGCACTCGACACGACAGGCTCTGTGAAGTGCACCACTGCCCAGTTACACATTAGCTTTGATTGCCAGTTTGTTCTGTGCGTAGCCCGTAGCTTTGAACTGCATCTCGAGATGAAAGCCAACCTTATCCACACTGTGTCCACCGTAGACCGCTGCTGTTGCTTATTTGCTTCAGGCACCATCAAGGGCTTCGGGACTATTTTTTTCTATAGCTATTCACCACGCTGGGATGAGCATTATGTATAATTTATCCTACAATACAAGGCGAGACAGCACCCCGTCTCGACTCCATTTTAATTGAATGCCTCTTCTTTCTTCCTGCATGTTATGTGGACTGTGGTCAATGTATGACACCACTGAGGTATATCTTTGTTCCGTCCAGCTGATAGACTTTGATATTAGTGGTTCCCATGGTGAGTGCATCTCTCTTCAGTGCTTATCCCTCTCTCTCTTTCTGTTTCCTCTACGAGCCACAGAATACAGTGTCAGACTGCTAAGGACCAGACGTCCTCGTTCTCTTCTGTCTCCATAAGCCAGCTGCTCATGTATAAGATGAAACAGTGTTATAAACCAAATAAAAATGTCTTGCCTCTTGACAGCCCCACCGTGAATATATGGCCTCTTATTTCAGTGAATATATTGCATAATTATGTATGGTTATGAATATTACATGGAGGCTCACACTGAGTGCATGGTAAGATGCCTAATTGCAGAGTTTAATTATTAAGAAGCAAAGGTCCTGTGCGGGTTTTGTGAGAAGCACTTTTGATAAATTATTTTTCGCAGTTTTCTGATGAATTATTTTGGGGGCTTGTGTCTAATCAGCAGGCATAGTCAACGGCGTAACTGCTCTTGAGAGAGACTTATCTTCCCATGGAGAGGAATTACTATGCTGATTAAATCCACTGAAATCAACTAATAACTTAATGATATTGGAGTGGATCAAAAGAATGAATCATCGCCTCTCAAAGTGGTGGCTATGAAAAACACAAGGGCACAGTGATGGGAGAAATGAGGGCTGTTGCCATTGACCTCAGGGCACAGATTTAATATTTCTATGTAACATGAGGGAGAGAGAGAGTGTGCGATGGTATGTACTAAAGCAAACCAAAGCACCTCCTATTAAATACAATGCGGCGGTGCTTCTTTTTATACTTCATGTGAAGAGCTTCAAGGAAAAAGTCCAGAGAGGCTGACTAAACAAGGAATAATAAACTACATCTACCTCAAGTACTGCCAAAGCCACTAGACACAGCTGCTTGTATGACTACATTTCTATTGCTACTCCCGCTTCTTCTTCTCTATCGCGTACCATAACTGAGGCGCCCACACAAAACATATTCCTCCCTAGTAGATATGTATTCAGTTCAGGTGCACTTAGCATGCAGAAAAAAGCTTAAGGCTTGACCCCGGTATTGTGTCAAAAGACAGTTGAAAATGAATAAAACAGGCCTATCTGCATGTTACTTCAACTATAGAACATGATGTATTCCTCCATAAAAAGCTAATGGGTGTATTGCACACAATAAGAATTGTTGACCCACTTAATCGCAGTTCTGTGACAGTACGAAAGTTAGTTTACCACAACTACAGTATAGGATCAAACGCAGGGTAAAAGCTGGGCTCCCTCCTACAAAATGCATGTTGGTCTAGCACTTATGAAATGCAGTGGAGCTGCTTTTTGCAAGACCAGCACAAATATGTGAATAATTGATTGATATTGATGCGAGGATCACCTTGGTGTATCCAGTAATTGTTTGGTTTTTAATCCTCCTGTGGAGGGCAAGAGCCTGGCCATCTGTCAACAACACGTCAGGCGTCTCACATGGCAGGCACTCTGACCAGCTCAAACGCTTCAGTAAGCAGCCCCACAATTGTTCTCAACGTGATGTCAAATCAACCATTCTGCTCTGAGAGGAGGATTGAAGCTAAAGTGTTTCAGCTCTGTTTCAGGCAGGGGAATCGATGGGCTCACAGTAATAATTCTGTTTTCTTGCTGTGATATGATTGCAGTAATTATAAATGATGGATTGTAGTGTTACTCTCTATATACCTCCAAATAAAAGTGTATGTACAGTATGGTATATACAGAACACTCTTTCTCTGTTGCCTTTATTCAGGTAAATCAACCACAAATACTTCTTTACAGCTAATGTCCAAACCATCTCTGCTCTACCAAGGCAGAAGAAAATTACTTTTAGAGTGGTTTTACTTTCCAGCTAAATTCATTTTTTGCATACAATTGGAATTTGGGTAATTCATATATTGTACATAAATATTTTGAGCTTTAACTTGACCTTTGATCCTTTATTCAGAAGTTACGTTATTTGGCCTTAAAAAAAGCAAAACAAAACCAGGACAGCTAACTTCCATTTAATCTCTTCATTAATGAGTACAGTAAGCAGTATACTGTGTGATAATAATTAGGTTAAACTGAAAGGCATAATGTTAGTTTATGTTGAGAAAAATGCAACCAAAGCATTTTAATAACAACGCATAACAAAAGAAAGCCAGATAACCTTAAGGCAAGTTAAGGGATTTTTCCTTGGTTTCTCTATAACCTTTTGTAGTAAAGGCAAACCGCTCCCGCTATTTTAACCAACAAATCCACACAAGAGACACTGGATATTTATTCACACGATGGAGCAGGTCTTTATTGTTCCAAAAAGTAATTTTGACCCTGCTGAAGGTATTTTTCCTCTGTAGGGCTATTGGACAGCTTTTGTGCAGTAGAGCAATTTCAGGTTAGGTGCTTGTTATAGAACTTTTATAGGGCACTCACAGTCACAGCCTGAATAGGACAAAAGTGCCAATGAACTTTTGTATGTTGTGTGAGTGAAATGAAAATTGTTGAAGGTCATTTTATATAGCCGTCTCCACATGCTCTGAGACCTGTATTGAGCCTCCTCGCAGGCAAGATGGACAGGTGGTGTTATAAAAAGACCTTTTCGCCACTGACATCATCCAGAGCCACCAGGAGGCCACTTTTCTCTCTGTCTCTCTATCTCTCTCTCTCCCTCCCTCTCTCACTCTGTTTCAGCCTGGTTGCTGCCCACTGACTGAAGCTAATGGCTGGACGAACGGCTAAAAGCTCTCTGTATGATAAGGTAATGTAGAGTCAGGAGGAGAGAGGGAGAGATAGTGAGAGGGGAAAGAGTGATATATCAGTGAGACCATACATACTGATTATACAGTGATGAGGAAATTGTCTAAAAATAAAAACAAATGGAGAATGCTACATGATATCACTGCACCCAGATTGCTGACGGCAGTGTTTGCAGTCATATCCAGATGGTTGTGAACAGGGATGAACGGTGGGAGCCGAGACTTACTGCTGTCCTCTCGACTGACCTTCCCGATGTCACGCATGATAACACAAAAGAGAGTAGCAAGCTGTTTTTGAAAATGCATAATCAACTATGAACATTTGTGAACATTAAATAGGAAGAATTCTTCTTCTTAGGTTCGTAGTTTGCTCATATATCAGTAATTCCTTACGTTTTTTACTAGCTATTGGTGTAAGATATTATATTCACTTTTGTATTATGATTACAGCATCCACAAAAGAAACGTTTATATTGAGCTTATGTAATTTGTTCAGTCTTCACTGTCTGCAGATGGTGCCACCAGTCTACATTACTGTTACACCACCCGCTCCCTTCTGTCGCTCTCACCTTGTCTTTACTCATTTGCCTCTCTGCGGCTCCTGTCCACCAACATTATTGTGCACGCACATATGTGTATACATTTATTTATTTTTCTGTTTCTTCCCCGCTGCTTCCTTTCCTGTCCCCCTCTAACTTCCTCTCCTTCTCCTTCCACCCCCCTGTTTTCCTTTATCTGCTCCCAGACTAGCTTGTCCTCAGTAAGATGGATGTGTGCATTCCCAGGGCAGATGGCCCTGTTGTTACTCTGTGTACCCGGCTCACACTTTAACACCCGGCCTGCTTGTCTGGCCTGACGGGCCATTGCCTGGGGAAAGGAATCTACTTCTTCACTGTGCAGCAAACATGTGTGTTGCGCAGCTAACCGCATGGGTGCTCACACCTTTTTGTAAGGGAGTAAACTCCAGCAGACTGTGTGCCAAGTACACAGATGGGTTCTTTCTTTGAGGATCACACTTTTTGTTGTAGGAACACTTCAATATTCGTACATTGATTTACATAGTGAGTCATTTATTTTGTTGTCAGGAGCAGCTTTTTAAATCTTCCTACAAGGAAAGATGAACTTCAGCCAATGCAATCGCTTCTTAATGTGAATATCAAATTCAGGGTCTTGATCGTCAGATTTTTTTAGACCAAATAACCAGTTTTGGACAGTTTTTGAGATTTGTCCCAAAATGGGCAAGAAATGAAACTCGGAGGACTCAATAGTTTCTGGCAAGTGGCAACTGTTTAATGTTATCAGTCAGGGCCATCCTCAAAAGCTCCTTAAGTAAACACATAATGTGAAGGTTTTACTCCGGTTTTCACTTTCCTATTATCTTCAATCAGTTCCTAAGATATCAGTTTTATAATTGTACCTACTGAAGCTTCTAAATGTTTATTTTTCTTTAGTAAATATTGATTAATTCAAGAGTTAAAGGGATAGTGGAAATGGAACCTCAAATAGTTTCGTTTTAACTTATATACAAGCATAATTACGTACCAAAACAATCACACCTGATTTAAAAAAATATAATAATTGCCTTACGCATGTTAGAAGCACTTTATTGCAGCTTCCCCGAAGTTTTTTAGAAACGAAATGTTCGACTCAGCCAAACCGGAAGTGACGAAAACTTAGGAAGACGATACGATAACAAACCATGGCGTCTATGCAGAATGAACGTGGAAGGGCAAATATACCAGACAAAGAAGAAGGATTGTACGAGGTATCCAGTGATGATAGCGAGTCAGAAACATCCTCTCGGCTTTCCTACGAAAATGTCACTGGCCACGACAATATCCCCTCCATATTCCTCAGAGACACAGCAACCGCCATCTCACCAGTCATAGCTCACATAATTAACCTCTCCATAAAACAGGGAAAAGTACCCAAAGACTTCAAAATTGCAAGAGTAACCCCCCTGCACAAAAAGGGCTGCAAATTGGACCCAGGCAACTACCGCCCTGTTTCTATACTTACCTCCATCTCGAAAGTCATGGAAAAAATAGTATATGAACAGGTCGAAAAGTACCTCGCGGAAAAGAAACTAATCTATGAATTTCAATCTGGCTTTAGAACATCCCACTCCACTGACACATGCCTTCTTTATTTGAGCGACCACATCAAACAAGAGGTGGACGAGGGCAAGTACTGCGGCATGGTGATGCTGGACCTACAAAAGGCTTTCGACACTGTCAATCACCCCATTCTGATTGACAAGCTAAAAGCAATTGGTTTTGATAAACTATCGGTGAGCTGGATGCAATCCTACCTGGAGGGGAGAGAACAGATGGTGGAGGTAAACGGTACTCTGTCCCCCCCTCCCAGTGAGCTGTGGTGTTCCACAAGGAAGCATATTAGGTCCGTTACTGTTCCTAATTTATGTAAATGACATGTCATCAGCATGTGACTGCAACTTGTTCCTGTTCGCGGACGACTCAGCCCTGCTGGTCTCTGGCAGGAACAGGTTGCAGGTTGAAAAAACCCTCAGCTCCGAGCTCGGCAGAATCTGCACCTGACTCGCCGATAATAAATTATCATTACACCTGGGTAAAACAGAGTCCATTCTCTTCGGTTCGAAACATAATCTCAGCAAATCCGACGACTTCTCAGTTGCAGTGGGCGACATTATTGTCACAAGTAAGAAGGAAATTACATACCTAGGATCTATTCTTGAGGCAAACCTCTCCTGTGACAAAATGGCATCCAATGTAATAAAAAAAGTCAATCAAAGAACTAGATTCCTATACCGGATCTCATCTCTGGTAAACAAAAACACCCTGAAAACTCTGGCAGGAGCACTCATTCAAGGGTACTATGACTATGCTTGCACGTCATGGTACCATAGCACCTCCAAGGCGCTAAAAATAAAACTTCAAACATCGCAAAATAAACTGGTCAGACTACTGCTTGACCTTTCATCTAGAACCCACCTCACCTCTGCCCACTTTGACAACCTAGGATGGCTTAGAGTAGACGACAGAGTACAGCTACTTGCAATGGGCCTGGTCTACAAGATCCACTACACCTCTATGGTACCCATGTACATGTCAAAATTCTTCCCAAAGGTCAAGGAATACCATGATCATAACACCAGAGGGAGCTCCACAAATCATGTGAAACCCAGATTTGGCACAAAAAAGGGGGAATACACATTTCGCAATTATGCCACATCAAGGTGGAACGCTCTTCCCACAACTGTAAAGGAAAGTAAAACTATACTTACCTTCAAAACCTCTCTTAAAGAGCACCTTCGGGGGAGAGCATTGCAAAACTGGCCCCGGTAATGGTACAAATCTCAACCTGTCGTTCAATGGACAGCTTCCCCCCCCCCCATCTATGTATATACTCGCATTTTAGACTCTGTTACTAACTGTATATCTGTAGACTTGGTATGTCTTAAATGTCTGGTTAGGATGTATTAGAACGAAATCTAAAATGAAAATTGTAAACAAGCAATCTGTATGTAAAAAAACACCTGTATGTAAATTGTAAATAAGCCATCTGTATGTCAAATATGTCTTATATGTCTTAAATGATATGATGAATTGGAAATGGGGGACCCTGATGTAAACAAGACGAAAGTCTTTCTCTGGTCTGCATCCCCTTAACAATTGTATGTTTTGAGCTGTACTGTACTGTACCCAATATACAAGCTGTTAATAAACTTTTCAATCAATCAATCAATCGTTTTAGGAACTGAATCTGAATCCGGTTCAGTAAGCGACGATGGTGACAATATTGAGCCAGACGATGGACCATTACGTCCTTATTTGTTCGAGCCCGAGCCCGAGGTGATGGTTCACGGCATGGGCAATGGCGAGGATGACCAGGACCGGGCGCCAGATGATGCACCCCTACGCACAAATAATCTTGACTGGTAGGTCCCTAAGCATAGCTCACGCATCTTAAGATCACCTGTAGCCTTTACAAATATTAATCATTGTTAACCAGTTAAGCCCGAAGGTCCCCCCAGTGGACCCCTCCCACAGTTTTTTTTCTCTCACATGTCTCAGGGCTTCTTAACATTTATGAAACTATTAATGTTTCATACCCTTTTAAAGGTAAGAAACTCCGCTAACTGACAATAAGAACAATTGTTAGCTAGAAAAAACACAAGAGTAATACCAAGCCTTTGAATTAGCATTGAGCGAAACAATGCTAACTAATGCTAACGCTTTTTTACACACAACACACGGTAGAAATGCCCTTATTACTATCTTAACTGCACAAACAAGATATACGATTTAAAGCTGAGACTCCACAGATTCCACACATGTAATGTCATCACTGTCAGACCTCGAATTCCTGGAGCTATCAGCCAGAAAAGAGAAAGTAAACAACATCCGGTTCCAAAAATATTACAATAATTACGTCTTACCTTTTTTGATTTGTGATCAAAAGTTGTGTTCAACGGAATAAAAACGCATCTCAAGGTTAATCCAATGTCGTTGTGTCACGTATAATTTTTTACTGATAATCAATCATCATATTTATGGCAATATACTCGGTATAAAGTATTGACACATCTATTCACCATAATAAAGGTCGGCTATTCACATGCAAATGCTATTGAATGTCCGCCATTGTTTGTGCCCGTCTTCCTATGCTCTCGTCATCACCCGAAGATTCCCGACGATTCCCGAAGTATTTCGTTTCATTGAGAGGGCGCAGTAAAATTGAAAATAAAATGAAACTAGGCGCATGAAATAAAAAAAAATTGTTTATTATGCTTATTTTTAATAAAAATACATAAGTTAAACCCAAAATTCGCGGATTTCCACTATCCCTTTAAGCTTTCTTTATATATCATATGGTAAAATAGCCTAATGTTCTCAACTCTCAGTTCTAACGGACTTTTTTTACCCCTTTCACACAAACGCGGTTCCAGGGCCGGTTCGGAGCTGGAGCTTGAAAAGCACCGATTTTTCCTGTTCACACCGCAACAGAGCCTCCTCTAAGCTCCGGGATCCGGTTTGTTTCAAGCACCAAAAAGTTGTCCGTCTAGAAAGCAAGCACCGCATACGTCACGCTTACGTCGGATCTGGGCTGTGTCCAAATAACACGCGACATCCTCCTTTCCACCAGCTTCAACATGATCTGTGAAAATAACATTGAGAATCACTTTTAATGTTATACCATAGTAATTAATGCTGCAAAGCTGGGTATTTTGAGCTTGGCGCATGCAGAGGCTAACAACAGCTAGCTCTAACGCCATCGAATAGGACGTATATTTACCTTCTTTCTCCTACGGAATCGTCGTTGAAGTTGATGATGATTGTAAAGAACTTTTGAATGTAGCATGTAACGACTGTAAAGTTGGTAGTAAAGTCGTCCCATTTCTTCCATTTCGTTTCGACAGAGCAAAACCAAAACGAGTAGCGCTTCAATACAATCTGCCATTGTTGTTGTTGTTGATGTGAGGGGTTTCCGCACGGTTTGGCTTTATGAAGCAGGCACCCAAACGGTTACGTCATGACGCAAACGATGACGCAATGACGCAGCACCAGTCGGGCTCTGAGCGGTGTGAACAGAGCGGGAGCTGAACCGAAGAACCGGTTCTGAACCAGAAAAGCTCTAGCACGGAGCTAGAACAGGAAAAGCCTTGGTGTGAAAGGGGTATTTTTGTGTTTACTCTGAAACCTTAAGGGCAAAATGAGTAGCATTTGACCTTTGTGGTTTATAAGATAAGATAAAATGGACCTTTATTAATCCCCGTGGGGAAGATAACACATTCAACATTATAAACAACATTCAAAGTAAGCCCCTCCCCCCTGGCTTATTTGACCAGCCAGGTTAAGTGAACAAAACCTTCGGTTTAATAATGATTCCCTCATTCTTGCCTTTTTCAGTAACACTATGTAATGTGGTTATTGTTTTTACCAAAGACTTGTTTTGTTGCATGCATGTGTTCACGCTTTATTCCCTAACAAATCACTACCTTTGATTAGGCACCGTTTTGCATGACAGCAACCTGTGCCTTTTTGATGGATTTGTTCCATTTCATTGCCATGATAAACTTTTATAACAGCTATCATTTACTTGCAGCATGCACAGACCTCTTTAGGAGATCTGTGCTTGATTTCTACGCAGTGATATAAGGATGATAAATCACTGGGACACATACATTATATCAGTGAAATCACATGTGGTACAGGCCTTTTGTGTGGACATATGTAAATCCAGCCAAGGGATGTTCGGCTGTGCGAAATTGCAGTCTTTGTCTACCCTCTAACCATACAATTTCTTTCATTTCAATCTCAGCACGCAATTGGAATATTGTCCCTTAGCTGCTCCTATCATATGTAATGAATGTGCTGCCCCAAAGGTGAGAGCCATAATTGATTAAAAACCATAATGTTTTTCCATGCCTCGGTGTAGTCAGTGATAAGGATATCTGTGATGTTTGAGTGTAGCGTCCTGCGTGTGTGTTTGTGTGTGCATCTGTATGTGTGTGTGGACAGGACGGGACATCAAAGTCGTGTGTGTCTGTTTCATCCTGGCTAATGAAGACGCTGTGAGTGTGCTTCTGGGTCACGGTGGGAACATGCACAGCTAGGTCACTTCAAAGGCGGGATAATGACGGATTAAGTCTAAATCATGGCAGCGCTTTAGACGCTGTTTCACATCTAGCCTGTCGCTTTGCATTTTATTAACAAATCATCGCAATATGATCTGGTAAAAATGTGCCGCCGTTAATTTCCCTTGTCCGTCTTACTCAAATCCTCTACGTCCAGATTAGTGGATCGTGGTGGGCAGAGTGGTGGGCCTTTTTATAAACCCTTGATGGCAATGAAATATACTTTCATTAGTGTCCATATTTCTCCCCATGTATTCATGTTTTAATGCACTGCCCTCTCCGCAGTTCCTTATTGCTTTGTGTTGCGTCGGTGACAGTGATACAGCTTTTCACTTATGGTAGCCCTACAGCTTGCAAGCAAGATATTCTGTCCTTGACTAGTTCTGTTCTGCATTTAAAATTAACCTCCACACCCACAGGCTCTCAGTCGATGAACAGGTAAAACTTCTGTATCATAAAGCAAAGAGTCGCAATGCTCCAACCCTGCGAACCGTACGTGAAGTAGAAATGGTTTAAAAAGGGGGGGACTCTCAAAGATTATAGAGCTCTAAGCACTCTTATGTGTAAGAGGATGTCACATAAATACACTGTTTCACTACCATTCATCTTGTTCAGTGCATAACCTCCCGATCTTTCACCTCAGGCCTGCTGTGCTTGTGAAGTTACAGGTATGTAGGAAGCACTCGGGGATGTCTAATTGCGCCTGGAGTGATTTATTCTCCCGTAGACTCTCCAAGAGCACTTGAGCGCTCAGATACTCTCGTCAACAACACTTCACAGCAGTTCAAATCAAGAGAAGCGACTACAGGCCAGTCACCCAAATGCTTGTTTGTGATGAAGAGGTGCAATGTCATGAAATATTTGATAAGCTTCATCAGAAGTTCAGGTTAAATGGATCACGTGTTGTTTAAAGTGGCAATCCTTGAGATTTCAGTCCTGGTTGATTAAGAAAACAACCTACAATTATTACTGTTGGCAACAGGAAATGCTGTTTTAATAGTATACTACATGTCCCAGAATACAAAGGGCAGCGAAACAAACTATTGTCTTTTCACTAAAAAAGTCTGGCAATAATTGGCCTTTTTTCTGTGATTTTGTGAGGAACCGTGAACAGATTTTATGCTATATTATACTGGGACACAGTAAATAAATGCACAATGGTTTACTTGTCTTGTTGACACCTTTTTCATGAACAATGGCATTCTTTATCAAGCTCACTGACAAACACACTGCATTTCCTGTGACTAATTCATAATAAAAGTCATCTCGCCAGTTTGCTGATTTGAAGCTGCAGGAGGAAGTGTTCATTTTGCATTTGTCGTAGCTTAAACAGCATTTTATCTGTCAAAGTTGCCAAATATACTTGGTGTACAGAACTATGATATTAATTTACCAAGTCTGCATTTCCTCAATTCAATTCCAGTTTTTGGGCATTATAGCCCAAAACACAGTTGCGTAAGCATTAAAACTGAAATAATAGTAGTTTTTAATATAAATCAGTACTTCTATAAATACAACATCGAAATTGATCAATACTAATTACTAGTAATGAATAACTTCATCCCTCACATTTTTTACATACTCAAAAACTGAATAGCTTTTATTTATTTCAGGACAAAACCATGGGAAAATGCAGTGGGTATTTTTTTCACAATTTCCTGACATTTCTTTATAGAGTTATGGTCAATTACTCGCACAAATATTCAACACATTAATGCATAATGAAAATCTGCCCTAATCCTGGCTACCCTGGATGTTTAACAAATTCCTTCTAAATGAAACCACCCGATACAGACACTGAGCCAGTATACTGTACATACATTAATAAGATACTAAGTGCTGGAGTGAATACTTATTAAAGGATTATCGTAGTGTTGTCCAGTGTCTGTCCAGAGAGGAAACCAGCAGGGCCTCTTTTGTCTGAGGCTCTGTTGCAGATCCTATTTCGCCTGAGATCTCCCGTGTTAAATTGGCCTCATGTGATTAACTTAGCAAATGTACCCCTTAGCCTCGAGGCACAGCTTTGAACGCTGGCAGACCACAAGCCCTCCTAAAGTCACTCCATCACTGAAACCACAATGTCAGCGTTTTGGCTGCCCATCGCATTCCACCGGGAAGTCTTCATTTTCCTGCAGACTGTTTGCCTATATAAACCTCAGCACCTTTGACTCAACACATCGCTTTTAAAAAGGCAGTAATTCATTCTAGGATGATTAGCAATACATCATTGTTTCCTTAGAAATGCTCTGTATGCATATTATGTTGCTTATTACACTTTATATGCTTAGCATGATTCCTGCAAGCTCTGTAAATTGTTGTATTATGCATGGCCTGTGTTGATGTCTGCGTTCAGACCTTCACCCCATGCTTTCAAAAAGTGAGAGGTTTTATATATGAAACATAAATCTATTTTATTTCAGGGTATAAAGAGCGCATGTTGTAATGCAGCAGTCTGTTCATGTGAATTAGATGGATTTAGGTGTTGACTTTGCCTCTCAGATCAAGCACCATGGAAACGGGTGGAAGGAAAATCCAACACACACAATCTAATGTTTTGAAAGCTTCAGTTGTTTGTTTGTGGGTTTATAGATATTGGTTTCATTTTGTTGATGTCCTTGGAGAGTAGTATGGAAAATGAAAGGAAGATAAAAAACAAAGTCCGTGATGTTAATCTATTCTGTCATCACTGAAATCTCACAGGTCCTCTGTGGCTCTCTGACAGTCGGACCAAATGGCCAGTAAAGTGCCAATTTTACCACCCCACTTGTTATTTGTCAGCAAAGTCGTAGGTTCTCTTCCTTGTTTAATATCCAGTGGAGGAGAAGGTGATGCAGGGGGGGATGCTTGTCTCAGTGTGTGTGTGTGGGGGGGAGGGGCAGCAGGGTATAGGAGAAGTTTACAAATGGGATCCATCATTTTTCATGCACAGGGGTGACATCCCTCCGTCAGCCAATTTCGCTCCGATAGCCCAGTCCCCTGGTTCATTGATATCTGCATTAGGGACCTTTGTTAAAGGTCTCATCTAAATGCATTGAAAAACGCCTTTCTCCCTCTGTGTACCTCCTTCCTTTAAAACTGTGTGCGTGCATGCATGTTGCTTGTGCAAAGACTTGCCGACTTGGCTTTGTCTACATTAAGGTTAGTCTTTGTGGCAAAGCAATGTGGTGTCACTGAACCTGAATAGGGGGAAACAAGCCAGTGAGAAAACCAACAACACAAGCCAGCTGCTCAGAGCAAAAGAGTGTTTTTGTCACTCTGTTTACCCAAGTTTGTAATTTAATCGATTTAATACATATATCCCAATTAACAGCAAAGAATAACATCTGACCCATGATCTTGTTTGAAGATTAGGCCAGAAGGCATTGTGAAGGAGCTTGTTTCAGATTGATATAAATATGGCCGTGCTTTCTGTATGAAGTTGCTTGGAGTATACCCATTAACCACAACAACTCAGAGCCACTTGAATTTATTCCACTAAAAACACCACCCTTCATGTTCTGCACTTGTACAATCCTGCAGGTTCAAACCGACCTGACTGTACATCCCTTGCTACTATTAAGAAGATTTAATTTGCTATTCCTGTCCATCTTTTTTACCGAGCCATAGTGTGATACAGCAGAGGTGCTGAGGGGCTAATGTCGCTGTCAACGCACCATCCCCTCAGCTACAATCCCATGGCTTAATTTCCTCACAGATCCGAGTACCCTTGAGCTTGGAGAGGTCTTATTCACATACTTGAATCAAAAGTGCCCCCAAAGTCTCTTGTCCAGTCATTTCACAACACTTCGGTATAACCAATGTTGCACTTTGAGTTTTAGCAGGTGCGCCTTCAGTTTGGTTCATGAACTTTGAAGTAAAAAGGCGAGCTTCACACAAGGCTAATCTAGTATTTCATTAATATATGTAATTTAAATATATGTCGAACATATCAATTGCAGCTTTTAGGTAGTTAGGCTATATCTCCTGGCACTCTAATACGATATATTAAGAATAGTAATTAATAAACTTCATAATCTGAAATTGACTAATAATTTGGTGCTTGAGGACATCCCCGCAGTATGGTCCCATAGGGAACCCATTAAAAGTCCTCCTGACTATAATATATAGTTGTGCAGATGTGCTATATGATTCAGCCACGTTGACCTTGCAACAATATTGCAATCCACTTTCAAATGACTTTGGAATTAATAATGTATATTAAAGGTATATAGACCTTGTACATCACAATAACTGCTACGATGTGAATGGTAGTATGTCCAGGATGACAATTGTACCGGGAGCATCTGTCACTGCCTGTCACTAGTTTGAAGAGAACATGTGAGTGTTTGACACATGCTATTATTTTTGTCGTCCCATTTTCAGATACGGTCCAGAAGAGGACAGGTCGGTGTTGGAGTTCTTTAGTCAAAGATGTCTGGTTTTCTTTTAATGAATTAAAGAGCGATTAACAGCAGAGCCTGACCCTCAATTCTGTGAATCAAAGAGAGCAGTACACATTCTTAATGGTATATTGGTAATGCACTAGCTTTTGAATAAACATATTGCCACCATACTCTTTTATCATGTGAGACGGAAATGTCAGCGCCAACTCAAACAGGCCCAGCTAAACCCTCCCAACATGGTGAGATTGGATGTGATATCAGTGCAAGGGTCACTGACGAATGAAATTGGGTTTTATGCAGAGCGTACCTCAATACACAACTCTCCCAAACCAAAGGTAAAAGCAAAGCCCTTACCCGCTATTCTCGACCCATCATTATTTCTCATAAATCCCAAACTAGCCAAGACCAGTGCCTTTGACAGCATGACTGATGAGTTTGCTGTTGTGAATGTCAAGAGAAATGGTCTCCTGCACCTTATCTTCCCCTATTTCTCATTGTGAGTGAGACTTGGGATTTTTATGGAGAAAAGCCACGGCCGTTGTGATGAGCATTACCCCGTGATAATGAAGGGCACGCCGCTGTACTGTCAGCCTCTACAGACAGACAGGCAGGTAGGGACGGGACCTGCCGGCTGCTGAGAGGCGTTATCCCTTCCTGCCTTTATGTGCCCTTATGTCTTTATCTGGAGACCAGGATAAATGGGCATATTTATTTATTTACACTATGTCAGCGCAGTGATTGCCTTATCTGCTACTGTCTTCATTCATTGGGGAAAATGTCAAGAGGTAATCAAGTCAAATGCCTTTTGTCAATGCTATTCATGGTTCTCAAATTGTATATTGAAAATATTTGGGTGATGGGTTTGAAAAATGCTCCGTTCTGACATATTTGATTTGAATGGAGATGTTTCCATACTGTTTGATTATTCATATGACCCACCTTTAAGCCACATATACAGTAATGGGAAAAATAGAAGCTATACATACTTAATGTTTGGGTTTTCACTCTGAAAGTCTTACTGCTCATTGAACAATTATGGTTTGTTTAAGTGCTTTTGAAATGTAACCAAACCTCCCTCAAGTCAAGCTTCTTTTCATCGCTGCTTATGTTTTTGAAAAAGTAAAAAAGAAAGTCTTGATTTGACGAGCCTGCCCTTTGGTCCCAGGAGCGAGCCACACATCCCACTGAGGCTAAGGGGCTTTTAGTGATCCTTCCTGTGACTTGGCATGCACACCTACCAGTACAGAAGAGGGATAATGAGCTCGGACTCGGGTCTGAGCAGTGACTGTAAGGCAGGAAGCTGCATATTTATGATGGCTTTGAGAAGCATTTATTGCCTAGTTTCCATCAGAACATAGTCTGCAGAGATCTGACAGCTTTCCTTGGAGATTAGTCTCAGAAACCCCCTGTTAGATCTGGCCAGATCTCCCTGCTCCCTCAGTTTTGATCAGTTTTTTCTTCTCACTCCATTCCCCCTATTCCTCTAATTCCTTCCTTTTTCTATGTATTTCTCTTCCCTTTCTTTGCCTCTTCCTTGCACCCATCTCTTAGAAGTGTTCCACACTTTGGTATGTCCTCTGGTAACCCTGATACAAATCAGGGTTAAAACATTTGTTTACTGCGAGGCAGGGAGAGAGAGAGAAACAGCGCTGTGCTAAATGTCAGGGATGATGAGGTGGGTCAGGCTTGCAGCGCTGTTGCGATTACAGCTGTCTTCGCACAGCGACATCACAAACCCTGACAACCGCGCATCGACTGCACAATTTATGCTCGGGAGGTCTAAGTCTTCCAGTTCCGCAGTTTCACCAAGAAATTAAATTCACATGTTATCTTTGAGAACATCCTTTCTCTTTTCCCTCCAATAACAGTGTCAGGAGTAAAGGAATGTGTGGTGTCAAACTGTGCTGCTCAAACCAAAGAATAGTGGATTCTGGCATAAGGAATCATTTCTGTCTTACTGGGCAAAAGCCACATCCACGAAAGCACATACGTCTGCCTGCTGTCTATGTCTGCCTCCTTCAATAGTTAATAAGATATATAGGTACTTATAGGCTTTTTAAAAAACATGAGAAAAGTTTCATATCATTTCTTTATGACTTTTGACCGCAGAAAAACCGAGCAGGTTGTCAACTATTTGGCTCGGGATATGACAAGCCTCGTATGTGCTCCCGCCTACACTGCACGCCTGTATATTTGCAGAACGCCTTGTGTATAAACTATATGATTCTTTCATGAGCTGTGTGGTGGCTGGCCTTTCATAGGCGTGCTCTCATTGAGCACTTAATCAATACCTGTCATCTTGAACTCATCCTCTAAAGTAGGCCGCTGTTCTTCCTATGCCCTGTAATCCATCTCCATGCAGCTATTTGAATTTGTATTACACACTAAGAGGACCTTCTTCACTATCAAAAGACTTAACAGATTGTTTAAGGGCCCTCAGTAGGTATTTTCATAAGCACAAGACCTGGTTTATAAAAATCTATACAGAGGCCTGAGGACCCGGGGCACTGTGGCAGGCAGGGTACGCCAGAAACGTGTAGAGAATTCAAAATTTGGAGGAAGGCAATTTCAGTGTCTTGGTTATTCTGATTGTTTTGTTAAAGCTGGTTTTATTGCTGTTGCTCAGCTCTTCTGTCTGTCTATTTGCTTTGGGTTTAAGGAGTCGCCAAAGGTAATTTATAGTATTTCCCCCCCAAGGAGAGTATTTGATAAGGCACTTCTAAAGCTGCCCGGCTACTGGCTCGGAAACAGGAGAGAAACGCTTTAGATTCCGCTTGAGCAGGGTTTCTAAATCACAAGCAGCTACTTGTGATTGTACTTTTGTGAGTCTATCTGTAGTGAGGACTGATAGTACTCTGGGCGCAACGCTAGAGCGATTGTAGTTTGTGACTTTATCCAAAGTAAACATTGATAGTATTGGAAGACACTACTGTATGCATTTAAGTGTTTCTTTTCTCTTTTAGTCTACTTCTATGTTCCAGTCCTGCAGCTCAGCCCTTTCAGAAACAAATGTGCAGTGATCCATGCTCTTAACACAGTTAAGAAAATAGTTTCGAAATTGGACCTTGAAGAATTCAGAGTGGGTGAGTAATTGGAGGTCAATAGAAAGCAATGCTCCACGACAGAGCTGAACCCGCAGAGGGAGAGCGAGCGAGGTAGGGAGACAGAGAGAGAAATAGAGAGAGAGAGGAGCCAGCAGAGTGTCAATCAGTCTGCGTTTTGCCCGCATTGCCCCTTAATTTAATCACTGTTTAATTACTGCTGTCCCCTGAGGGGCGCTCTGTTAGGTTCAGTTACAGAGCCTTTTCCCCTTCCTCTGCCTGCGTCTCTGGGTGCGTATTTAGCCCTTGGACACTCTTTCTAAAGAAGGCCACTCTCTCAGAAGCCTCAGCAGTATTTCAACCTTACCTCGGGGCCTTTAGCACAAATCTGCTGATGATAATGTCAAGGGCAAGCACATATGCATATGTGTGATGACTGCCTGCAGGAGGAGAGACACCGCAAATACACAACTTTATCTGCAAGAGCAAGGGCAGGAAAAGCTGGGAACATGTTGAAGACCCTATACTCTCCACACGCTGCCCCCCCCCCTCCAGGACACCCCTTTAAGTCTCTGCACGCATGTAATATGAAATCCAAGAGTAACCCATCACTTAAAAATGACTGCTGGAAGGGGTGGTCAGCTTTACATAAATGCTCCCTGGCACTGTATACTGTTTGCTACCATATCTATGGCCAAACACAGTGCACATGTTGTGGTTTCTATGGATTACCGGCAGCCCACCACCACAGATTCTACACAGGGGCCGCGTTGGGGGAATAACTCACATTTAGCTCTTAAGCTACAGCAATCAATATAAATTTAGCATGGTAATGATCAGGTGCACGGGGTGTAAGTCTCCTGTGTGTGTCTCTCTCTCTTTTCCCGGTATGCCACGGCGCTGCTGCTCCCAGAGGCCTGTGGGTAACGGAGCTAAGGCTTCGCACTACACGTCAAGCCTCGGTTGAGGATTACAGCGGGGAAACAAACAAACAAGGCTGTCTCAGAGTCTTAGCAACAGGCACAGGCAATAGTCGGCGCTAGTAATGAAGCCACTGATGGCACACACTTATGCTCACACACACCTCAACGGCCCTCAACACTCCACAGTTCCCTTCCTGGAGCAGCAGAGGTATTTTAGACTGTGTTAAGGATATAATGGGACAAATAGAGATGATGTGATGAGGGGGTTGTGTGTGTGTGTGACTGATAGATGAGATGCTGTCTCTCAGGAGAGTGTCCGCTATGATGACTATCGCCAGGGGAGGAGAGTTGAGACAGTTGTTGCTCCTGGGTATTCAGATTGGAGTGTTGACAGGTTTATTATTGAAGTGTGTTTCTTTCCTCCATTCTTTCTATCACTGGATGGGTGGTGTCAGGGTGTTATCGTCACTGTCTTCTTCTGTAGTTTCCTTCTTGACAGACAACAAATGTACCGTTTCCTCACCAGCTGGGCTGTTGCCACTGTGGCAGCCATCTCAAGAGGAGACAACGGTAGCGTAGATTAATTAAACGGCATCACACGTAATTCTTCGCTGTCGTTTTTATACTCAAAGTTGTAAACATTTTTACACCCTGAGATGCAGTATTGATGCCAAAAGAAAATTGAAATTGGCTGTAGGATTGTGCCAAGTGTAATCCCTCTCAACTGGCTCGCTGGCCTCGTTTATGTCAAGCAGGGTGCCTAGCCAGGGTATCAAGGCCCGTAATGCAATTGACGACCCGCTGCCTCTGACATTAATAAAGATGGAACATGTACAGGAAATTAAACCCTCACTTTCCTATTGTAATGAGATCTTATCCATCATGATACTGTTTACCTCACAATCAGATAAAATGATCAAATTGAAGCCCAATCAGGCACTCACGCAATGCCATCACTGTAACCTGCTGGCATTACTCTTCTAAATGGATGGAAAAGTGAATGGGATTTAAATAAAGACTCTATATGTTAATGGCCAGGGTTTAGCTCCCATGGTGATCCACTTTCTTCGAAGACGGGGGGAGAAGTGGTGGTTAGGGAGATGGGGGGGGGGGGACTTGTAGAAGGCACTGAAGATGAATGTCAGTAGTTGTTGTGTTATACACATTTCTAATCTTCTTTTTCTTGCTTTTTAAAAATGCAAGACGAAGGAAAGTGAACATGTTGACCTCAGTAAGTGTTTCAGGCGTCTCTGTGTCCCGGTTGGCCACAAGAGGGAAGTAGCTAGCTACAGAGACAGAACACAGGCCACAGGTTCATATTCACACTGGAGAGATGTGAGATGTATTAACTAAAAGGTATTATCATCTGCTTTACTTTTACAGCTTTTTTTTCATTACATGAGTCTATGATCTTTGCTACAAAAGAGGGGAAAGTATTATGGACAAGGAGATGAGGCAAAGCAGAATTTAATGGTATTGGCTTTTATATGTAATAAGGGGGCACTGATCAAAGGTTCACAATACTCAAAAGCAGCTAGGTTGCACTCAGGAGAAGGACCAAGTGCTCTCCAGCCAGGCTGAGTAAATTGCCAGATCAGCTAATCAGAATTCAACTGGAAGATGTAAGTTAGTGGAGGCTAATTGAAGACAGATTTAAGGGGCATCCATCTGGATATGGCAAACCTCTCCTGCTCTCTTAGTAATTTCTAGTGAATATTAATAATGTTTTTTATATAATAGTGTATGTGAGTGGCGAGGTGGGGTGTGTTCCTCCAAATGAAGCAAATTAAAAGCCTGAAACGTACATGGTGAATTTACTCAGAGGGAATCTCAAGCGGACCATCCATTTACTTGCCCTCTTCGCCTCTCTTGGGCGCGGGGAGGGCGATGTTGGAGAAGCCACGTACTTATGAAAAACAGCACATGTGGGTTGTTATAAGCACCTGCTCAACATGGGTATATGAGCCAATTAAAGAAGTATGGGTGTATGTTGTCCTCCCCTACATGATTAGAATCTGGATCTCCGGCTGTGTGGCCCTTCTTGACCTGACTCACGTGAAGATTGAATATTCCCTGGAAAAAGGTTGAGTTAATGAAGAGTATTGAGCCGCAGCCTGATCAAGAAGTAGGCCAGAATGGATGCAACCGCAGATTAATGAAGTCTCGGAGATAAGAGCGGTTTTAATTTGCATAAGACACTCTATAATAATTAATAGCATTATGTATGTAATATAGGAATTGTACATGCTGCAGAGTAAATGGAGGTCTAACCTATAGTCTGTACAGTACACACTGAGATGCACTACTACAACCACTAATGGAAGAAGTTATGTAAACTTAAAAATACCTTAGTGTATAAATTCTACATAGCAAGTTAAAAATGCTATCTTCCAAATGTTACCCAAGAAAAGGTACGTCAAAGTGGAGCCAATATTACATATTTTGTATAATACTGGTATTATACTGCATGATATCATATGTTTCATGTAAACTGGTAAACATTAGTTTAATAAAAGTAGAATATTGCCATCTGAAATCTAGTGAATTCGATTTTATGGTGGAGCACAGGGGTGTCAAACAAATGGCTTGTGGACAAAAACGGGCCCGCCAGAGGGTCCAATTTGGCCCGCGGAAACTTTAAGGAAAAATAATGATTAGACCTTAACTGCAGTTTTCAGAACTTTTATGTATATTAGTATGTATACATGTTGTACATTGAAGAGGGAGGGGGTTAACTTAACCTTCTTCCTTAATAGCTCCCACTTTAATTTGTATGGTGTTGTGTGTCAGTTCAGGTGGTCAGGATTACACAGATGTGGAAATGAATGTTAAATAATTCAATTTGACTGTGGCTCTTGAACTACACCCCTGGTTCAGCATTACATTGAAATACTCAAGGTAAGTGTAGCATGCAGTACCTGAGTAAATGTACTGCATATTGCCCTTAACTCGCTGCACCCTCGCTGCGAAGGGGACCCAAGTTCCCATCAGCAAAAACACGTCGGTTTGCTATCCTGGCTCCAAAATGGTGGAATGAGCTCCCCATTGAAATCAGGACAGCAGATAGCTTGCACACCTTCTGGCGCAGACTGAAAACTCATCTCTTTCGACTCCACTTCGAGCGATATAATTACTAACAAAGCACTTATATACTAATAAAGGACTGGTTTATCTAAAGCTAGTTGAGTAGCACTTGAAGTGTTTTAGCTCTATGAAACCTGATGTACTTATATTATTCTGTTTTCTTCAAGTGTGTATCTTGTTGGTCGAACGCAGTTATTGTAAATCGCTTTGGATAAAAGCGTCAGCTAAATGCAATGTCATGTAATGTAACTGCATCCCTGATTGCATGCCTGAATGAGCAGAAAATACATTGAACACTTATTTTTACTTAGTTTAAAGTAGTCAAATTAAAGTCCCAGTGAAACAGTGTCAAATTAAATTGTGGTGTGCACCCTGTGGGGTTTAGTTTCCAGAGGGAGTTAAATGAATTCCTTGAAATTTGATTGGATTGTGGAAGAAAAAGCAAGAGAGAAATTGAGATATTGACTGTTCACCTCCTCCCACACCTCCATCACTTGTGTTGTTAGATCAGAGGGAGGAGGATGAGGGTTAAGAGAATAAATTAGACCTCAACCACATTCTCTGGTGATGTAAACAGCTTGATAATATCGGTGTGACAACTAAACAAGCGGCCGATTGCATTTACAGGAAGAAGATATAAAAAAAGATGAATCTTGTGAAAGAAATGAATTAATAATAGAACACAGGGACACAGATTTAGGACTTCTACAATGTATTTTTCAGTTCACTGTATCCGTAGCATTCATGCTGTTTAAGCCATCAAGCTGTTTTTCTTCATGTGATCCATGTGTTCAGTTCCCATGGTTCAATTCTGTGACCCTTCGACATCATTTTGTCCTTCTGCTTTACAGTGCATTCAGATCTCACAGTGAAAACTGCAGGGCAGAGAACATCGTCAATATGGCATTCGCAACTGCTGTTATTTCCCAGGACATGGAATCACACATTTGAAACAATCCTCCGGGGAGATATTCAGACAGCATACCCATCCCAACTGCTGGTTTCAAACCTCGCTGTCACACCGCTGCCATTAACAGACTTTAAAAAGGGGAAAAGAGAGAAATAGGTCAATAGATGTATTGAACCTATCAGCTGCCACAGTTTGTCATTTTATTTGGATGTTTGCTCGCATAAAATAACTTAGAAGAAATGATAAAAATGTAGGCACAATACAATGATGTGTGTCTACCCCAAGGCCTTTCGGTCATTATAAGTCAGAAGCCTTTTGTTGTGTATTTGAGAGATTCATGTAGTGTTTCACTATTCAACAGATCCTCTGTACCTGAAAGAAAACAGAGTAATATAGAGGTATTAAGAGAAAATGACGAATCCTAAAAAGCAGTCATCATCGCAGTGATTCCATTTCGTTTATGATTACTTACCCAGATGTCAGTGATGATGGAGGCATCAAATGGGGTGTTATATCAGTCCCCAATTTCTGACAACTATAATACGTTTTCAACTTTACAACCTAACTTCCTCTTACTCAACAAGGAGACATTTTCACTATGCTGCTTTGAGGTGCCCGGCCGCTGAGAAGCTGTTGTTAGAAAAAAACTCCCACCGCGCCGACAGGTGTCTGATTGCTATTCCCACGGCAATCGCACACCACAGCTAGATGCAGATTGCCTTATTTTGTGCAAAAAATAATAGTGTCTTCAAGCCTTTAGATGAGATGTCTGTGTGAGAATAAATGATACAACAGTGAAGGAGTGATTGTCGTAATGATAGATCCGTAACCAGACATTTTTCATAAATGGAAACCTGGGTTTGGGTCTGAAAAGAATCAAGAATGGGTTGTCAAAGGTTGGGACGATTTAGAGAGATGTTTTTGTGCTAAATTGCTGCATCCTGGATGCTTCAGGTAATAGAGTTCACGTCTAGGTAGAATCCGACAATTTATAAAAGTTTGATTTCACGGTTGTTGACAGACTAGAAGTTTGAGGAAGTTTTTCATCTGGCTTTTCTTACATTATTATTATTATTATTATTCTTTGATGATTACATTTGACATAATGTACCACTGAGGCATGAATAAATGGAAGCCTTTCAACATATATTTTACACTGAGGGTATATCAAGGCTCTCTTTCAATGCCATTTTCTTCTGCTGTGAAAAATGGAAGGTTCTAACCTGAGGGTATGACAATATGATTAGAATGGGAAGTCATTCCCCCTCCATCCTCACGGCCACTGTGATAAAAAATATAAGAAACTGATTAGGGAGGTAGAAAAAGCTTTAGTTCATTTATATTTCATACCATTTGAAAAAGTAATCTGACCTATAGACGCTCCGGCATATACTGGATATGGAAGTAAGCCGACTGCTTAATTTCAATGGTATTACTGCATTATTTACATCATTAAAAATCAAGTATAACTCATATTCAGGGGACAAATGCACTAATACAAGGTTAGAGATGAAAATAATATGACAGCGTGAGGGCACTTTGCAAAGAGCTATCTTTAATAAGCCTGATCAGTGAAGCATAATGTGATCGAGTACAGCATTCAGACTGTATATGGAATCTGTCAGGGAATATAGCATGCAGTTAATGTGCGATCACATCACATATAGTTCGAGAGTCTGACATTAGAGAGACACTGGTTGATCTCCATACATTATTAGTGTTGAGATGTGTCAGTTTCAATTTTTACTACATTGCCCTTGCGGTTAATAATTAGATGTTTTGGAAACACTTTTTCTTTCAATCAATTATGAGAGAGTCAGAGGATTCGCCCAACAACTCTCATCTCATAAAAGATTCCACAGTATCATTTTTCTGTTTTAACCCTTCATTAACTGATTTCGTGCTGCACCTTGAGGCGGTAAACACTAACTGAAGGAATATCATATTTTTCCTCACAGTTTCTGGCCCTTACCGCCACACGAGGGAAATATGTTGCACTGTTGTCGCTAATGCTCCACTAAGTTTACCAGGTAGTCACTAGTTTCTCTCATTTGTTGCCGAGTAATGAAGGGCATTTTGCGGTTTTAAAAAAGTTTTGTAAAGAAAAAACAACGAAAAAACAGTTGCCTGCTGTGGCTAAAATTGCCGCTGATGACAGCCGTGACAGTGATACAAAGAGTAAAGTTGTGAATTGGAAAACAATGAGCTAAAGAGGCTAAAACGGGCCACAGATCAGAAAAAACTGAACACTTAATTATCTCGTGTTCCTATTTTTACATCTTAGCTTAATTATATATTTGTTTTGCAGAATGTGTAGGTTGTAACTGCAAACTAATGTAGCTGTAACACACAGTCTGGTGCTGTTTTTATTCAAAGTGCTATTACAGTGTTCACTATTCAGTTTAGTGTTGCCTCCCCCATACACATTCTGCTCTGCATCACCAAACCAAGGTGAAGCGGGATACTGACATGCATTAACTTTGACCCTGCCCAAACATTTACATACACAAAACACAAACCACGTCTGTTGATGCCCCCATAAACATGACACATATGTGATGTGCCTGTCACACACAGGCCATGTCACTGTGACCGTGTGACATTGTGACAGAGCTCGTATGCCTATGCGCTTCTTCTCTGTTCATGTGTGTGGTGGGATCATGGGGGGGGCGGGGGGTTGCATTTTCGGGTTTTTGATGAGTGTGATTGCGTAGGCGCGTTTATGCTGCCTCACTTTGACAGCGCTGGTCCGGCTCCATGCTGCAGGTCAGCTGGGGTTTAATTGTCAACCTTAAATATTCATGGGCACATTGAGTAGATAAATGAAGGTATAAGCACACTGTAACATTTTCAATAGGTCAGGTGTCACTGACTTCACCGGATACAATTTACTGTATGATCCGATATTCGCTGCAATGCCAATTAATATGTTAAGAGCATGAAAAGAAACCCTAATGGCATTTTCCATGTATGCATTATGAAGTAACCCACAATGAGATGGATACCGTCCAGACTAAAGGTGCAGCGCAATAAAAAGGAGTGCTTTATGAGGGTGTTTTAAATAGGTATGAATCTATATAATTCTAACATAGACTCAAACCTTTGATTCTTTCAGTCATTACTTTTTACCTGAGCATGTGTCCCTCTTGATAACCCCAGCACAGTGGTCAAATGATTTCACAGTTTATCATCTTACTCTTGGACAAAAGGGATCAAAGCATCTGGACTCCAGCTCTTTGTAAGTTTTAAATTAGCTCAGTTAGCTTTATCACTTAGGCTTACACAGTAATCTGTTCCTACTTAATATTTATCCAGCAGCTGCCAGTTGTAACCATTATGTATCTAACTTAACTAACTACCTCATGAATGAGTTAATAATTAAACATAATGTAAACATGTGAATTTTAAATGTTATTGTTCTGTCTCGTTAAGATGGTACAATATTTATTGCCAATTATTTTTTCTTTCACAATGGGCAGTCTTTCCAGAGATTTATTTTTAAACATGACAAAGTTGAAATAAGTAACTTAGCAACAAAATGGAATCCAACCCAACCTAACTCAGCCCCCAGCTGTCCCCCTCCTGCCAAGGTTAGCCTCCCCTCTTCCTCTGTGCTTCCATCTTTCTCCTTAATGGCTTATCTGACGATAATTAACCCTGAATCCTACAGAGACGGGCCAGCGAGAGATTGATGGCCTTGTCGGCCCGCTACACCTGTTCTGCCACAAGGCTCCCAGTAACCAAACCATGGCTAAATATGACTGCCCTGGAGCCACGTGTGCTGAAGTCAAAGACAAACACAGGTCCTCCCCAGTGGCCTGGGTGTTCTGTATAGGGCAACATTGTGACCACAACCTCTGATTGCACTCATTATTCCACTGCTCTAAGGGGCCATCCTGCAGTCCCTTTTGTCCCAATTATCTACATTGTCCCTTAACATGTCTATTCAACTGCAGCTACGTCTTCTTGCATACAAATGTGCTGACTTACAGTACTTATCAAAGCATATTTTATCAGGTCAATCCTTTGGTCAGTGAATCCATTTAGGCAAGGTAACAAGTGCACATTTGGGAATTTGGCAGCTTGTGCAGGGTTTATCATTCACAATTTAAGGGCAGTTATTTTATTTTAACAGTTGTGGCTGTGACACATTACCCCCCCACCCCCCATTATATATTAAGTCAATATAAATATTTGTTTGCTCTTTTGCCATCTTGCCTAAAACATGCATATGTAACCACAGTTCAGAGAAATATACCAACAGTTGTAGCAGACTTGATTTTGTTGTCATGTTGTCAGTGTTTATCAAACAGTTTTTGCTGTAGATTACTGCTGAAAAAAGCAGATCGTCAGATCGTCATGCCGATGCCGAATGGCATTTCCAGGCTTCACACATGTGCTTATTATTACCATGAACAGATGTTAATTATTTTTTCCCCCCATTCACTTTACTTGAGATGTTCCTCACTCCCTAAGGTGGAGGCGCTGGTCTTCTTCTCAGCATGGTGGGGTGAAGCATGGGCCTCTGCCACGTTTGCTGCAGAGGGGCTTCTGGGACTGGGGGAATAATCAAATGCAGAAAACTGTTTAATTTTTCATAAACAGAGGAACCACCAAATGCACACAACTAACAATGTACCCCAAAGCAGATGTAGAGCGTTTTTTAATTTATGGAGAACTGAGCGAAATGGGCAGATGGAGCAAGAGGAGGTGGAGGCATGCTGAGGGACTCCACTTTTCCTCTCTTCTCACCTCACAAACAAGAGAAGCCTGTGAGCGTGTGCCACAACACACACAAACACACTCCCACACACCGCTCAAAGACACGAGCACATGCACAATCGCAGACATGTACCACCCCCACCATTTCCATGCACACTTCCCACTAGCTTCCATCACAACCACCACACACACACACACACACACACACACACACACACACACACACACACACACACACACACACACACACACACACACACACACACACACACACACACACACACACACACACACACACTTATGGCCCCTTTTTCAACACAATCCCACTCTACACTGTAACCCACAACCAAACACACATGGATAAGTCCGTCTCCCACACACAGACACGCAAATACAACTAAAATGGACTCTTCACCATCCGCGCCTCACAGACACAAATAATCAAATCCTCAGGGTTTGACCGGAGCCGATAGAGAACACTCAGTAATGAACTGCCTCATCTACACAGTCTGCAGGAAGTAGACAGGCTTCATTCTGGCGGGCCATATGTAGGTATGAATATGCATGGGAATCTGTCATACAGGCAACAAGCACTACATATATATGATGCCAAAGGTCGCCGGTGCGAGGAGTGAAATTAGCTCTCAGTTGGGCATTTGGAGACATAAGACTGTGTTTGGAAGCTGTGGGCGGACTGTGAATCATGAATTTAGTCCTTGGCTCTCATTTAGAGGACATCATTGATTGAGAAGTTTAGCCACTTAGTATTATATGTTTTATTAGAGGTAGGGGTGTAACGGTATCCGTATTCGTCCCGTACCGTCACGGTTCGGCACACGCAATCACACGACGAATACACCTTTTTTTTACGAGTGGGAAAAAAGTCTGTCATTTAGGGCAGTATCCACTACACTATATATAATCCAGGGGGCGGTATTGCGCCTAAAAGCTGTTTGCCAGCCGCCCTTAAACAACAAATGAAGAATAAGAAGAAACACAACAACAAAACGAACAAAATACAAGAAGAAGAAAAGTTAGTATGGCGATTTCAGATAACACACAGGAGCTAGAACCCACCTGCTTCTTTTAAATAAGCTGTGTGGGAACATTTCGGGTTCCCTGTGGACTACAATAACGATTAAGTGTGCGAGTGGTGGATCGGACGAGGACGGTGTGTCGCCGTTGTTCTACAGTGGTGCGGTATGCTAATGGGAAAAATACACGCCAAACATGCTAAATCATATCAGAAGGCATCACCCAGATTTGCCAATCACCGGAGCCCGGCAAAAGACAACAGCAGTTCAACAGCTTTTCCCCGCTGTTTTTAAGAAGCCAATAGACATGAACGCCGAGAGACCAAAATAAATAATGGAAGCTTTTGGCATATGTTTTTCAACGACTTTGCGCTCTTGAAACACTTTCTTATTATGTATGATGTCATATTTTCAAGACATTCTTTTTAGTTTTACAGCTTGATGAAACCTTTTTGTTTGACATCAGCCATTATAGATTATATGGCCATCTGAGTGTACTGTGTATGGTTTGTTTTTAACTGTTTAATACAGTTAATTATTCAAAATGTCAGAGTTCTTTATTTTTAAACTGAAACTTGCACTACTGTTCAAACATAAATAACAACAAACCTGGAATTATGCATTTGGGACTTTTTTTTGCTTTTTCTTGTTGTACCGAACCCGTACCGAACCGTGACCTCCAAACCGAGGTACGAACCGAACCGTGACTTCTGTGAACCGTTACACCCCTAATTAGAGGTAGAAGAAACATGTTGAAGTACATTTGGTGCATGTTGCAAATACACCAAAGTGGCGCTAAAGATATGGTGGTTCACATTTTATCTTCCTGGCATAATCATTGGAGCAGCCATTGCATTTTTAAAAGACAAGGTGATGCTGTATGTAGAATATTTATGTTGAATTTAATCAGGAGCTTAACAGAAAAAGTATCCAGTATTGAATGCACACACAATTGCACACAGACTTTCTATATTCTTAGGGTAAAAAGCACCACAATTACCAAGTTCCCAGAAGGATTTGTATTAGCATCTGCATGTTTGAATATAACATGATGGTCTTCCTAATACAGCATGCAGTAGCCTGCCAAGATTTAAAATGTGAAGGATGATAGTCAGATATATTTATGTTACTTATTAGTTCATATTTAAAAAACAACATCAACTATACTGCATTTTCAATAAGGGTTTAAAGGTAACATATTTCTTTACGGTCGCAGTTTCAAACACCATGTTGGCATTGCAAATTAAAATAAAACTGTCTTCAAAAGAGTCATTCTGTTGATTGAAGTTGTCAAAAACACATATGTAATCTGGGATTTAGGAAAGTGTTGTTGCATTAGAACGTAATTTTCAGGAGAGCAGCCTGCCACTGTGACTTTATTTGATGCTATATGAAAACAGTGATTAAAGCTGCATGGTCAGTTATTAGATAGTTGATCAATTTAAATGTGCAGTATTTTTTCGTACAGCTTTCCTTCCTTTAAGTTAATATGCACTGGTTACAATATCTGCACTGTATCGACCTCGCAGGCTCTTGTACTTGACATCAATTTAGTTTTTTTCAGGTAAGATTTTCTCCCAACTGACTTGTCACTGCATTTCAAAACCCAAATTCTTCTAGTAAAATAAATAAATAAAATACATATTTTTGTGAGGCTGCTGTTCCAACAAGCAAAACTATCTCCAGCTTGTTAACTATTTATTTGAAGTGACGTTAGAACAGCATTATGCTTCACCAACACACATGTGTCCCCAGGCATGGCCCAGACGGCCTCACTGTCCCGCAGTCTTTCTGCTGTAAATTCCCCACTTAAAATTTCATGATCTCCGCTCGGCAGGATACCACTTCCATCATGAAAGAGTTCTCAAACCTAATAACCGTTACTACTCTGGCGGAGCCATCAAAAACCTATTTGTTTCAACAAAAGCCCTCTCCCCCATGCAATGCTGCTGGGTAATAATGCCAGATAGGTTTTAAGGGCAATGAATTGTGGAATTACCATTTTCTCCTCTCTCTGTCTCTGTCTCTCTCTTTCCTTCCTTTCTCTATCTCTCTCACTCTCTTGAGATCATTATATTAAACACTTAATTATTCATTGGTAATGCCTGTCATGGTGAAATATTGTCCTCTGCCAATCTGAATGCATCATAGTGCCTGGGCCTGCCTCTCTCCTCGAGGTTAATGGCACAGCCCTCACTTGCATTAGCTTGGCTAAATGCAGTGCACCTCATAAGTCAAAGTTCTCTAAGTGAGTTGGGAAGTCATCACCTCGAGCTCTCTCTTTTTCTTTCTCCTTCAGCACGTGGGTCAGTGAGATCATCCTCACACAGGAACTAGCTCTAAACACGCACACACAACCAGTGTTGGGACTAACGCGTTACAAAGTCGTTACAAAGTAACGCGTTAATGTAACGCCGTTATTTTTGGCGGTAACTAGTACTCTAACGCATTACTTTTTAAATTCCATAACTCAGTTACCGTTACTACATGGTGCGTTACTCCGTTAGTTTTTTGTATATAGTCAACAGCCAGGCGAACAGAGATGAGAACTGTACTTAAGTACAGTACTTGAGTAAATGTACTTAGATACTTCCTATGTCACATGCGGAGACGGGCTGTGGGCGTGTTTGTGTTGTTTACTAACAAGACTATCATGGCGGCGGCGGCGGAGCTCAAGTCTAGTTTCTCCACCTGGAGATATTCTCACTATTTCACTTTTGTCGAGCACAAAGAAAAGAACGTTTTAGTTAAATGTAAGTTGTGTCTTGGCGGGTCAAAGATCCTATCTACTGCCCAAACCAGTAATTCAAATCTCTTAAAACATCTGCAAAAACAACATGCTGGGACGAAGCTAGTAGCTAAGACCACAGAGACTCAGCCGACGCCACTCCACCTCCACCTAAGCAACAGCGGCTGGATTTTAACCGAGGGACTGCTAGCCAGGGAAAAGTCGATGAAGCCATTGCACGGTATGTTGTAGAACACATGCAGGCTATTGCTACAGTGGAGTCACCCGCTTTCAGGGAGCTAGTTAGCATGATACCATGTCCGGGCGGCACACGGCATATGGGACGGAAAACTTTTTCCAACTACCTGGAGAAAGAATATACAAAAATGGAAAGCCAGCTAATATCGATGCAATCCAGATTGCATATAATGCATGTCAAGTTGATCAACAGATTGTATTATTCTCCAACGCAATACTGTTATTGCATTGGAGAATAATTAATGGGAGCCGTTTTTTGTAACTAACTAAAACGTTACTTTTCACAATAACGCATTACTTTTTGATGTAAGTAACTAGTAAAGTAACTGAGTTACTTTTGAAATGAAGTAACTAGTAATGGTAACTAGTTACTGGTTTTCAGTAACTAGCACAACACTGCACACAACACACGTGTCCATATTGGCGCTTTATTGTTTTTGCTGAAGGATGCTTTGGGCTTGACAGAACGGTTGAAGCTGAATGGGGCTTGCCATCAGGGCTTTTAAAGGTGAGGGGTAAATGGACTACTATTCATGCACTGCACTCATGGACTGAGCATCCATAGATGGCCCCTATAGGGTACAGAGTATTATGACTACATTATGAGACTGACATTAGTCATTCCATACCACATGTTCAATTTGGACGGACACACACAGTATTAAACAGATTAAGGAGATAGTGGTGACAAGATCTCTCAGGTCTGATGCGAAGATGCATGGCAGCCTCTTGTGTTAATACACTCTGGCATGCAATATTTCTTCAGCAAATATGCAGTGCTAACAAAAATGATAGTTTTGTGCACTTAAGCTAATTGCATGTCGATTACATCTTCCTGATATTGCCAAAATGAAATGTATTTTATCATCGGTTAACAGGGTATTACACGTTATAAGAAACCTTTCGGGATTAAAAAAAAACATTTAGTTGTGTGCCAATAACAGGAAATGCTGACATATGAGCAAACATTTCACCAGCATTGCAGCTTTTCTCAGTGGCAAATAAAATGAATACAAAAAAACAATTAATTTCATTTGAAAGGAGGTCAATCTGTTTTAACCCCCGCTGAATGAAGTGGCAGAGAAAAGGGGGCAAAAGGATGCCGGAGATTAATACCTTGTCTTGGAAGCCAATATGGATCATTATTTCACAGCCTTCTATTACCTGGTTAAACATGTATGACTTTATGTCAGCACATTATTAAAGGTGCCAGCGAAAAGGCTCTATTGCTGCCCTGATGCTTACCTCACCACTTGGCCATCCAGGAAAGATCACAGTGAGAAAAAAAAGAAAAAGTTATTGGAAAGCAGTCTATCTCAGCAGATTGTGTACCCTCTCGAAGGACCATAATGAAAACAACGTGCTTACAGTCGTGTTTGAATCTGCAGAAAACACATACATTACTGGTGCATTCTTAACTATCAGGTATTATTGAACACCACTGCAGTCCTATTATCTAATGATCTTCTTTAGTACATTTGTGGCTTTCCTAGGTAAATCATTTGTAAACTTGGAAGAGACAAAATCAATTCCATTCATGAAGTGGAGCAACTCAGTGTTTTGCTTTCATACTTTAGACGCTCATTAAAATGGAAAGAGGAGAGAGAAAGTATCAAGGGGCCAACACTATACCATCGCTGGTTCCTTTAAATCATTTGTTTGTTATTAGGTAATGACCCCTGAAGACCAACAGCGCATTTGGATGAGGACATTTCTGGCCTTCACTTCACAGTTGACTCCTCAGTCCTCACTGTAGAGCTCATTAGTGAACCATCTAATCTCATTAGACAATGCTAGGCTGTGGTGGCACCGCGACAAAGTAACCAGCCTCTCTCTCTCTCTCTCTCTCCCTCTTCGGCTTGGGCCCCGGCGCAGAAACAGGTGTGGGAGCGGGCGTGCGAGGCTGGGACAGGCGGGGTCCTCGCTAACCCTTCTCCTCTAATTGCGGTGGATGCCAGTATGCTCTCGCTCTCTGCTGCCTTTCATAACAGTTGGTGTTTGGCAAGAGGCTTTTATGTTTATTTTAGCTGATACTTTGCTACTTACTGTCTCTGTCGAAGGAATATTTTTGCATCCTTAGTTGAATTGAAACGTGTTCGTCCCTCGTGAACGTGGATGCCAACTGCTCCAAGACACATTATCGTAACACAGACACTTTTGAAACTTCTAGCAACAATCTGATGTTGATTTAGTCTTTCTGTAACTATTTACAAGAACACTTCTGCACATAGAGAGAGAGACGGAGGCGTTGCAGCACAGCTGTGGGGATTCAACCATGTTTGAGCTCCTTAGGCCATAAGCATATAGGGCTGGATATTTTCATGTTGACTACAATGATAATTACATTTTGGCTTGCTGTTACATGTAAGTCATGCAGGTTTACAATGGATGCAAGTCTTAAATCATTCACATTATTTCCTGATACTTATCCTTTTTTTCTAGGAGGCTAATCTCAACATTAACAATGAGCTGGGTTTCTGATGCACCTCATTGATACTTTTCACTCTCAACATTCTTACCTCAGCATCACATTTAGGATTTACTCCCCTGTCTGCACGTTTTCTCCACGAGGCTCATATTCCAAATCACGTGGAGCCCTATTTATTGTTGCAGCTTATTTAAATAATCACCCGCATGTCAGCGCACATTATGGCCCTCCGTCAAGGTAATAACACATTGTCATTGCTGTTGGGAAGCAAATATTAAACCATAGATCAACGTTTAACAATGGATAATGGACTGAATCTGCATGTTTCCGTTTCCATTTCAGTTGGCCTTCGGCTATATTAGAATAATTTAATGCTCCAAATAATATGAAAAAAAGGCTGTGTTGGTATTATTGCTTTTCTTGATAAATAGTTAAAAGAATCCATGTTACATGTATTATAGAATATGAGGTTGTTTGCGACAGACTGTGATGTTAGTGAGCCTGTGTGTTTGTACAAATAGCAGAGTCAAAAATCACATATATATATACTATAAATGAATCTTTCTCTTTGATTTATATGTGCCTGTGAACAGTGCTGCATATTTAAAATATAAATAATAAGGTGTAAACAAGGTGTACAAGGTTTACTGTTTCCTATGGAGACCGTAGGGTTGGGCTTTCAGCACCCAATTCCATCATCTCTCCTGGAAACATTTGTACACATGCAGTTAGAACAATTCAAACCTGCAATCACCGCTATGTTTACCAGCTAAAAATGTTGCTTAAAAAATACCTGATCACATAAACAATTTGCTAAGTTGGGTCAAAAAGGTCCAACACAGGGAAATAGCTGACAGAAAAAGAGCTGAAAATCACTAAAGCTAAGGACAACTACAGAGTTACCGAATGGGTCTAGATGCTACTGTTTGATTGGTAACTAACTGTCTAACTTTAGTCTTTCCAGGTGCACACACACACACACACACACACACACACACACACACACACACACACACACACACACACACACACACACACACACACACACACACACACACACACACACACACACACACACACACACACACACACACACACCAACACCACACACACACACACACACACACACACACACACTTCCTTATCAGTGATTGTGCTCCAGGTTCAATGAACCATCACTTGGATAATCTCCCCAGCAGATCAGTGTGTGTTGGGTGCCAGGCCTGCAGCGTTTGCCCCAGGGATTCCTCTTTGGATCAGCTGTTGCTAGCTGAGCCAGCGGCTAACAGAGCCCTGGGGAGCTCCAGGTGGGTCTGATTAGCTCTCCACGGAAGAGAAGGGTCAAGTGAAGGCAGCTCGGGTTACCTTCGCAGAGGTGGAAAAGGAAGAGAGAAAAGGGAGGTAAGAGAGGAAAAGCAATGTGTGGCGGACAGGCAAATGAGTGGTAGCGGGGCAGTGAGTGGGGAATTAGACACATGTCGGGACGAGGTCTCAATTTTCCTGCAATCAGCACGATACCTGGCCTCATCTTAATTGGTCAGGATACCTCACCTAATCCATCGCCTGTCTTCCTCGGTGTCTGGAGCCCTCTAAGCTCCAGACGGCACTGAGGCGAAGGGACAACATCCAGGGATGAAAAAGGGGCCTCTCTTGGACACCTAATCCAATTAGATAACTGTTGGAAAACCCTGAGTGGAGTTTCACGTCCCTTAAAAGTAGACACGAACTCTGGCAACCTCTGTGACCCCGGAGAATGCCATCTTGTTAAGAGTCGCAGCAGGGACCCCTATCCCCCTCTCTTGATCTCTTTGACTGTGGGTTTGAGTGTGTGTTTGTGTGAAGAGCAAGTCTAGATCTCATCCAAGTCTTAAATAAATCAGTTTTCAGAAGGAGCTCTCCTGATAGTTGTTTAGCGGCACTTCTGTTTGTTTTTGCGTTTAAGCTTAATTAACTTTTTAATACTCTTATGTAAACACAAACAAAATAAAACAGAACAACACTCAAGCATATAAAAGCACAGAAAGTGCACTACAGGGACCCGTCTGATTTATTCATATTTACAGAATCACGATTGCCTTAGGTGATATCTTTGCCTGTAAATACATGAATATGTATCAGTGCTTTTTGAGACATGCTATGATTTGTACATTTCCCACACAGCTCCCTTCTTTTATTAGCGCACAAACGTTTGAGGCGCTGCATTTAAAAGCTGTTGTTTTCCATTTCTGGAACATACCTAGGTATTGTAAACTTTTAATGTGCCCTGCCAAATTGGCGTGGCCTCGGAAACTGCCCTTAAATGCTTGCTGAAGGGGGGCACCCACTGCCCCTCGTAATACCCCATAATGTCCCTGCGTAGTGATCAAACAATGAAATTTAATCAGTGGCCTCCAGTCTACTTCCCATAAAAATGTGTTCTCTAATATAAAGTTCATTTCTATGAATATTAAAGCAGCATATCATCTGTTGAATATTTGATTTGATCTCTACCTTAAATAATGCAAAATAGGGAATAGAACATTCGCCCCTTTTTCTTATCGACGGTGACTTTGTCCGCTATTGTATATATCACACATTACATTACCAGCGGTGGCATCTTTAATATAGGGGTAGTTAAAAATGGAACCTTCTACAACGGATATTACGCCACAGCTTAGGGGCATTTTGGCTGTCACTGAAATATAGTGAAACAGAATGATGAAGTTTAAAGTAAATGTGTTATGGGAAACATTGCTTTACACCTGCTCACTGTGAATGAACTTTGAATGAGCAGAGTGGCTGGAAAAACTGGAAGAGAAAGTAACAAGGCATAAAGCAGATTCTTGGCACATACTGAATCTGTAAGACATGAAAATACTAAAATAATTATGTAAGGGCTGCTCTGGCTCCACGCACAGCTTTGGATGCTTATCGAGTATAATTGTGTGACATTATAAGGATGCAAATGAAGTGTGTAGACATGGCAACCCTGTTGGAAACAGCCTTGAGGCTGTCCCCCCTTTGTTTCCTTCCCCTCTCAGCCATATTCTAATTGTATTATCCCGTCATTTTAGTTATTTGCTTCTCTCTCGTTTGCTGTCTCCCTCCTCTGAAAGCCTTTGTATAGCACAATCATCAAGGTGATAATTGCATTGCCAGTCCCCAGTAAGAGACATTCTTAATTATTTCAGCATTATGCGGTAGTTATACAGGCAATTAATGCTTGACTTCACAATTATATACTTTGTTTGATTGCCTTTTATCAGCAGGATACAATGGGCTTATTTGCGGCTGACAAGAAGAGCACCACAGTTTTATACAAAAGATAAGTGATGTGACATTCCCTGTATGGCTTCCATTCACATGCAAACATCGCATGTTGCGTTGAAGTGCTTTTAATCTCACAAACACCCCACGCATGAAAACAGTTCCGCAGAAATGTGTGGACGTTGGATGAGCTGTCAAGCCATGAAAAGCAGTTTGGGTCAATCTGTGCTTTGGAAGACTTCATGCATTATCCGCGAGTCTCACTTGAGTCTGAATTGTTGACGCCTTCATTGCAACACTCGCTCATATGGATTGTTAAAGTGCCATGCTTTGATGTGCTAAGGAGTTGTTTGAAAGTCTTTATTGTTAACTGACTTCTCTCTGTATCACTCCTCGAGTATCGGCAATCCTAACAGTAACACGCTTGAAATGTGTTGCTAATAAGTGACATTATATTTTATATGCTGCTTTATAATTCAATTCAGGCCTAATTGCATTGAGGTATACACCTGGCACTGGTCCTCACTACCACATTCCTCTTTCTTTAAAGTCTTGGCCCGGGCATCAAAGCCGCCTGGTTTTGATGATATGTTGGCACTGCTCAGTGTTGGCTGCAACTTAAATGGGCTTTGAGTGTTGCATGTTAAAAAAAAAAAAGGGCCGCAGCTCTTCATCTCAGCAGAACAGGATATTATATGAACTTTTCAATGTCAGATTTTATAGGAAACATTCTTAAATATTAAAGGAAACTGCAAACCAGAAAGGGTCCACAGAGCCTCATATACAGTGTGTTATCATTGTTTTCTTCATCCCATGCTATTCTACTGAGTCAATATTATGGACATATGTACCAGACAAGATTTAGCAGACTAATGGACCAGACTAGTGGCTGGTCTTGTGCGCTCTATGGACAGAAACTTAACAGAAACATGACAACATTATCACAAGCTACATTTGGTTCAGATATCGGCACCGGATGTTGAATTCAATAATCTTTTTTAAAACACTTCATGGACTGACGATATGAATGACATGGCAGAAAAGAGAAGGGTATAAGCAAGTATTCCTAAGAAAGTGAATTCAGTATTGTTTACAGATGTTCATTTGTATTTGCTGCTATCTGCCAATTCATGGCTTATTCTGTTCTTCATCATTCTGTGTAACTGTCAAGATAAGGTACTGTTATATTGATTCATTGATCATTTTTTTAAAGCTGCATTTAGTCATCTCTGAACACTAGCGCTTCGAGATTTGTCTTGGCAGATGAGAAGTACTATATAAATTCAATGTATTATTATTATTACTTACTAGGAAGCAAAACCCTGGAAATACAAACTTTTACACACAGCTCGATGTAATATTGGCTCATCAACATGTTATGTCTACCTATTGATCCTCTGCTCTGCTAGAACAGCCCTTCTGATGCAACATAAGCACACACCCAGGACACAGAGAGCCACATGAGCATCTTATTTGAGACGCAATTCTAAATTGTATTGCTTTTCTTATGGCTGATGTGTGTGTCTTGAGAACATGATTGTTATAATAAAAAATAAGAGATACAGCCCTGTTTACAGTAATGATGATACTGCTGTCAGAGCTAAAGATGAAAATGATAAATATTGTAACAGCACAATAAAACAACTTGCCTGTTGTATTATTTATTAGAAAACATTTTCAGGGTGCATTTGTTTGGTTTTTTTTCCACTTTTGCACACATCATTGAGTATTTCACTGAGCTGCATTCATAGATTAAGAGTGCAAATAGGCCAATCAGTGGTACAAATGATTCCATCGCAGTTAATATGCAACCCATAGTTTATGTATGGAACAATTAATGAGCTTCATTATTAATAACTAAGAATAACTTGCTTCCTGCTGTGTTTGAGAACATCCATTTTCAACTGGAGTAGAGAAATGGTTATGCAACTAACATTTCTGATCTTTATACAAGATACAATTATCATGGAAAGCAAAGTGTATACTGATATGTAAACATGTCATTCTGAGCGCATGAATACTCTCTTCAAAGGACAGGAGTAAAAACTACACTTATGTAATGATGTTAATTTAATATTTTCTTCATTTGATTTATAATGTATTCCCAATTGATGTAGAAATCTTGGGAAATTACTTTTATATACTTTATTTTCATAATGTTGAGATACTTTACTTTAGTATTTAAATGTTTTGCTACTTTGTACTTCTACTTCACTACATTTATTAAATACCTTTAATTACTTTACACATTTGGATTAATGATGTGAAATAAAATCAAAACTTAAATAAGACTTTAGTTACACCTGGAGTAAATTCATACTGCATCAATAATTATAATCAATATATAATACTGTATTATTCTGAAATGGACCAATCTGCATAATGAGTACTTTTATTTTAGTTGTTTAAGTATATTTTGATGCTGATACTTTAACACTTTTACTTTAACATTTAGAATGTTTGACTTTTACTTGTAACAGAGTATTCCTATACTCTGGTACTTCAAGTACAAGATCTGAGTACTTCTCCCTCTTCTGTCAAAAGGTCACCATGAACCGAAGTTTTTCCATTAATTAGCACTTATTTATTAAATATTATGAATATGTCTTTATTATCAGGCTATGTTCCACAATCATTCAAAGTAGCAGTGATAAAACCGCTTCTTAAAAAGCACAACCTCGATCCAGAGGTTTTAGCCAACTATAGACCTATTTCTAATCTTCCGTTCCTCTCAAAAATTCTTGAGAAAGCGGTCGCAAAACAGTTGTGTGATTACTTAAAAAACAATGATTTATTTGAAGCTTTTCAGTCTGGCTTTAGAACACATCATAGCACAGAGACAGCTCTGGTTAAAGTCACAAATGACATTCTAATAGCCTCTGACAAGGGACGTGTCTCTATTATTGTTTTGTTCGATCTCAGTGCTGCATTTGATACTATCGACCATGATATCTTATTGCAAAGACTAGAGCACTTAGTTGGCATACAGGGAACTGCTTTAGACTGGTTTAGGTCCTATCTATCTGAACGCTCTCAGTTTGTACGTGTCAATGATGAATCTTCCACGCAAACCAAAGTTAGCCATGGAGTGCCACAGGGCTCAGTGCTCGGACCTATTTTGTTCACATTATATATGCTTCCGTTAGGCAATATTATAAGGAATCATTCTGTAAACTTTCATTGTTATGCGGATGATACTCAACTATATTTATCAATCAAGCCTGATGAAATTAATCATCTAAATAAAATTCAAGACTGCCTTAAGGACTTAAAAACGTGGATGACCTTAAACTTTTTGATGTTAAACACGACCAAAACTGAAGTTATTGTACTTGGCCCGAAGAATCTACGAAACAAATTATCTAAGGATATACTAACTATGGATGGCATTAATTTGGCCTCCAGTGAGACTGTAAGGAATCTTGGTGTTATATTTGATCAGGATTTATCCTTTAACGCCCACATAAAATCAATTTCAAGGACCGCCTACTTCCATCTACGTAACATTGCAAAAATCAGGCATATCTTGCCTCAAAACGATGCAGAGAAACTAGTCCATGCATTTGTTACTTCAAGGCTGGATTATTGTAACTCTTTATTATCAGGGTGTACCAAGAAGTCAGTCAAGTCGCTTCAGCTGATTCAAAATGCTGCGGCTCGTGTACTAACCAGAGTTGGGAAAAGGGACCACATTACTCCTGTTCTGGCTGCCTTACACTGGCTCCCTATAGAACACAGGATAGAATTTAAAATTCTTCTTCTCGCCTACAAAGCCCTTAATGGGCAGGCGCCATCTTACCTTAAAGAACTCATTATACCCTACTGTCCTACTAGGGCATTGCGTTCCAAGAATGCAGGGTTGTTGGTTGTTCCTAGAGTCTCTAAAAGTACAATGGGAGCCAGAGCCTTTTCTTATCAAGCTCCACATTTGTGGAATCAGCTTCCAGTTTGTGTTCGGGCGGCAGACACCCTATCCGTTTTTAAGAGTGCGCTTAAGACCTTCCTTTTTGATAAAGCTTATAGTTAGGGCTGATTAGATCCAGCCCCTAGTTTTGCTGATATAGGCTTAGTTTGTCGGGGGACATCTTACTTCTTCCTTCTCTCTGTCTATACCTGTGTACTCTCATGTTCCGATTAACCCAGCTTCCCCAAATGTCTTTCTTTTTGGTGTCTATATACGCCGGAATCTGGAGTCATGGATGATCCTGCGCTCCTCTGTCCTGGATCGCGAGCCCTGGATCTTGAGTCGTGGCTGTGGTCCTGGATCATAGGTCCTGGATGGATATCCTCGTGGATTCATCTTCCTATTATACACACATGCATTTCCAAACATTTGGACTACCTATGTTGCAAATGTATTATCTTTTCAATTTACACACGGCATCTATTGCACGTCTGTCGGTCCTGGGAGAGGGATCCCTCCTCTGTTGCTCTCCCTGAGGTTTCTCCCATTTTTCCCTTTAAACTGTGGGTTTTCTCCGGAAGTTTTTCCTTGTACGATGTGAGGGTCTAAGGACAGAGGGTGTCGTATTGTCATACTGATATTTTGTACAAACTGTAAAGTCCACTGAGACAAATGTAACATTTGTGATATTGGGCTATATAAATAAACATTGATTGATTGATTGATTGATAATGTATAGGTTAAGGTAAGAATTATTGTTCGTTGAAAAAAAAAGTTTTCATCTACCACCCGGCCTGCACGCAAAGTGACTCAAATCAAACGACCTCAGGATGGTGCGGGATCAACAGGTGCAGCTGGGCCGGTTAGCATGCTACATCCGATGCTAAAAACAGGCGGATGCTGCAGGTGACTTCTCATTCACTTGTGAAATGTTACCCTTAGTTTTCTGTTTATGACATCGCTGTTAGAGATACAGTATTAACCCCAAAACGTCTTCAGCTTCAGAATGTTTGTATACTCCGAGGAGCACAGTGAACACAGAGAGGATGAGTGGACTTGTTATAAACATTTCACATGCAAGGAGATGGACTGATAACTTGAGCATGAAGAGGCGTTGCTGTGCCCAGGACTTCACACACCTTCACACAGGTAAGTGAAACAACACACAGATGGTTGTAACTTTAGAGAACACATATAAGCAAGTGTTCTGTGTGCACCACAGGTTATGCTAAACCTTTTTTTGCTTTCATGTGTTGGTGTTTTCTGCTGCTGTGCAGTTCTCATTCATAACACTCCGTTCGATGTCTCACTATGGGATGCGCCTCATCGCGGAGCAAACATTAGCATCAATCTCATTACGCCAATCCTGATTGGCTGGTGATCTTGACGTCAGGGAAATCACCCCCTATAAGTAGCTTGCGCCACGACGCATGCGCCATTCAAACACCTCTTCTCGCTTCAGAGCACATCTCTATGGTAGCCGGACAAGCTTAACGGTCCACAGACTGAACCCAAATATCCATTTCGGTCGACGGGCGCTCGCCGGCTACTCCTTCTGCTTCGCAGGAAGACGGTAATTACTAATGCTAGTTATTGTTGAAATCGACCTCGACGCTCTCTTTCCCCGGAAAGAAAGCTAGGTCTGACTTTTTCAAGCTAGCGTTAGCTTGCTCCCTCACTACCGACACCACGGTAGCGAGGAAGTTTTTTCTTTTCTCTTCCCCACGGAGGAGGAAAGGATTAAAAGGAGCATACTGCCACACCAGTCAGTATTCTCCGGGAATAAAAGACCCACACCGTCCTTTTCTCCGGATTAAGGACAGGGTGGTAACCTCTTTTTCTCCCGACCTACCTGTTGAGAGCGGGTCCTCTCCACGCCATGAGGCGAACAAGATGGACGCCCCTCTCCCTCACACCAGAGGAGTCAGGGACTCGGTGGCTCGACTCTGCGGCTGCGGGTTGAAGATCTCGGGCACAGACACACACCAGGTCTGCTCGTCCTGCCTCGGGCTGGAACACGCCCGAGGCGCTATCGACAACCCCGGCTCGTGCGGATATTGTGTCCGCTTCACCGTAAAGAGCCTCCGCCGAAGGCTAGCATGCCAAGCTAGCCTGTCGGAGCAGGACCCCCCCATGTCCTCTGACCTGCCGGCCGGCAGTCAAGACGCGGGGGCATCCGCCACAGAGAGTGAACCCCTCTCCATGTCGGTCTGGGGCTCAGTATCTGCGATGGCCGCATAACCGGATTCCCGCGCCCTGGCAGGCCGGGACCCGGTGACGGCAAGACACGCGGGAACGGGACCCCACGCTTTACCGAGCTGGGGCTCCCGGTTAGACCTCACCATGGTCTCACCCGCGGAGGATGTCCTCGAGCTGAACTACGACGAGGACGAAGAGGACGCCTCGGTGTTCCTCCTGTCCGAGTCGGATGAACATGAAGAGGACATCTTCATGTCATCGGCTCAGGCTGCAAAGCCTGGAGCGAGGGCTGCTCTCCCAGACGATAGCACACCAGCTTCGCCCTGTCTGAGCATGGACCTGCAGGCCGTGTGCAAACGCGCTGCGGCCAGACTCGACATCCCGTGGCCTGAAATGGCCAAGGAGACCTCCAGGTCCCGCTACGAAGGGAAACATTTTCCCCAAGCAGCGCGGACAAAGAGGCAACTCCTTCCGGTCTTCCCGGAGATGTTGGATGAGGTGTCGGTCTCGTGGAGAGACCGGCCCTTCAGCAACAAGGTCCCAATCCAGGGTGCCTCCTCCCTAGACTGTGACGGAATGGAGAAGCTCGGCCTGCTCCGCATACCGCCCATGGAACCGCTGGTAGCAGCCCACCTCCTACCGAGGATGGGCCCGTCACCAAGCAGGAACCCCATGCTGCCGGCAAAGTCGGACCGATTTCAGTCGACAATGACTGAACGGTCCTACAAAGCCGCAGCGTTGTCCGCCAGGGCCCTGAATGTGGCCTCGCTGCTAACCGCTTACCAAGCGGAGCTCTGCGAGGACCTGTCGGGTAACCCGGGGGCAGCCACTCTGGACGAGATGGCAGCGATCACAGACATCTGTCTCCGTGTCCAACGCTGCGCCGTCCAGGCCACGGGTAAGGCAATGGGGATCATGGTGGTGCAGGAAAGAGCGAGATGGCTCAACCTCACCAACCTCCCAGACCGGGAAAAGGAGGATGTGCTGGATATGCCCATCGTTCCCGAGGAAATTTTCGGCTCCGCTCTTGCTTCCATGCAAAGGAGGTGTGAGTCGAAAAAGAGGGAGGACGAGGCACTCCACCTCTGCCTCCCTCGAAGGGTCCAGCCGCTGCCTTCGCAGCAGCAGTCCTTCGCCCAAGCTGCCTTGAACCCTGCTCGGTTTAAAACACCGAAAATGCAGAGGTCGCAGCCCGCCCCGAGTCCCCAGCCCAGGCTGGAGACGAGGGCGAGCTGGCCCAGAAAATCTCCGGTTCCGGCTGCAGCTCAGGCGCAGCCAACCCAGAATTTCGACCAGCAGGCGAGGAAGAAGAAGCGAGCGGCGTGACAGCCCCTCCTTCTCCCCTCCGTGACAGAGCTGGAAGTCCACGGTTCCCCAGCTCTAAATGTGTGTGTGAGAGTGATGGTTACTGTGAAATGCGTAATGGCACTGCGCCACTGGCTGCACCCGACTTTTCTAGTACGAGGTGTGCCTATGGGTGCTGTCCTTTCACGGAAAGTGGTCACCACGGACGCATGTCTGTCAGGTTGGGAAGGTATTTATGAAGGTCGCCCGGTGAGGGGTCTCTGGAGCAGAGACCTCCAGCGGGCACACATAAATTACCTGGAGCTTTTAGTGGTGTTTCTCACCCTAAAACGCTTTCTGCCTTTCCTCAGGGGACATCACGTCCTCGTGAGGACAGACAATACGACCACAATATCGTATATTAACCGCCAAGGGGGTTTGCGTTCTCTCCAGTTACACACACTGGCGCGCAAACTTATCCTATGGAGCGGGAGACGTCTCCTCTCTCTGAGAGCGACGCACGTACCGGGAGTGATGAACCTCGGGGCAGATCTACTGTCCAGAGGTATACCACTTTATGCAGACTGGACTCTACATCCAAGGATTGTGAGCCAGCTGTGGGTGCGTTACGGCAGAGCCGCGGTGGATCTGTTCGCATCGAAAGACAACGGTCAGTGTCAGCTGTTCTTTTCGATGCGCGATCTAAATGCACCGTTAGGCGTGGATGCACTCGCGCACAATTGGCCCCCGGGCCTTCTGTACGCGTTCCCACCCCTGGCTCTGATACCCCCAACTCTGGCCAGAGTGAGAGAGCAACGCCACACACTTATCCTGATAGCTCCGCACTGGCCAGCTATGTACTGGCTAGCGGAGATATATCAGCTGCTGTGCGGGCAGCCATGGCAGCTCCCACTACGCAGGGACATACTGTCCCAAGCAGGGGGGGCGATCTTTCACCCACACCCAGAGCGCTTGGCTCTATGGGCCTGGCCCGTGAGTGGTACAATCTAAATACAGTGTGACATGACGCTGACCCTGGCAGCTGCCAAGCGAGCCAGTGGCACTCATGCACTATCTGTACGGTTTTCATGCACTCAGTTTGCCCCAGGGCAAACAGAGTGTGGTTGAAGCCTAACCCCGCCTTTATCTTAAGGCGGTCGGTTCGGGTACCACATTTGACATTGAGGCATCCTCCCCGCCACTGTATTCCTCCGGGGAACAGCGGCCGGACTTGCCGTGTCCAGCCCGTGCTTCACGCACGTACAGGGACAGATCAAGGGTGCTTTGTCATAATGACCAACCCCTTGTGTCCTGGGCTAACCCTTACAAGGGCAAGCCTGTTACTAAGCAACGGCTCTTCCACTGGTCTGTGGAAGCAATTGCTTTGGGGCTCATACGAGTCAGAGTTCGCAGGCACCCTCGGGTCCGCGAGCTCTTTCGACTCAGGGTCTGGCTGCATTCTGGACTCTGTCCAGGATGTCTCCCATCAAAGACATTGGTGCAGCGGCGAGCTGGTCCTCGCCGCTCACTTTTGTCTGCCTCCTAACAGGCTGGACGTTCTGCTCCCAGTGTGACTCAAGCAGTGCTGGGCACCTGGTTGAGTCAGAGCTCTACCTGTTAAGTTCTGGTTGGTTTGGTGATTTTCGAGATAAGCTCGTCTGGCCATACGGGAGCTACAATTTCCCATAGTGAGACATCGAACGGAGTGTTATGAATGAGAACTATAGGTTACTTACGTAACCCCAGTTCTCAGAGTAACATGAAGTGAGATGTCTCACCAGACGGCCCTCCTTGCTATGGTGAAGCGAGAAGAGGTGCTTATTTTGAATGGCGCATGCGTCGTGGCGCAAGCTACTTATAGGGGGTGATTTCCCTGACGCTGACGTCAAGATCACCAGCCAATCAGGATTGGCGTAATGAGATTGATGCTTCTGTTTGCTCCGCGATGAGGCGCATCCCATAGTGAGACATCTCACTTCATGTTACTCTGAGAACTGGGGTTACGTAAGTAACCTATAGTTTTCTATGAATGTTGTTGTCTGCTTTGGTGTTGTTTTATTCTGCTGTGTAGAGATGTTGTATTGCTGTAGCCTAATAGGCCAATGCTCTACACCCGCCAAGGTATAGGATGTTTTTAGTTATTGTGGATCATGTTTGATTAGTTTTCCTGAGCTGTTTTCTTGTTTGTTGGCTATACTGAGGAAAACAGTTGTGATTTGAGTTGTACTGTATGTACACGCTGCAAATGGTTGTTTATATAAATGGGTCTTGGTTTGGACATGAGGCCTCTGTGGTGGGCCTACAGTATGTTGCCATGCTAATGCTTTCATTGTGTAGCCTCAATGTGTTCTTTATTTATCAGTAGGCTACTTCCATCATATTACCTAATCATCATTGATTATTTTATTTGTTTGCAGTATCAAGGCACACTCGTGAAATTGCTTCAATGTAACTATACTTAGATTTTTTTTCTTGAGAATAACAAACTATTTATATCCTCTGTTAAGAAGTCAGCCAGCTTTGTGAAAGCAATATTCTAAGATCATGACACCAGCTCCAGGTTAGACTCTTATTATACATGTAGGAAGAATAATAACAGCAACTTTACAACATGGTTAACTCTGATGTAGTTTTTAAATGTACAGGTTTATAGTGCAATAAGCCTACAGAGAAAATAATTGCAGTTATTCCTCTGCTCAGTTTACTTTTTTGAAATCCACTAAGAGGACATCATCATCTTATCTTTAGCGTGCTGTAACTTTTTTTATTTGCTTCATGAGCTCTCCTTTATTACTGTTAATGATAATTAGAAATGTTATTACTATTCTCATATTCTGGACTTGAGGGGCACTTCAGTCATAGAGGGCAGCTTGAGTTACAAAAGTAGCTTTTATCTGCAACTCCCTTCCTGACATCGACCCAAACACAAACCCCATACACACTGGCATCCACCCTCACACACACGCCGCAGTAACAAACACATGCACAGCAGTCATTGCCCATGCAGCAGGACATACATCAAGACCACCGTGTGGACATCAAAGATCAAATTACACCTCCCAGTATGAGACACATTGATAACCCCGATGTCAGTAGGAATCCAATCAAAATCTAAATTGTGCCCCACTAAAACGGCCCCCTTGATTAGTTCTCCAATAAAAATCCATTTCCTGCCCTCGTGCCTATTTTAGGCAGTTTATTTCCCCTGTGGTATCAAGCAATAGGCCCTGCACAGGACTCCCATCTCAGAAGGCCTGGTGTGAAGCATGTCTGTCTGGAGTGCTTTACAGGAGCTTGATGCTTCTGTCCGCCCCCCGACCATTTCCAATGATTATACAGGCCTGCCGTTAGCTTTTCCAATATTCACCGCTGGCTCAACCTTTTGTGTCCACCTTGGGCAGAACTAAATGGGAAGTGCTTTTAGAAAATTGTTGTTTTTTATATATCCCTTATTTTATCTTGCAATCCTGAATTGTAGCTATCTTGCAGAGAGAAATGGCACAGCTATCTTTCTTCTCTCACTATCACAGGAATGGTGCCATGATTCTGCACCTACAAAATATCTCCTGATAGGTAGTCTTGTATTTTATAAAAAGCAACAGAAGTTATGTATGGACTTGTATTACCATGATTACATGCTGCAATTATTATGTCAATCCAACTGTAGAACTTCAAGTAATATTTCTCTTTTTGTGCACTTCCATGCACTTACCTCTTTGTTATTCCTCTGGTCCCTACATCATGTGTTCCCCGGAGTGTGTATTCGCCACTGATGCTTGTCTGTATTACCGACTCTATAAATTGCTGTTGAGCACAAATGATGTGTTTTAAAATTACCCCAGAGTCCAGGATTGATGGTACAATTAACCTTCTTTCTCTAAAAGTACAATGGGAGAGTTTTGGAGTGTGTGCGTTAAGAAATAACTGATAGCTGATTGAAGTGACAAAAAGTGCTGATTGTTGACTGAAGGTATATGGTAGTTAAAGTACAGCATGCAATATACAGTATACTCATACTGTTAACTTCTCAGCACTAACACAGTATCAGGCATGCTTTCAGAGAGAGTACTACTGCGGAAAATGCTCGGGCTCTGCAGGGAGCTTTCTTTCCTACTAAAACATATCCCATGTCATCAGCTTGGCTTGGGCTGGAGAACTAAAATATTGAACAAAAAGAATGGATCAGAAAGTTGAGGTCTGGAGTTTTCAATACACATTATACATTATCACTTATAAGGATAATAACACTATTGAGTTGCATCACGGAAACTGAAAGATCCAGTGTTTTTCGAGTAGTTTGACCAATAGAGTCAGGATATATAGGCCTCTGCAATTCTGACCACTAGATTACCACTTTAAAAGAAATATAATTTAGAAATGTTCCTGATGGACACAGATCGTATTTCAAACCCTTCTCTCTTCCTATTATTTTTCCTGTTTTAAAAAAAGAAATACCACATAAATAACTCTGAAATTCTAATGTTATCTTTGGGGCCCTGAGAACCCAATGCCCTCCGATAATAGCTCCAAAAACATAATTAACCTCATAGTTTAATCAGTTTGCTGACTTTTCCTAATTTATGACAATTGCTTATAATAAACATGAATTTGAACTATTGCCATGTTTGAGAAGTCAGTGAGCACACATTCATTCTAATTGAAATTCATAAGTGTCCACAGCTGTAAAACATTGTTAAATATCCCCTAATTTTATTCTGTGGTTGCTGGTTCGAATGGACCTGAAAGTAACATAAATATGAAGGTTAACACATGGTCATTTATTTTCCACTGTTTATTTAACATGGGTTTTAAACAAATAAAATGTCTGTATCCATGTAACCACGAGCAATGATGACGAAAAGCCAATTCTTTTTGGATTATATCAATGGTTTTGAAGAAATTGCATAACAAAATACATCTATTATACAATTAATTATATAATCCCTGTGTGCTTAGACTTGATTAAAGAGCAACAATGTACTGTTCTGGTCCAAGAACCCCCAATACATTGACTCATTGACCAGATATTCTTTAAGGCAATGCAGTAAAGGGTTAAATGCCACTAATCCTCTATCTTTTATAGAGGAGTGATTTATCATTGGACTTGACAAAAGGGCATTTGTTTACTCAGATCCACCCCTTTAGATATACATCCTGCCGCCTGGTCCAGATTCAATCTCTCTTATGTGACAACTTGACATGTTGACGCTTGGATGTGATTGGTTTCACGCATATAAAGTTGACTAAAATGGAAATTGACCATCCAGGGATGTTTTACAGCAGAATTACCTAATTCACTGTATTGACATTATTGACCCCTTTACAGGCCGGAGAAGGGATTCTGGTGACCTCAACCAGTAAACACATTGGACGTGATCAATACGACAAAGTCAGAGTTCACTCGGCTCCCCCGCCAGGTTGATTGCAGAATGAACTCCATTAAAAGTTTCCAACGGCCGAAAGTCAAACATAATTTGGCTCAGATGTCAGAAAACATCCACAAAGACACGCTGGTGGTAATTGAGTTTGTTTTGGGGGCTTTAATTGCAGGTGTTCTACACAGGGATAATTCGTTAAAGGGAGCAACTGTGTCGGATATTAAAGTCACAGGACTCAGCTTCACTGAGCCCTGTCCAAACCACCGATTTCTGGCCCTGTGACATCTGCGTCACCATCGACAGCTGTCCTCTCAGATCTGTGGAAGTGTCTCTGCAGCAGAGCTCCTAGCTAGTCAACTCTCTGCAACTCCAGTGTTTTACTTGTCATCGCTGTCGCACTTACAGAGAAGTTTTTTTTAGTGCCACCTCTTTTATGTGAGGACACCTGCCATAGTCATTACTGTAATTGTCCGTTTTGTCTCGTAAATGAAGGGCATACAGAATTAAATCAGGCACTCAAGTTGCCACCACAGTGTTGATTCGATTCAGTAGTCAGACTTGAGAGGTCTTCAGTAATTGCATTCACAAATTGTGCCCCCCCACCCCTCCTTCACACCCTGCAATCGCCTCATGATGAAGGCTGCGTTTCTGGAGCTATTCCCCCTCTGCTGCCACTCTGTGTATTCTTCTCCCCAACAGCCACAGTTCCACACACTCTTCATCAGTCACCTCACCCACTTCCTCCCCTTCTCTGCCACTCCTCAGTCATCCCTTCATCCTTCCGTCTGCAGCCAAGACTCACTTTCCCCCCATTTACGAAGATAAAGCCATAATGTCTCTCTTTGTGCTACTGACGGCCACTCAGCCGTGGCAGCCACAGTCAACAGATAAATATTTATTTTCTCCATTTTCTTTTATCATGCGCTAGCTTCAATTAGCACATGTTACAGGCATTTAATGAATGTCCTCTGTGACCTTTGCTCTGCTTGCCTCCTTTTAGGGATTTTAACTTTGTCTGGAAGGTTAGCTCTGCACTGTGTGTGTTTGTGTGGTGTGAGCCGCTGGGATTCAGGATAGGGGGCGTGACATGTGTTGTTTGCTGACTGATAAATGGGTGTATAATTCAAGTAGATAAAGGTTTGCAAAGGGGATGGGGTTGGGATGGGAAGAGACAAGGAGTACATTGCCCCCCCCCCCCCACCCCAACCCTGCATCTCACAAGCTGTCCAAAGCTGTGACATGTGGGCCGAGACTGTCCCTCTCTTCCTTTCCCTCCCTCCGTCTCCTTTCTCCCCCCTCTGTAGAAATATATTTTTATTCCTTGGCACCTCAGTGTAGATAGGCCATCGGGCTCCTGTCTGCTGGGGCAGCTGGCTGGGGGTTGGAAAAGGATGAAGGATAAGTAGATTCAATCGGGGCGTTGCAAATCAACTTTTCCACCGGCATCCTGGGCAGACCTGATAATACAGGTTTCTAATATCTGACCTGTCTGGCAGAAAGAGAGAGAATGAGAGGAAGGGGGAAAGAGAGGGAGGGACGGGAGGAGAGAAATGGAAGAAAGCAATGGAGGCCGGAGAGAGCAATGAACACATTGATTTGATGCGGCTAATAGTTCTGCAGTTGATAAGCACACTGGCGCCAGTCACAAAAATGAAAGGCTTGCAACGGAGTGAAATAAATTGGGTCTAGCTTTTGTCTCACTCCCTTCAGAGTTTGGACTTGAATCAGTGGGCTTTGGCAGACAGGGCATCAGCAAGGTTTCCTGTTTGTGTCTCTCCACCTGTCAGCCTTCATCCACTCCCCAATCTGAATACTGTTATCATTGCTGTTTCAAAAACTCAAACACATCCGGGGCTGCTTATGCGAGTCAAGCTCAGATCTGTGAAGGACGGAAACAAGACAGTGGGAGCACAGCAATGTCACACATGCAGTATGAGCTGCTGTTGACAATATGGCAACACTAAATTGTATGCAACGCATGTGTGGAACATTCTTTAAACTAAACCCACATGCATGTCACATTTTACAGGAGAACAATCGCAAGAGCCACCATGCAATAACATCCTAAAATGATTTCAAATAAATGTTTACAACATAAATATAGCCCATGTAAAAAATTCAAGATGGGCAATTCAATTCAGAATGTTGAAAATATTAGAAAATGTATGCAAAATTATTCATGAGGTCAAAATGTGACTGACACTTTTTTGGGCCCTTTACCATGAAACACATTTTTTTTTTTTTTTACATGACATTATTTTTACAGCTGACAAGTTGTAACCGAACACTTCTCTTGGAGGTGTTTGTGTGAAAAGGTCTCTGGATCAGGCCTGCTGAGTCCAGCCCTCGCTCGGTGTGACAGTGCAGACAGCGTCACTCTGACCTTACCTGATGCTCCCAGGAACGGCGGTGCCGATACCCGCGCTAACGAGGCGGTGACATAGCTTGACAGCCAGTGGTGGCAAGCAATTATTCTACCGAAGAAAACAGCTTGTTGGCGTATGTGAGTGTGTTTGTCAAGCCAGGGAGAAAGACTCAAAGAGTGCACACTTGTGTCACCATCTACTGCGGGTCGCTGTGTAGCCCACGTAGCTGCGTTGTCCTTATTAATGATTGATGTGTCGGAATCTCGGTAGAACTGCCCTGTCCGATCCCAAGAAAGGTGAGTTTCATCAACATGAACTCAGTCACCTTGCGTCCAGGCAGGAGATCTGATCTCAGAATAGCCTAGCCTTTTGTGCTCCCAGGAACCGCCCGATGTGACCCATTTATTGACTCGGTTGTCAGCTGTTCTGTTTGAAGTCATGGTTTTGGCCATAAGCAATTTACTTTTTTTCTGTCCACAATATTGAAAAAAGCCCCAGCCTTGAAGAGAGTGATAGGTAGTTTCACTGCCTCCACGTCAATGCTCAGATTTAGTAGGATGGGAATGGTTACAGCATGATGTAAAATGTCTGTATCACTCCATACAAGTAATCAGAATTCATGTTTTATTGGGGCTTCGCTTGATATCAGCCATTACATTTTTTTTTTCTTCTCAGGATTATCTCATAAATAGATGATTAGATTCATCTTCATCTGATTAACAACAGTCAATTAGCTGGATAAGCGGCGCCGGTGTTTTTCTTCTGGAACATTTCAGATGAGGTGACTTTGAGGATAGTGTCAGTAAATCAATTAAGTCCTCAGTCGATAAATTAAACTGGCAGAAGATAATAAGAGGGACTGTATATACTGTAGTCCCACCACATAGTCTTGAATTTGACTTTGACAAATTGATGGAATGATTAAATCCATAGCTTTTAAACAGATGACACTATACACGGCTGTAGAGTTTATTGTTATTGTTTATTTCGAAGTTGCTCAACACTCAATAATTTCAAGGTTATTAATTGAAGCATTTACGACACATAACTAAATGTAATTACTGTTAAAGTATAGTTACTCGACATGCTGTAAGTAGAAAATACTTTGTCGAAAAATGCAATAAAATATGTTTACTTACAAAACCCTTTTAAGAATAGACGCTTGTAATCCAAATCCAAAACAGAGATACATTTGACACAAGCCGTCTGTTGCGCTTTCTCATCTGTCAGGTCATTGCTCCATCAAATTCCACACCGGCTACAAGTTGCACACAGCTATTACATCAAAGCAAGTGCATAGAGTATTACAATAATCCAAGAGAGGGGGAGGCGGGCATCAAACATGGAGGAAACTGCAACAGGGAAGTGGGGTCAGGACCCTGCGCTGCTGCCTGGATAATAAAAGAAGGATTTGTGCTCAGAACAAAGGAGGAGAGGTGGAGAACTTGGAAGTAACAAAGTCTGAACATCATCCAGCAGTCTGAGATAACTGAAATACAATATGTGACAATCAGGGCTTGACATTTCACTTTTTTGTTCACCAGCTGCTATGGCTATTGGTTTTACATATTTGTTAGCCCCTATGCAGTACATGGGTTTTCTTTGCTGGATTATAAAGTACACTAGCCATTCTCAACCTGACCACCACTTGTTATTTTACAGACGTTTCTTTTTCTTTGCCTCTTACATTTTCATTTTCAATATCAAGTTTTCTCTTGTGTGTTTTCTGCTCTGTGGAATTTGTTGCACTTGTTATGTGCCGCCACTTTGTAGCCTGTGCTTCTCCACAGGTGCCTCTTGTTTAGGTTATTGGTCACTTGCAATACAAATAAATTGACCAATAAAATGAACGTCAAAACAGTGTGTGCAGGAGTGCTTATAAGAGTTGTAGGGTCTGTATTGCAATGAGATAACAATTGCATTTTCAGAAGACTTCAGTAATAAATATAACAACGCACACATATTCCAACCAAAGTGGCTATAAGTCTGACTCCGAATGAGAGTCTGGGTGACAACAAATGATTTTAAATAAACAATGCTGTTGAAAACTCTTCCTTTTGATACTACATCTGGCAGCTCAATTGTAGGCCTTATAAACATGGTCACTATCTTACGCCGCCTGCTAAGCATTGGAAATCATTTCTATCAGTTTTGAAGGAATAAGACTCGAATGCAAAATGATCTATTCAGTAAAGCCTGTCTCATATACTTTGATCTGTATCTCTTTGTGAATTAAGGATAACAATTTTGCTTAACATCAAGCACTTCAATCAGACAGTTAGACACTCTTTGGTGGGAATATGCGCCAACTTCCAAGGGCACAAATCAAAGGAATAAGAGGGAGTACTATTCCTTTGTTGCAAAGGCCACTTGGCTCAGATACATCAGTGGCTGAGCTTACTGCAATGCCTTGGAGGACCCAGTGCTCGGCGCTGTTATTGATCTGTCTGTGTAAAGTTTCTGCAGAGTGATTCTGTGTAGAAAGCAGCCATGCATTTTTAAAGGCATGCTGGAGTCCAGACTGGACACGTAACATGTATCTATACCCTGAACCCTAATTATAGCAATTCCACACTTGACAAATTGTGGTTCTCTGAGATCACCTAGCTTAGTTGTGTTCTTAGATGTCCACTTCTTGACACTCTTAATTTGTAGTCGTGTGTTTGTGATTGACGGAAATTTCAGCTTGTGCGATGAGAAAGTGTTACACGACTGATGGGAAGCAGAGGTCACTCCGTGAATTGTTATTTCAAAATATGGCACGCCATGCTCTTAACGTTCCCCCCTCTCCCCTCTCTATAAGTGCAGTATATTCTTAACAGTGATCCATTGTGGTGCCTATGACAAGAAAATAATGTATTTCTACCAGAGTCTATCAGAGAAATGACTTTGGAGGTAGAAGGAAGAGGAGCTAGATCAATATGTTTCAGGCAGCTGTGAGTGTTTTTGAAACTGAATTTCCACCTTCCTTTGAGTTGTTTTGACCTTGATCTCCAAGAAGATATGTCTATGCTGCTCCCCAGCTTTCACCACTCCGTGATTATCCTGTACACCATGAAAGATAACCTGCGCGGTGAGCTCCACTTTTCCCGGCCCCCCTCGCAGTAGCCCTCACCATTATCTTGCCAATCCGAAAACACTGAACAAAAGATGTCACAGCGCGGCCATTGCACACCTTCATCCTGTGTGCAACCCTCATTATTATTTTTCCCTTGCTGTCTTACTGTTCTCGTTGGTAATTGAATTTGAATGAAGAAAAGGCAAAGGAGAATGTTCTTTTTGTGCTACATTAACATGCTGTCATTAAAAGTGCTGGTTGTTTTAATGGGCCAGGTCTCAGACTATAAAGACTGCGGAGAATCGAGGAGAGAGGTGGAAAATAGCAACGGCAATGAGAGAGAAATTAGAGCATTGCATTATAATTAGTTTACTGCAAATTGCTCAGGTTTGGTAGCACTTAATAGCTGGTGGGGATCTTTAAATCTTCCTGTTTGTGCAGGGCTTAGGCCTCCATTTGAGCATTTTCTCTTCTCAGTCTAGTTGACGATGACATGCAGGGCCACTACCCGGACCAAAGGAAATGGGCATGAATGCGTGATGGGATTTCTGCCAAAATAAACATCCAGTGTTGTCCCCCAGATGATTGCTCAAAGAGAGGTGCTCGTTGAGGCGTCAGCAGACAGAAACACATGTTGTGACAGCTCACACGGAGCGATTCCATGCATGCAAAAATCAAATGATATGCCACTGCCAGGAAGCCCTCCCAATGAAAACAAAATCAGGGCATTAGCATGTTTCAGCTGTGCCTCAATCAAGGTTGTCTGTGGTCTCTGGTTTTCATGTCCCTCAGTGGGATTGGAGACAGGCAGAGCACCCGCGTGGATATTAAAATGCTTTTTTAGAATTCTCTCTCCCCGTGCTATGCACTCCTTTCAACCCGACTGGTTAGCCAAGCAAAAGGAAACGTCTACACTTCCATATGTTCATGCTGTGCCAAGATACAGGAAAGAACATTAGTCTGACATGGACTTTGGTCAATGCATATTGGCTTGAAGGTTGGGGAACATTTGGAATTTAGAAGGTACATCTAGTTTTTCAATTTCAGCCTGCAAATCTGAATGATGTACCTGAAATAAAAATGTGCACTCTTGAGGCAGCTAAGATTGGGTCAAAAAGCTCTCAAATAGGTTGAATTGAAATGTTTTCTTAAGACACCTGGAGAGTAAGTTCATACATATAAAATGTTGAACATTTTCTTTTTGTATGTGCATCATTTCTAGGGACAAATTGGGCAAGTTACATGAGTAATATCAACACTATCAGCTCTGTGTAGTGTGGCTGTAATGGCAGCTGGAACACAAAATGCATTACATTTTCATTATGACCAGAGCAATGCGGCACATAGTAAGGCGCACTCTTGGTGCACCCCATTTATTCTGAATGAAGAGGTGGCTGCTGCAGTTCAATGACCTCTTATCTGATGGTGTGCCGCTGTCATTGAAGCCATCAGAGTGAAAGGATTAAGCCTGGCTTATATCGATAGAAGTCCTGAATGGAGCTAAATACGCACACATACACATACATTGCTCTCAAACACGCACAAACATATATGCAATAAAGCATGTCCTTCTGAAAAACATTAGAAAGGCATATTGGGTCAGAGCTTCTGGGTAGGAAGATATGTTTTCATCTTGCAAGTAGATGAAGAAAAAAGGAAAGTCAATAGAATTCTCTCAACTAGATATTAAACAAATCAGCCACTGCCGCCGGTCCATCCCTGGATGTCAATAGTACAATGACATCACATTAAATGTGCACCACAGAGCATTTACATCATATGTTGGGAAGAATTGAGCTGGTGCCGGCTTTGCTGCACTGATGGAGAGGTTACAGGACTGCAGGTATGCATTGATCACTATTTGCAAGGCTGCAAATAGCTATTATGCCTGTGTGGATATACAAGCGCACACATTCTGTACAATAGATGCATGGTGTATCAAAGCATATCTTCAGTGTTTTTTAAGAGACAAAGTGACTGTTTGGTCGATATACATGTTGCCTTGTTTGTATTCCATTGGCTTTCCTTTAGAGTACTTGACCTAAATGCCCTTCTTTCTGCTTTATTTTCAGTAAACATGAAAATGTGCTGACCATATACTGCAATTTCCTTATATTGGGCTTCCTATGGACCTTGTGGGGATTGTTGTAGCAATCAGGACTCGGCCCATCCGACAATTAGATCTGATGACCTTCAGACTGCGTGCTTCTCAAGCACAATGCAGCCCACATGCATCACTCCAGCAGCATATCAAACATTTATGTGCCCTGAAATCCTGAAACCACTTTGAAAGCGGTTACTCAAATGAAGAAGGGAGGAGTTTTAATATTCAGTTCAAAACCTTCTTTAATGTTTCACCTTTGTCACCTGGTGGCCTGATAACACACACAGTCTAATGATGTACCAGATGCTGTATTGCCATCTGAAGTAAGTGGGATGCTTTCTTGTTGATCTTTTCTGTTTCAGCATGCATGGTCATAGTTGCGTGAAGACCTGCCTTTGAACCTACCTGCTTTAATGTTCGCTAATGCAGAATTTCATCAGATAGGACCACATTACTTTTCTAACATGCATAATGTATTGTTATGTCTTTACACATCTAGCTCAAGATCAAGAAAAATGTATAAAAGAAACAGGGTCAGCCTTCCTGCTGATTTCCCACCAACTGTAATCTATTGTGTTTTCATCCGTAAGGCAGTGTGATAGTGAAGCAATTTACGGACTTCAAATTAGAGGCAATCATGCAGTATTTTACATTTACAGTTATTTATTCCAGCTATTGTGTACTTGTACTATTATTTAAATTACTTATATAAATACTGTACTGCAGCACTGCAACTACAAGGGAAGAGACTTCAAGGCTTGTGTTGTCATCCAGAAAACTTAAATATTATAGATGTGGTTCAAGGCATTCTATATTTTATTTAATCAGGTAATACTGTTGGCCTTCAAGCAAATAATCAGAGGTTTTAAAATTAAACAAATGGTGTTATAAATAGTCAATTAAATCATATAGTTTGTGCACAATGACCTAGAACACAAATTAATGTGTAGGTGCTTAAATTAAAACCTAAGGCTAAATTAATTGTACCCACTATTTTTCATAATTCAAAAATATTGAATATTTAGTCTCCCTTAATACACAGAGACTGCTATAGCTCTGGGCTGTAAGAGGTACCATGTTTGTTCTCTGACAGATGCGTCACCGACTTATTCGGCAACTGCCTTTCAGCAACAAAAAAAAGCAATTGTTTCGAAATGGAAGCAGGTGTGAGGAAGTCAAAAGTCCACCTGTATGTTTCAAACTACTTCAAATATGACCTTGCTCATGGCAAATGGAATCACAGTGGTCCTAGTTAACTGTAAATCCTATCGTGATGAATTTGGGGGTACGGGTGGAGGTGGGAGGGGGGCACAGGCCTGAGGACACTATAGCACTTTGATGTTTCCACACTTTATTCTTAGCTGTAGTTTCTAAAGCCCAATTTTTATTTTTTTTACACTAAACCAACCATCGCCAACAGAGCTGCCCTAGTGTGAGATTTTCAGATAGCATGCTGGTGTTACGGGGGAAAAAGAGGCGGGACATGTACTGTAGCACGTTGGCTGTGTGACTACTACATCGCTGCCGGCTAAGTAGCGTAGCAACAATGTCCCCGCATTCAGCCTCCTTACATGTTATACACACAGCGAGTTCTACGCTTGTTTTCATGGCTTTGCTTTAATTCCATGTTTTTATGAATTGCACTGAGGCCCCAGGGGCATTTTGTTTCTGCTTTTTGCATAACCTCTAAGGAGAGGAATGACAAAATATATTGAGTTAGTAAACTTGACTTAATAAACTGTCTCTTGTTTTGCTATGCTAGTCTGTACACTTGACAACATAAATCTGTTTCTCTGTTTTTAATATCTAAAGTTAGTGATTCCTGTTCAATAACATTGCATCTAGGATTTGTGTTGCCTGTAGATGTTAGTGGTAGTTCGTGCTCCTCAAATCAAGATTGCTCATTAGCTTGCCAGTTCAACATTACCCGTATTTAATAAAAAAACAATTTCAAAGAGAGACATATTGACTAACATAGAACCTTATGGTGTCATAACTAATAACTCAGCATCTTGATTTATCATCCATAATTCACTCCAGCGAGGCACTTACTGTCTTGGAATAAATTGGAATATTTAAGCAAACAGATATATGCCTTGTGGCATTTAAATAAGTAATACATCTCCCTCCCAAGTGTTCTCAATTCCGAAAAAAGAGTGCAATCCAGGATACAAGTTTGATGCACCGCTCACCAGAATGAGCGTTTTATTTTTCATGCTTTTGCCATCCATTAGCTATGTTTTTGAACCAGGTTGACACACTTTGAGATACAGTTATTCAAAAATGTTGGAGTCAAATTGAACATTAATTTGCCATGCTGAGATACGGTATGCAATGAAGCATATGGATACAGCGCATCATTGCCTTTGCGTTTCTCTCCAGAGCAAGTGGGTTCACGGTAAGAGGCTGGAAGTATGCAGTTGTGACAACTACTTGGAAAAGCATATGATGGCATCTTGCAAGTCTGAAAAGCCTCTCTGAATATAGCAAGAGTCTCTTGCAATTGTCAAGAGACTCCCTTACAGTACATTCTTTTTTTTCCACTGACTTTTGCATAATCATCCGTAATCTTAAGCAGATACTAAAGATATGACTCCGCAACATGTTCCCTTCAACAGACCTTCGCCTGAAAAGTGCTTAAGGCATGGGGCTGGTTGGGGGGGGGGGGTCCCACCTCCTTCAAGCTCTTAAGTCACACTCCTGCTTCGACCCACTGCGCTAGCTCCTGCGTCGCTTTTTCAAATGCTAATGGCAAGCAGTGCTGAAAGCCCCAAATTGGGCCATGCAATTCAGCCTGTGGTGTTTGGTGAGGCCCTGCTCATGTTGGAGACTGTGGTCTTTTTCCCCTGCTCCCCACGCCCCCCCCCCCCCCTTTTTGGTCTTTTGTGTGCTGTGGTAATAGGCACAGATGTTCGTCTTGCCTCACACGGGGCCACTTTCTCCTAATCGCCACCTTGTATGCGGACGGCTTTCACCTGCCCCAGCAGCTCTCTCCCTTTCTCTCCCTACAAACCCACCCTTTTTTCTCACCCTGTTTACATTTTCTTTTCTTTTCCTCACTTCCCAGACCACTGTAAGAAGGACTTTCCTGATGCCCCGCACATTTCAGACGCTACTTCTCGGGGGCCTGATTGTTAAAACATTGAATTGTGAAGATGGAGGAAAGGAAGGCAAGAGTAGGCATGGATGGAGGGTGTACAAAAAAGAGTTTTTTGTGCTTCGGGAATGGGTTAAAATAGGAGATGGGCAAGTCTCTCTACACTCCAGCTGGAGAGAATTTGGAACATAATACCCTTGTAGCAGCTCAGCCAAACCTCAATGCTGATGGTGCATTTAGGCTGCCTCCCTCTATTGGGCTAGTGGATTGAGGTGCAAAGGGGGTGGGGGGCGTAGCCAGGCTTAAAAATTGGACCGAAGTGCAGTTTGCTTCATGGCCCCTGTGGTGTAGTGTGATTTACCCTCCTGCTTTCAAACAGTGTGGAAATGTGTCAAAATGTGGTCTCTGTAGGGACCTAGAAAAAAGTAATATTCCTCTAACTGATGTTTTTCTGGCAAAATGCATTTGATCATATCTTAATCTCTCAGAAATGCAACCGTGGCAGGTGCAAGTGAGGAGTTTTGGCCCAATTGCTATGGGTTTTGTCAGAATTGAAAGTAGACATCTTTTGTGGTAACGTTTAATAAAACTTCAGAAGATCATATAACATAACCTTTTTAACATGTTCCCTTCACTTTCCACCATTCACATTCTTACTATTGTGACCTCACATTAAGGTTTCACTTTTCAAAATTGTGGGCCTATTTTCACAGCTGAGTATTACTGCCTTTATATTGCATTAAAATACAGTTGTCATCCTCAGTCTCTAGAACAAAAACTGACTTTGGAAGATGATTGGACTATTAATGCAAAGATAAAGAAGAGCTGCAGCTGAGGATTAAATCAATGGATTCTCTTTGGTGGCTTAGTATGGTGAGTAGTGGCTTCGTACTGTATTGCTGTTAGGGGAAAGACACTTCTAAGAAACGTCAGTCGGAGGCCAAATAATTGATCATTACTGTGTATGGCACTATAGCGGTAGCAAGAGATTTGAAAATCAATGTAGTTTCTGTCCTTCAACACATATTCATTTAATGCCATATTCAGCCTGTGTCAAGTTGAGGAAGTGATGATTGCTTAGAGAGGAGAGTGAGAGTCTTATTTTTGTTGTTGTGATGTTGTGCGCGGTGCATCTGACACTTTTGTGATGTATCTTGACAGTTTTATGGTTCAGCAGAGACCTCTTTATTGCACGTCTACGCTGAGTGCATCATACAGTAATCATAACTTAACCACGACCTTGCCCTAGCTTGGGTGGGAAAAGCATGCCGCAACATTGCTTATGATGCAACACAAGACGAGAAAATAGCTCATGGAGGTCGTTTAGATTTCTCACACTGAGTCACAGCCTCTTAGCTTTTCTCTCAGCTTAATCCCTCCCACAAACATGAAGTGAAGACTTTTGACTTGTTCAATGTCATCTGAGTTCAGTTTATCATCAAATGCATTTGAACCATGTTGCCTTGTTTAACCCAACATTATTGAAATCCCATCTCAAATGTATCCAACAAATCATGTGAGCTTTACTGAAGTCGCTGCACTTAGCTCCGCCACACACACACACACACACACACACACACACACACACACACACACACACACACACACACACACACACACACACACACACACACACACACACACACACACACACACACACACACACACACACACACACACACACACACACACACACACACACACACACACACACACCACACACACACACACACACACACACACACACACACACGCACACACACACACACACACACATGCTATGCCCAGCACTTCAGTGCAGTGTGATTATTCAGCCTTTCGTCAGCTGTTTGATTGCCTCTCTCAAAGGGCAAAGCCCTGCAGTTGCTTGCATGCAGGATAATTAGTGTTGTGATTGTGCTCAATAACCGCGGGTGCCTGTCTACAATAACCCATAGGCCACTTTGGTCAGTTTGACTTGATGCACACCAAAGGAACTTCCACTCACTGAGCCAATCAAGCGAATTATTGCAGGTAACAAGGGTTTTGATGATATATTTATGCAGCGTATGTATGACAAGACTGCTGATTCTGTTACAGCAACAACAGCCGCACCTTCCATCTGCTGAATAGTCTGATTCATATTCTGCAGAGGCCTGAAACTTCTGAGGTTGTAATACAAAGCGTTGTCATCTGATCACTTTTCAGTTAATTCGATTTCCCACACAGTGTTTGAGTTTAATTGCAGCTCATTATTTGGAATGGAATTTCATAAACTTGATTGTTGATGCTATTTGTAAGCTTCTGAGAAAAAAATATTTGTTCCTCCAGAAGAGAAGAAAAATCCTCCTTCTTCAACAATACTGTTTATTAGGGATATAATAAACTAGGGATGTTCTATAGTAAATTATATGTTTATCTGTTCTCTGAAATGAAGGGGAAACTGTGTGTTTTGTTCACTATGCTTCACAGGGTCTCATTTGCATTGGGTGATTAGATGATCGACATATTTCTCTGACATCCTTGTGTCAGACAGCACATTTGCAAAGTCTTTGCAGGCCGTAATGAATATTGAGTGTTCTATCTCTTTTGCCTTCCAATTAATGAATAGATGTTGGTAATTATTTGACCAATGCCTCTCTCTCATGACATGTCCCATATCCATCACTAAGTTAAAAATAAATTAAAATCAATACAGCCGGCAGACTCCTAGCACAGTGTCAGTGCTTCCTATGGAGGGACCCATGCAGGTCTGAATAACAACTATTGATCCTCCTTGAGGAATATTCTCTTTTATCACCTCCTCCTCCTCTACATGCACACACACACACACACACACACACACACACACACACACACACACACACACACACACACACACACACACACACACACACACACACACAATAAGTGTTTCTTTTCACGTAGTTGCACACATTGGCAGCCACTGACAAAACCTCATTTTGTCGTTCTCTTATCACCCCATTTTGAGATAAAGAATGCTAAGAGATCGGAAAGTCAGAAACAAAAAAAGACGATAAAAGCTGGCAGCGGTTGTGATTTATATTTCAAACGACTCCCTCTCCTGTCCCTATGCATCTGTCCCCTGTGTGGTAGGTGGCCATTGTGTAAACAGCTCCTTGAGAAACAAATGGCTCCCTAAATCGTTGTAAAGAGCTGTGGCAGCTCGATCCGACCGAAGGCCCAGGGAGAGAGGGAACTGGAGATAACGTGTGTCAGCAAACATTGACTGGGCTTTATCACAATGAGGTTTCTGTGTTGGAGGAGCCAAGAGGCTGGCCAGCTAATCGTCCTCCACAGAGAGCACACATTCCTACAGGTCAGGGCTCAGGGTTGCATTTGTGGGTGTTTGTGTGTATACGTGTGCAGAAGGACTTTTGGTATGTTTATGCTCAGCAGGATTTGGCGACTCAGAGAAAAAGGTTGTCCATTTTTTTCCCCCTCCTCTCTTCTCCTCTCCCCCCTCCCGTCTCTACACCGTTAACTTTGTATGCTGTGACCTGCGATAAGCCAGACGGAAAAGCGGTGTTTGCAGTTATGACTGTGATGACTATTTGTTTACCCTTATCTAAACTGTCTGATAAATCACAGATGAAATGTAACATCTGGCGTGGTAGGAGTCGAACAGGAGAGGAGGGCTGTGTGTGATTTTCTTCTTTTTTTATTTTGCCAGCGGGTCACTCTCAGCCGCCAGGTTGAGGGAGAGAGTTTACTGCTCAAGGACAGACCAGGGAATTAAGTTTCACACAAGCATGAGGGGGTTTACTCTCTTAACAAATGACATCCGGGGAGAAAGACACATTAAAAGCACTCTGGGTGATTCCGCTTCAGCTGTGAGGTTAGCCTTGAGAGGCATCTTTTCATCTCGGTTCATGACTCGGGAGTTTTGCTCCTTGTGTGTTTTTAAGTGTTTTCTGCCCTGTTCTTCTATGGCACCATTTCTGAACTGTTTCATACCTCAGTGCAATAACATACGTCATTCACCCTGTTGGTCCAACAAGAGCCTCTCAACTGCAGTTACAAATCCTAGCCAACAGATGTCAGCCTTTCCAGCTGATTTCCTTTTTTAAATTTTGGTTTGGGAAAAAAGCATTCAAATATCCACAGCCTCAAACACAGCAATGAGACTAAGAATTAGCATTGCAGAAGACATGCTGGTCCAAGATTTACTTTGATATACATCATGTATGTTAATGTATTTCTTTATTGATCCCCTCAAGGGAAAGTCTCTTTTTTGCATCCCCCCTCTGGGGAGGTCAGAGTGCGGGGTCTTAGCATAACCCCCCCCCCCCCCCACCTCACCCGAAGCTGGTAGGGACCCAGTGTCTTGTTCAATGACACTTCATCAGGTTGA